>NC_057711.1:102617974-102649909 GCF_004010195.1 Chiloscyllium plagiosum | reverse complement strand
TAGGGTGAGAGGGGAAAGATATGAAAGAGACCTAAGGGGCAATGTTTTCACACAGAGGGTGGTACGTGGATGGAATGAGCTGCCAGAGGAAGTGGTGGAGGCTGGTACAATTGCAATGTTTAAGAGGCATTTGGATGGGTATATGAATAAGAAGGGTTTGGAGGGATATGGGCTGGGTGCTGGCAGGTGGGACTGATTAGGTTGGGATATCTGGTCAGCATGGACAGGTTGGACTGAAGGGTCTGTTTCCATGCTGTACATCTCTATGACTCTATCTAGCTATTGGCTGGAACAAAACAAGTAAAACTTCCAGTTCCTTTTATATTCGATGTCTAAGATAACTTGACTGTAGTTATTTGCTGCCTTATAATTTGCTAAAGTTGCTCCTTATTTACAGAGTTGGGGTGCTGAAGGCTATCACCTTTGGGCCATTTCCAGTGATAGTACTCAAGTGGGAAATGACTTGGAGAACAAAAATGTAGTACAGCAAGCAGAAATTCTGCAGTTCCAATTCATCAAAAGCGCTTTAACAGTCAATCCCTGCATGGTAGGTTGGAAACTAAACCTTACATCCTAACAAATTTTTATTTACTAACTGCGGACTAGTATTTCACACTTATTCTTCAATCTTCTGTTATTCCATTAGCAAGAAATTTGGGATTACAGACATAGAACCGTTCATTGCTTTACAATTTTGCTTTGTAAGCTCATTTACAGGAAGTTTAATATTGCTATTAAAGCCATCTAATATGGATTAGCTTGCAGATTAGGGGCTAGTTGTTTAAGTAATTGTTATTTTTTTAATGCATAAACCATAGCAAAGAAATAGTATCAGCACCAATCTGAAGGAATGATTTTCAATTGTTACATGATCCTGGTGTGAATTTTGAAATTTTTTGTATTTGATTTCCAACATTGAATTTTAGCATTTTTCTCTTGAGAAATTGGAAATTATTTGTTCAGTCCCCACTTTACTACTTTCCCAATGTTGAAAGAGTTCTGCAAAATAAAATGCTTGATTCCATTTCTGCATGTACCTAAATGGTGCTTTGAGTCTACATTTTCCATTTTGTAAACCTAACGTTTGAATGGCGCTTCTGCATAAGATGACTGGAAAATGTATAGCTTGTATTTGTAGTTGATTTTAGCAATAATTATTCCTCACTACCTCATTGCTCCAATCTATTCATATTATGTTATGAGTTTTTACGTATGATTTGTTATTTCTGGGCAAGTACAAAAATGCCGTCATGTGGAAGGAACCTTAACACTTTAAGGACAGTGTAATAAATTAATGTACCAGTAGAAAAGAAATATTTCAAATCTGAAATAAAGTAGAAAATACTGGAGAAACATAGCCAAATCATCCATAATGAGAAAAGGTACAGAAGCAGGGTTTTAAAAAAACACTTTTTTTTTAGCAATGTGTCACATATTATTTTTAGTAAGAGATGTGAGTGATGTGAACAGAGCCTTTTGACATGTGGGCCACGGAAGGTGTATTGATGCTTTAGGTGTCCAGAGTTCCCAAGTCAGAATATATCAATTTTCAATCCGATTGAGAGTTTACCACTCCCTCTGTCCTGCTTGGAGAATTTTGATGATCTTTAGTTTCCATTCCAAGAAAAGATCTCCTAATGATATCTGAACCTTTGTCTTCTGTTTAAAAATACCCATTGTATTTGCATTTGGAACAATTTTCCATTTTTTAAAAAGTAATAAATGCTTAGTTGTGAGCATTACTTGAATTATTTTGCAATGGTAAAAAGCTTGTAAAGAATCCAGCCAAGAGCTGGATTCTTGCCTATGTGTCAATTTAATGAAGTGTGACACTTACTTTTCTACTGCTATTCACCTATTTAGTATTATTTATTTCTGTTGCTCTCAATGCATTTATCTACCTGTAAGAGCCATAACCATCTTCCTTTCTCTATTTGCCTATATAAAGTCAGAGATTTGTTACCCTTCAGTGTATACTTGGTTTAATGCTAACTGTTCGGATAAGGAGGAAATGTACATTTCAGTTTTTATCTGTCATAGTTCTCTTCCATAAATCTTTCAATATTTGAAAATGTTAACTTGATTTCAATTTTTTTTAAAAATCTGTTTCACGATTGAAATTTCATTTTTGCTCGAAGGATGTGAAGTGCTAATGTAAATTAGGAAAAATATTTTTATACGTTTGGAAAAAATGTCTGCATGGAGACTTATAGCATTAAACAACTGTTACAATCTTCTTTCCACAGAATAACCAAGAGCAAGTACTTCTTCAAGGAGAAGATCGACTGTATTTGAACTGTGGTGATGCGTTGCAAAATCAAAATTCAAGTACTGCAGCAGCAAATTCAGGCCATCAGCCAGTCAGGGAAAAGAATCCTCTCTATAATGACATTCTAGTTCCTCAGGGTTTAAGCACTTTATTAGGACACAGGCACTGGCATGTTGTACAGGTGATGGTTTGTACTTTTACACAGCTACTTGCGTTTCTTTTACTTGTTAATATCACTGCAAAATTTATTATTCAAGAGAGTCTATCAGTTTTAGATTTTAGTTGAAACCTAAGACCTTTTTAAAAACAAAAATATTAAGAACCAGTATAGACAAGTGACTGAACACATTAAAAGGTTTAGCCATTTAAAAAAGCTTCAATAGCTGTATAGTTGGTGGTTTAGTTAGTGCTATGGTATGATATGATGTGATTGTTATAATTGTGCTTCTGTCATAAAGTGCCATTCGAAGTTGAACGTGTAAAACAGTTTTGACGAGGAGTACACTAGACTCATTCTCATTTGCTCAACTTTTGCATTTTGCTGGCTTTAATCTAAGATAAGCTTTACAATTTATGTAGCACACAAATTTGGAAATCTGTTGCAATACAAAACAATTGACAGCAACTCCCTCTCAATTTAGCCACTTCTCAATTATGAGTACCTTTCTTAATAGAACTCTGTTTGGTGTTTTTAGTACAGTTCAGGCAGATGTGCCACACAATGGTCTTCGTTTCTCACTTCATTTTCTTTGTATCTCTATTCCTGGCATAGTTGTGTCCCAGCAACACTTTGAATCCCGCAGCAGGAGGAAAGCAGACTGATTGTCGGGGAGGAGATATCCAAATAGGTGTAGGAGTAGGCCATTCAACTCCTCAAACGTCCCTCAACTCACCATATTTCAAACATCTATCTGCCTTCCCTTGATCAGGCCTCCATAGACCTGTGGAATAGAGAATTCCAAACAATCACTACCCTTAGAACAGAATTTTTTGCATCACAGTTTTAAATGAGTATCCCATTATTCTATAACCATGTACCTTAGTTGAAGTTTCCACCACCAATAGAATTATTTTCTCAACATCTGCCTTGTCAAGCCCCTCAGAATCTTGCATGCTTCAATAAGATCACCGCTCAGTCTTCTAAGCTGTAATGAATAAGGATCTAACCAGTTTAGCCATTCTTGATAAATCAACCCCTTCACCTCAAGAATTGATCTAGTAACTTTCTTTTGAATTCCCTTGAATGCTACTGCATCCATTTGTAAATATGGGGACTAAATCCTATACCCTGTACTGTTGTAACAAGACTTTACTATTTTTAGAAGTTTAACCCCCAAACAGTGAAGGAAATGTTCTGTTTGTTAATTACTTAATGCACTTGCATCATAACCTTTTGAGGTTCATGCATAAGAGTATCCAGATCTTTGTGCTGTATCTTTTTTTTTGGAATCTCTCTCTGTTTAAATAATCTACCTTTTGATTCTTCCTATCGAAGTGCACGAGCACTTTCTGCGATTAAATTCTATCTGACACATTTCTGCTCAAACTATTCATAGCCCCTTGCAAATTCCTAATGTCCTCATCGCAACATTATCTACCACCCATTTTTATGTCATCAGCAAATTTAGATGCCAACTTGGATGGAGCTGTTTTTAAAAAAAAACCACAAATTTTAACCGGCACTGTTGATAAATCAGCAAAACCTACATGCCTTAAATACCGTGGTTACGTGTACATCTTGATTACCGGGAATATTTGATCAGCCGACACACTGCTAGTCCCTTAGGTGTCAGTTAATAAAAAATTTGCTGTAGTACTAAATGCAGTTAAATGTCAAAACTACTTTTAAACCCCAAACTTGTTTGTTTCCCTCTGTAGATCCATAGTACCTATCTAGAAAGTAACTGGCCAATAAAGGTGAGATTTTTTTTTTATCCCAGTAAGTAAATGGTAAAATCATAAAACTTCAAATGAATTCCTGAGATTTCATTCGTATTTTATTATTTCTTCAGTTTGCAGCAATAGACCAGCTGGGTCAGTGTGTTGCTGTAGCAGGCAAATATGGAATTGCGCACTATGCTTTGTTTACGAGGAAATGGAAGCTTTTTGGAAATATTACCCAGGTATGCAGTGAACTTAACTGGAATATTGGAATTACTGTTTAGTTATGTTAATGCTTTTTCCTTTGTCTTTTGATTTTCCTTCCCTCCCCTACAAGTATTATTTCAACCAGTGACTGTTTTTCATGAAATGAGTCTGCCTTTTGGTTGTCAGCCAGCAGTTTGACCATTGTCATAATACAGTTGAGTCCAAACTTGTCTCTGCCTGACATCTGCCTGCCTACAGGAACAAAGATCTTGGCAGACGTGAACCCATTAATTTAGAAGCAATGAGGACCAGCTAAGAATGGGTAATTTAGTTTGGGATCAGACCTGAAATATTAACCGTTAACTCTTCTGATCTCAGTACTGATCAGTCATCCAAGGTAATGACAAGAGTTGATGTATCTATTTTTAAATGTTTCGGAAATTGTGTGTTCATTGTGGCAAGGAATTTTTTTTTGGATTTCTTGCTTTATCATTCACGCCTAATGAAGTGCTAGTATGCAGAATAGAACCTTTCACTGTCCGCATTCTATTCTACAATTGTCATAGACGGCCCCTGACTACAATGAAATGTGGCTTTTCCATTTTCATTTTGAAGTAGTTCCACAGAGGCCAGTATCCAGTCACCAAGTCACCCTTTATTTATGAGTGGATGGTGCTTGGCACTGATCCAGCTCCCTCAGAGCCAGCTCTCACTCCTGTTCTATCTGTCAGGCTGTCTGATTAAACTAGATTTATAGTCCCAAATTAGAGTACAAATTAGAGTATTCTGAGGTCTACCTGACTGACCTCATTACAATGACAACATCCGCCCCCTTTTGAGTTTGAGGACATAGTCCATTTTTTTGTAGCTCCTCCAGGTGGGGTTGTAGCGCTAGATTAGGTTCCTCCCACTCTGCCTCTGATACAGGCAACATGTAACGCACAGTAGGTGCTTCTTCCTCCTGGAGTGTCTCGGAAGAAATTCATTCTCTTCAGATGACAAAGGTATCAAGGTGGCTACATTCACTGTGTCATCTCAAATTCCGAGGTATTTTCAATGCTAGATTATAGAGGGGGAGAATCTGCAGTTCTGGAACAGTTGGAAAAGCTGTTGAGCCAGGTGAGTTTTAGTACCGCACCATTTGCGTGTTTGCAACTTTCATATGGTCCACTTGCTTTGTTCAGGACCATCACACCTACCCCAACTTTATACATCACGAGATCTGACCTCGTGTTGACCATGCCCTTTACCCACGAAGGGCCATTTGCATGGTTCCTACACTAAACTTTATTCCCTGAAGTCAACTGTCTCTCATTCCTGAATGTACAAATTCCCTGCTTGTAAATAATGGCCCATTTTCTGTGACCAATACTTCCAGGAGTTCGTGTATCACAAAGATGCACGCAGTTTTTCTATCATCGTCCCCATGTTTGATGAATGAACTCTCTGCACATCTAGCCAGTTCGGGCATCTACTATAACTAAGAATGTTGAGCCCATGAAAGGACCTGCATTGTAAATGTGTAACCAAATCCAAGGATTTCCTGGTCAGCCCCTCGAATATGGGGGAGGTGCTGGTGTTTTTTTTCCTTGTTTGCACTCTGGGCACTGCCCCATCAATGCGGCTGTATCTGCATCCAATCCTGGCCACTGGACATAACCTACCACCAACATCTTCATTTTGAAAACTCCTGGATAACCCTTAGATTAGATTAGATTAGATTAGATTAGATTAGATTAAATTACTTACAGTGTGGAAACAGGCCCTTCAGCCCAACAAGTCCACATCGACCCACCACACCGTAACCCACCCAGACCCATTCCCCTATATTTACCCCTTCACCTAACACTGTGGGCAATTTAGCATGGCCAATTCACCTAACCTGCACATTTTTTGGATTGTGGGAGGAAACCGGAGCACCCGGAGGAAACCCACGCAGACACAGGGAGAATGTGCAAACTCCACACAGTCAGTCGCCTGAGGCGGGAATTGAACCTGGGTCTCTGGCGCTGTGAGGCAACAGTGCTAACCACTGTGCCACCGTGCCGCCCTCATGGAGTTCAGCCAGTATCAAGCAGTGATGTTTGCTTGGGACAATCACTCTTGCTTCCGATAATAATATGCTGTACTCTACTATGATTTGGTCTCTTGGGATCATTAAAAGATTTCAGTTCTGATTGTAGTTTCCCCAATCACCACCACCAGTTGTTTCAGTTTTGCCAGGATCAGATCCTTTTGCATCCAAAGTCTGATATTGTCAGCTGTGAATAGACATGTGTCCAGAAAATTTAAAACCATTACAGACTGTTCCAGTGGCGGTACCACTGATGGTGTGTCTGCCAACAGGAGACAGCTCAATGCATCCACATTTGCTACTTGGCCTTCCTGGATGATGTTCCAACTTGTAATTATATGCATTGAGAATTTGAGCCTTCTACTGAATTCTGCCAGAACTGTGGATGGCACTACCTTATCATCCTTAGGTAGACCTAGGAAGGGTTTGTGGCGTGTTGTTGTTACAAAGTTACATTCGTAAAGGTATTGGTGGCACTTCCTGACTCCAAATGTGCTCGCCAAGCCTGCCTTCTCTCTCTGGGCATCTTTACACTCTGCTGGGTGTTCCACTCCATTGGGCCATCTATGTGCTAATACTATGCCAATGCCATACAGGGAGCATCGTATGTTGATACCAGATCTCGCTTGGGATCATAATGTGCCAACAACTTAGAGAATGATCGCTGTTTCTTCACTTCTCCGAAAGCTATAGCTTGGCTACATGAACGTTTCCAAGGTTAATGCTTTTTTAAGAGTTGATGCAAAGGTGCCAGGATAGATGCCATGTTATGCATGGACTTTCTATAATAATTCACCATTCCAAGGAAAGTACTAAGCTCGAGTACAGACTGGGAGCCAGGGCACCTTTGATCATCTTCACTTTATCTTCTGATCTTGTCAACTATGTAGCTCAAGTAAGTGTTTTGGGGTACCTGAAACACTCATTATTTCCCTTCTGAGGTGTATGCCCACCTGGGAGAAACATTTAAGGATGAAGTCTGAGTTGTCTCAGTGCTCCTTATTGGTGTTCCCCATTATTAACACATCATCTAGATAAATGGCGACGTGGAATAGACCTTGTAAAATGTTCCCCATCATGCGCTAAAAAATTGCACAGGCTGACGATACCTCAAATGGCAATCTTGTATAATGGTACGAACACTTTTGTGTATTAATTGTAGCATACTCTGGGAATCATCATCTAACTGCAAGCATGCATAGCTCATGTCCAGCTTCAGGAAGGACAGACCTCTGCCAGCTTTGTGTATAAATCCTCTGTGAAGGATTAGCTAATTGGTCAGCTGCAAAAAGTGATTTACCGTTTGTTTAAAATCCCCACAAAGGCAGCCGACGCATCATGCTTCGTAATTGGTATGACCAGTGTTGCCCATTACACATGCTGGACTAATTGGATTCCTTCACTTTCCAGTCTTCTGGTTTCAGCCTCTACTTTTGCCTGTAAGGCAAATGACACTGGGTGGCCCTTCCAGAATCATGGGGTTACTTCCTGGTCAAGATGCAAGGTAACTTGGCTCCTTTGAAAGTCCCTAGACCAGCCATTTTCTAATCGAACTATGTTGAGTAAGTCCTGGTGAATCGTTCTCAACCAGTTTCACCCCATCAATCTTGGGCCTGAGCCTTTCACTACAATCGGTGGCAAATGAACCAGTTGGTCTCATAAGAGACCAGAATCAAAGTTGTACCCGTAATATGTCAAGGTTCCCCAGTATTGGTTCTCAGTCTAGCCAACGTCTTGTGTTAACTTAAATGTTGGGATCCAGAGTGAATTTTGTTAACGACTGGTTCTGCAATGACTGAAACGGCCACACCAGTATCAACCGCCATTAGAACCAGGTTGACCAGAACATTTAACCAGATGTTTATTTCGAATAGTTCTGATTTGGGTTTTTGTTAAGCCATTTAATTGTTCCAAACCAGATGTAGGTGAGTATTCCATGGTGCGCACACTCCTGGATACAGGCTATAAGTTTTCTTACTCAGTTTAGGTCTAATGGGACTCGTTTACTGTGTCTTGTCTACATTTCGGCAGCAACTACAATAGCTTGCCATCCCAGATCCTGAAGAACGTTTTAACTATTTCACCAAAGCTTGGCTTTGTTATGAGGCTTTGCTGCGTACTGACCTAGAGTCCCTCTGTTCAGGATCTGCCCTGAATTAAGCTATGCAATTGTCTTCATTCAAGTGATGTTCCCCAAACTCAGTCAGCCTGGCGAGGGTGTACACTTCCATTGGAATGTCCTGCACCTCATGTTTTATCTGATTTATTCTTCCTGGCTGCTGGCAATGTTTCAGGAGGGTGCAAGGGAGAAAGTGACTGCTCAGATGGAAGGGATGTCTTGATATAATCACCATATGATTTATATGGGCAGTGCCATATTTATAACAAGCTGCTACTGCACCCATTATTTCAGTCAGATGTGGAAGTGCAGCTTCTTACTGTCCTGACAAGTGATGGCTAGAACTTTGACTGTCAATGCAGAATTCAGAGCAATGAGACACTAGATTGTGGGTGACCCGTCCACCTCATCATATTTTTGTGCCAGCCTGTAAGACCATGTTGGGTAGTATGAAAATAGATGCAGCCAGGTAAGAAGCAATAATCTTTTTGCATACTGTCAGACTATTGGTCAGTCTGCGAAACTCATTTTTTTCTTATTCTCCGCAAGATAGTATGGAAGCATTTAACTGTAACCTCATCAAAGACACTTTCAAACCGAATTTAAATTTAGTTGATGTTCTGGATTTTATTCGATCTAACATGATCCTGCACATAGATGCATTTGGTCTTAATTCTATCAGTTTAAGCAGGGATAACTTGATTAGGGAAAGAAGATAAGATTCTGTCTTTATTTTACAGTTTTGTATTACTACTTAAGAGTACTTTGGTTTACTGTTCAGTCACCTGTTGTGTTGCGTGTTGAAGCAAACAGTCTCTGTATTGTACAAGATAATGCTGCTAGTCTCCTTTTTTGAGCATTGCAACTTTGAAATATTAACTTTATTAAACCTTGCTGCTTTTCTGTAGCATTTTCTCTCTCAAAGTCTCACATGCAAAATTCCATCCTAATGCTTCTGTTTCTCTAATTTGTTCCAGTCCTATAATTCCCTACCACCTGCACACAGGTTTGGTAGTCCTATGAAAGAGAAGGTTTGAAATATTACATACATTGTGATAGATTTATTTCTCTTCCCACCAGATGGCAGAAAGCGTATAATGTAGGGAAATGTGTAAAAGTAATTTGAAACTTCTTAATCTCCAAAGAAACTTGGGTACATTCTTATAAGGAAGCTTTGAGGAAGGCAAATAATATGTGAACTTTTAGTGCTGAGACCAAGGTTTGTGAAAATTGTACAGGATTTTAGTAAGACCATATCTGGAATGCTGTGTGCAGTTTTGGTCTCCACATTTTCAAAACGATATGCTTGCATTGAAAGCAGTGTTGCACAGGTTTCCTAAATTGGTCCATGGGGTGAAAGAGATTGCTTGTTGTTTTTGATTAAAGGTTGAGTAAATTGGGCCTGTACTTTCTGGAGTTTGAAAAATAAAAGTCGATCTCATTGAGAAATGCAAAATTTTCAAGAGGTTTTGTGGAATAGAGCTAAGAAACTGCTTTCACTGATCGAGGGTGGGGGGAATGGTATCCAAACATGGGGCAACATCATGGTGTCTGAAAATTTCAGAAAAGTTACTTCACTGTCTGGAATTCTCAGCCCTCATGGTTGTGGCTGTTAATAAATTGTATTTGAGTAAATTTAAGAATAGCGTACGGCAAAGTTTTGGTGTTTGGGTGATTCAAGGGATATGGAAAGTAGGCAGAAAGATGAAATAAAGTTCAAGGTCAGCCAGTACATTTGTACTGAGAGTGCGATTTTAAATAATCTTAGTGTGAGGTTTCTTAAAATTGCAGTTGGACTGATCAAGATGCATATAAAATCTCTTATCTCTGGCTAGTTTGGGAAGAGCGGGAGTACAGGACCTGACTCAGTGGTTTACTGGCAGATAAATTACCACTTGCATAATTCCAATGCAATGAAGTGATTGGTGTATACTGTTCACTTCACTGCTTAGGGCAATAAACTACTTGTGTTATAACAAAAATGGAAATTGTTGGAGCAACTTAACCAGTCTGGCAGCCAACTCTAATGAAGTGTCACTGGACTCTCCTTTTTCTCTACAGATGCTGCCAGATCTCCTGAATTTCTCCAATTTCTGTCTTTGTTTCAGATTTCTAGCATTCACAGTTCTTTGTATTATTTCATTGTATTAAAGCTTGTTAATATCAGGCTTTGTGTTGTTTTTATTACCTTTAAGTTTTGAAGGTATCAATCTTAATATCTTTATTAGTAACAAGGTATGGAATCTTTTAATGTAGCAATTCAGGTTTTGCATTCTATAAGTATCCTTTTAAAAACTTGCTTGAATGTGCTGCAGTGAATTTCAGATCTAGCCTGCCATCATTAGTTTCATAGATATTTCTAACTGTTCAGAGATGTTATTACAGCCATCTGGAGCAGATGAGACTTTAACCAGGCCTCTTGGTCCAGCGATAGGGATACTGTCACTGCACCACTAGTGCCCCACAATCATTGTCTTTATACATTTCAATAATTTTTTTAAAAGTACCGAGCATAATTAGATTCAAGACAGTTAACAAGACTGACCATAGTGAGACTTTGACCTCTTTGGATTGTCAATTGTATGAAGGAGTATGGATGTGGGTTGATGTGGTTTAAAAGCATAAGAATGTCTCACTGACTCTCAAAAAGCAACAGCTGTAGTTTTCTTGAAGCTGTTGCCAGTTTCTCTAAAGATTTACAGCATAGCAATCTAGAGGGCAAAGGTATCACATTATCACCAGTATGAATAATGTTTTGCAGGTGAGTCAGATAAGATCAGTAAGATCAGCTTGCTTTTAAATGATGTACAAATTCCTAAAATTGTATGTGACAAGCAATTTTAAAAATTCAATTATAACGCCTGAAGCACATCAGCCTCTGTCTTTTTGATTACTTAAGTTCGTTGACACATTTTTCTATTATATTGATTGCCTAGTATCCCATTGGTGTGCAGATTGTGAAAATAGTCTCATGGCTTGACAAATATATACAGTATTCTTGTTTCATATTTTAAAAATTCTGTTGATTCCCTCTTACAGGGATTGGAGCTATCTGCTGTTTTCTTGTTTTAGTCTTTTTGGTTTTGCCTTGCCCATTAATACATTACAACAGTTTTAAGCTGCAGTTGTCTTTCTCCACCGCAATCACTAAGATTTCTTTCTTCCCCTTAGCAGCTCTTTTTATCTTTTTAGTTTATCCTTTTACCTTGCAATAACTTTTAGTTTTGTCTGTTGAAATTGCATTCTTTGTTCTTTGAAACTATGATTTGATTCTGGAGATCTCTTGATGATTGAGATTTATTTGTGTCTTGTACATGAGAAGATGTTCAGTGACTTAAGAGTGTTTGAATCTGTAAATTTTGTAGCGTTAGACTTGTTGCCATCTATAGCTATTTCTTCAAAGCTTTTTATGAACAAATAGTTTTAAACACAAGTCCTTTTTGGTGACTTCGACATTCGACATCCGTCAGAACGTAACAAGTACCGTTAGCTTAACTATGTTAAAACAAAACACCATGTTTGCCATGTATTAAGGAAAAGTATTTTAACAGTATTTAATCTAGATAGCAGTAATGTTTGTAAAACTAAATTATTCTGGTTACCTTTTCCAATCCATACATGTCTATTTTTAGGAACAGAATATGGCTGTGACTGGTGGTCTCGCATGGTGGAATGACTTCATTGTTTTAGCCTGTTATAATTTGGTCGACCAACAGGAAGAGGTAAGTGAAGAACCCTTATCCGGCATGCCCAGGTTTAAATACAATTGTAAATTGCAATAAAAAACAGAAAATTGATTTTGTAAAGTTATATTTTCTAATCCTTGAGTCAAAAAATATTGTCTAATTTAGTGTAGACAGAGTAAAAGTGCTGGAAATTCTCATGAAAAAGGAGACCAACTTTGAACCAAAAAGTAGGGGGTAAACTTATCCACAAGTAATATTTTTTGAGGGTTAGAATCTACCCTCTTTCATATCTCACTACTTAAGTTTTTAAGTTGCTATGTCAACTGATCACAGAGTTGTCAAATAGGAAAATGTTCACAAGCCTCGAGGATCCATTCGCGCAAAGTTGTAAGCATTTCTGTTTTCTCTTTTGTTGAATGTCTTCCCTCCACTAATCTTCCAGATATTCCACTTTTTCCGAAGGCTATCCTTCAATGGTTTGTTTAAAGAGGCATCTAAAGGTTGAACAAGACTAGTTAGACTGCTGGGAATTAATACAATATCGTATTTTTGCAATCCAGCTTCAACAATATCTTCAATAAGATGTGATCTGCACATGTCCCAGATACACTATTCACAATGCAAAACCATTCTGAAGATATCCAAGTCACATCCTTGGTTCTGCTTCTCTCTCCAAAAATGGTATCAGAGTTTCTCCAGCATTCTCTGTTGTAATGCCTCATCGCAGCACCAAACACTGCTATTCTTGGAGTTGTCACAAAAACTAGATTTTATAAAAGTGTACAAGTTTCCCCAAACTGGACCCAGGTCGGCAGAACTCAGGGACCAAATTAATAGATTGTAGCTGCATGTAATGATTTATGAACCATGAATATTTTTAACTATAACTTAAAACTCTTACCTCCCCATCCCCCAATTCAATTGCTCCTTCACACACAGATGGGCACAAAAAAATGGATGATATGGACAGAATGGAAAGGTAGCTGAATGGTCCCTGTTTATAGGCTTTGCTGCAATGATCCTTTTGGCCTGTCAGGACTTGCTCCTCCATCTTCCTTCTCTGGTACTTTCACTCGCTTGCAGGAGGCACAGAGGGATTGGTTCAGAACTAAAAAAGTCTCTGATTTATTGGTTCAAAGCAACAGCTTACAGCAACTGGTGGAAGGAAATAAATTGGCATTCTTCAAATTACATTTCCTTTAACTCCATAGAGAAAGACATTGACTCACTTTCTAGAGGTCTGATGGCTTCTGACCAAACGTGCACACCCACATGAAAGCTAATCGCATTTATTGGCAGGCAGAAGGCTTTTGTGATCAACAACTCATCATCATTTCACAGACTAATGAATTACTTTTTGCTGGCCTCATTTGCAGAAGCTTGTCCATGCTGCTTAAGGAAACAATAATGTAAACAACATTTTTACCAAGAGACAGATAACTTGTTTTTAAAAAGTGCATTAATCCTTTCCACAGTTCTTGGCTTTAAAACAATCCTTTTCATTTTTCAATCCACAATTCGAAATATAAAAGAAAGTGTTTTGTTGCTCTTTTAGACTATCCACAATCTGTGTTAACGGTTTGGGTGAAGTCCAGTTGTAGTATATCCAAAATTTGCTGATAACAAAACTGGTTGAGAATGTAGTGTGAAGAAGATGTAAGGAGGCTTCAAGGGGACTTGGACAGGCTAAATTTATAGGCTAGAACATGGCATTTGTATTATTATATAAATATGTCTAAAGATATTCATACTGCCCAAGAAAGGTACTGATGGATTGGGGGGTACAGGTGTCTAAAGAGACCTGGATATTCATGAGTTCCCAAAAGCTAGCATGTATTTCAAGTAATTAGAAAAGCAAATGGTGACTGTTTTCCAAGGAGGATCTAAATCACGGGGTCACTTCGGGTAACCTTTATTGCAATTTTATTTTCAGTACAGCTTGATTTTCTCCAGAGCATTAAGGCACACACAAGTTTTGTAATGTCTTAACCTATACAGTTTAGATTTAGCATGCACACTCCTTTGTTTACTATTTGTCAGCAGCGCTGAGTTATCTCTTCGTAATTGGATCTTTGGTACAGCATCATATGCAGTTCAAGATTTGGAAATGCCGGTGTTGGACTGGGGTGTACAAAGTTAAAAATCACACAACACCAGGTTATAGTCTAACAGGTTTAGTTGGTAGCCCACTAGCTTTCGGATCGCCGCTCCTTCATCACAGCCACCTGATGAAGGAGCAGTGCTCCGAAAGCTAGTGTGTTTCCAGTTAAACCTGTTGGACTATAACCTGATGTTGTGTGATTGTTAACCTTATGCAATTCAAGTTTGCCTCAGCAATTTACTTGAAACAGTTTGACTGTTGATAGTCCTTAACCTGAATGAAGTATTGCTGCACTCAGCAACTTATTTCATGGTGTTTCCCATGCTATCACCTCCCTTCCTGAGGCTTTTCATAATGTATATACAAGTACGTTCCTATCCAGACATCTGCCAGCTGCACCGTGCCAACTGCGAGATAATGAGGATTGCAGATGCTGTCAATAAAATATGATGCTGGAAAAAGCACAGCAGGTCAGACAGCGTCCAAGGAGCAGGAGGGTCAATATTTTGGGCAGGACCCTTCTTCAGGACTGGAAAGGGGGCTGAGAAATAAGTAGAGGGAGTGGAGTGGGGTTGGGATGGCAATAGGTGATGCAGAATAGTGATAGGTCGGTGGGGAGGATGGAGCCGATAGGTGTGAAGGAAGATGGATAGGTAGGTCAGGTCAAGAGGCTGGTGCTGGATTGGATCTGGGATGAGGTGGGATGATTTGGAAACTGGTGACTTCAGTGTTGAGGCTGTGTGGTTATAGGCTCCCAAGGCAGAAGATGCAGTGTTCTTCCTTGTGGATGTCCATGTTTGGGCAGTGGAGGAGGCTCAGAATCGACATGTCATCGAGGGAGTCGGGGTGATGGGGGGAGGTGGTGATGGATGGCCACTGGAAGGTAGGGTTGGTTGGTGCTTATGGACCAGAAATGTTCCCTCACCTGTTTCCCGAGCTTGTGCTCGGGGTACTCCATGTTAATTGCCAATTAATTGGATACTTACCTATCACTTTAGAATATTTTAAATTCCTTATTAACCTCATTGCAGCAAGTACAAAAGAATATTGATTTTTGATAATTGTTATCAGTTCCAACAAAGTTATGTGGTTTGCTTACAAGTTGTGTCTTACCATATTTGCTAGGCATCCCTATCTTTACCCTTGGGTACCTTATGTGTTCAGACATTGGAATGTAGGTTGAATGTTCATTTCTCCCTGTAATGATATGGAGTTGGTGTGGGGGGGGGAGTGGAGCGGCTTTTATTGTCTGAGACTGGTTTGCTATCATAATTTTTATTTGAATCTTTTTCTGACGTGCTTTTGGTGATCAGTGAATCTATAACTACTTCAGAATCAATATCTATGATTATCTGAAGAATCTTAACTCTTAGTATTGTAACAGATTGTTTTAGTAATTCATTAGTGTAAAATGTTATCTGTGTCGTATGCGTAAATAACTGCGGCTGCACATTTTATCTCCGTTTAGTAACCTTGAATCTATGGGGCTACTACATTTCTACTTGTGAAGATTACATTAGCAGATATTTTTCCCAAGCACTCTTAACAACTGTCAGCCATGTTCTGCATTAGCCATGGGCAGCTGTTGGTCATTATCTGTTGCTTAGTCTTGGCATCCCTCACAGTGACCTTTGCTGAGGAATTTGAGTACACATGTGAAGATAGCTTCTGCAATTGCAAAGCTCCTTGATCAGACCACACCAGGAATAGTGTGTACAGTTTTGGTCTCCTTATCTAAGGAGTGACGTACTTGCTATAAAACAAGACTTCTAAACATGGGAATTGGAACCTTTAGTGGGGTCACAACCACTACAGCAGCACTGGCTGCTTATGAGCTTTAACTGACAGTGGTAGCTTCCCTACCTCTGGGCCAGAGACCCCTACCTAGCTATATGTATAACAGCTCCTCTTTCCTACTAACAGCACCCCCTTTTCTCTCAGACAATTTTCAAGCCTCAAACAGGGCCCCAAATGGGAAAGGCTTGGGAAGCACTGCCATTGAACAGAGGTTCACCAGACTATACCCTGGGATGTTGGGATTGTTTTATGAGAGATTGAGCTAGTATCAATACCCGCAGCTATTATGGCTAGCTCTAAGTCATTGTCTCCTTTTAGGCTTTTGGATAAGATGTTAAGCTGGATCCAGTCAGCTTTTTTGGATGCATATGAAAGATCCCATGCCATAATTGCAAAGGAGCACACAGGAGTTATCCCTGGCAACCGAGCTAACACTCATCTTTCGACCATCATCACCGATAAATCTGTTTGTGCTTGCTGTACCTGAGTTGTCTGTGCTTTGAATTGTGGTTATTGTTGCAATATAAGCAATGTAAATGCAAATCTGCCTGCTCTTTTGAAGGCCAGGGTTTTGTTTTCATAGATCTACAAAATTAAATGATGTCAGTATTTCAGCTTCCAGCTCCCCCCATGGATCTGTTTGAACTAATGTGAGAGACAAAGGGTACAGGAGAA
Organism: Chiloscyllium plagiosum; assembly: GCF_004010195.1. NCBI lineage: Eukaryota > Metazoa > Chordata > Chondrichthyes > Orectolobiformes > Hemiscylliidae > Chiloscyllium > Chiloscyllium plagiosum. Next base: position 102,633,100 of record NC_057711.1, on the reverse strand, counting down.
TCTCTCAATTTTAACGAATACAAGGGGCTTGGAAGGTGAAGCTGGCTATCACTGTCAGTCGATATAGGAGTTGAGCAGAAAGCCCATGACTAGTTAATTATCCATGGTCTGAGAACTGAGCTTTCAACAAGAACTTGACAGTTGATCATCCAATTGTACTTCACGAAGAACTACAGAATGTGTCACTAACTAAGCCAGCATTTATTTCCGATCCTATTTGCACTCCAAAGTAATGCTGAATCACCGTTTTGCATTACCAGAATCTGTGTGTTGGGAGAGAAGTTCCAGGATTTTGACTCAGCAATAATAAAGGAATGATGACTTGGTTCTACCAATTCTAGATGATGTGTGGCTTGGAGGGGAACTTGCACACAGTAGTGTTCTCATTCATCTTTTTCTCTGGTCCTTTTAGATGTTAGAGGTCACACGTTTGAAAGGTGCTGTTGTAGTGTATCTTTAACGTGGTATACCCTGCTGCTAATGTGCATTGGTGGAAGAGTGATTGAGTGTTGAAAGTGATGGATGGGGTGCTATTCAAATCGGCAGTTATTCCAGATTAGCATTGAACGACTTGTTTTGTTGGACCTGTATTCATTTGGGCAAGTGGAGAGTCCTCCATCATGTCCCTGTATTGTGCTCTTTAGATGATAGGCAGATATTGGAAAATTAGGAGGTATGTGCCCTGAATTCCCAGTCTCTGACCTACTCTTGCATTCGCATTTGTTTAAAAAGTTGCTTCTGGTCAATGGTAATTCGCCCCGCTGTTGCCAGTGGAAGATTCAACACTGATAATGCCATTGAATGTCAAGGGCAAATGGTGAATACCAGGAACTTGTGAGGTGTCTAGGTTACTTGCCAGTGATCAGCTCAAACTTGGATACCATCCAGGTCTTGCTGCATAGGGACGTAGACTGCTTCAGTATCTGATAATGATGCTGAACACTGGATAATAATCAGTGAGCATCCTCACTTTTGACCTTATGATGGAGGGAAAAGCATTGAAGCAAATGATTGTTGGGCCTAGGACGCTACCATGAGGAATTCCTGCAATGATGTCCCAGGGTTGAGATGCTTGACCTTTACAATAACTATAGCCATCTTCCTTCTTTTTATTTTCCTAGTCTCCAAATAAATAAACTTAACTAGTTTCATTACTTGTAGCTTGAAATACTGCAAATTAATGTCTGCACTGTTGACATCTCTCTTTTTAAAATGCATATTGTAAGGACTACATACATTTTATTTGGAAATATAAGCAAAAACATGGATGTTAGGACTGCTGCAAGCAAATAATCAAAGCAAAACAAAAGCAGAATAGTATGGTATCCATAAAAGCATGTGAATCATGGAAGAAGCTGGATTTGAGGCTTTTGTCAGATTAACTCGCCTTTAGGTTGCAAAATAAATTGCTCAGCAACAACATTGGGCTTGGTTTTCAGTAGCCCCTTGCCATCGACCTAAGATGAGAGAGCAGTTGTTTCAGACCTTCAGGTGCCTGCAACAAGCTAGATCCTTCCCTCCCTCTCTGAGTGGGGAAAAGAAATAATGCTTGAAGACTCTGCAAAGAAAAAAATCACTAGGTCCAGCTGCCCAGATACCAAATTGAAATTAGCCACAGTTGACAGCAATGTGATCTCATCATTAAAACTCCTAACTCTGAGAAAGTCAGCTTATTTTCGCCCATTTTGGTTTGAACTCTTGATCCACAGACTTTGTTGTTTCTGGGATATATTTTCCACCCACTCTGTTGTTGCAAAATTGTCTGTCTTGTCTCTTCCATTTATGAACTGTTGTGTGTGTTGCACATTCTTGGTTCCCTTCACTCAGCTTTGACACACAGGACAGACCCATATGGTGGCTTACTGGTGAGCACTGCTGCCTCTCAGCCTCCAACTCCAACCTTGGGCAACTGAGAATGTGGAGTTTGTATGTCCTCCTCAGTGTGTGTGTGTGTGGGTCTCCTCCAGTTGCTCCAGTTTTCTCCCATAGTCCAAAAATGTGCAGGTTGGTTGGATTGGCCATACTAAATTGCGTCGTAGTATCCAGGAATGTGCAGGCTGAGTGGGTTGGCCATGGCAGATGTAGGGTTGTGGGGATGGGGCGGTGTGACTTGAGTCTGGTCAGGATGTTTTTGGAGGATCGGTGCTGACTTGGAACATGAATAGACTCTTTCTGGACTGAGGGACTCCATGAATCTGAGATGGGTGTCAACTCCCCGAATCCAACTGACAAAGAACCCTTTGTTCATCTGTCCACTGCGTCATGCTTTAAGGATCAGTATTTTTAACATTTTTCACATACCCATTAACTATCCTTGATCTCTCAATGAGCAGTTTCCTCACAGGACAGGCCTTGGATTATTTTTCCATGTTTGAGAGGTGCCGGAAGACTGGAGGTTGGCTAACGTTGTGCCACTATTTAAGCAAGTTGGTAAGGAAAAGCCAGGGAACTATAGACCGATAAGCCAGATATCGGTGGTGGGCAGGTTGTTGGAATCTCGAGGGACAAGATGTATATGTATTTGGAAAGCTAAGGACTGATTAGGGATAGTCATTGTGCATGGGAAATCATATCTCACAAACATGATTGAGTTTTTTTGAAAAAGTAACAAAGCGGATTGGTGAGGTTAGAGAGATGGATGTGATCTATATGGAATTCAGTAAGATGTTTGAAAACGTTCCTCATGGTAGACTAGTTAGCAAAGTTAGATCACATGGAATACAGGGACATTAGCTATTTGGATGCAGAACTGGCTCGAAGGTCGAAGACAGACGGCAGTGGTGGAGGGTTACATTTCAGACTGGAGACCTGTGACCAGTGGTGTGCCACAAGGATCGGTGTTGGGTCCACTGCTTTTTTGCCATTTATGTAAATGATTTGGATGTGAATGTAGAAGGTATGGTTAGTAAGTTTGCAGATGACACCAAAATTAAAGGTGTAATGGATAGCAAAGAAGATTAGCTCAGAGTACAACAAGATCTTGATCAGATGGGCTAGTGGGCCGTGGAGTGACAGGTGGAATTCAATTTAGATAAGTTTGAAGTGTTGCATTTTGGAAAGGCAAATCAGGACAGGAGTTATACACTTAATGGTAAGGTCCTGGGGAGTGTTGCTGAACAAAGAGACCTTGGAGTGCAGGTTCATCGTTCCTTGAAAGTGGTGTCGCAGATAGACAGGATAGTGAAGAAGGCGTTTCATATGCTTGCCTTTATTGCTCAATTGCATTGAGTATAGAAGTTGGCAGGTCATGTTGCAGCTGTACAGTACATTGATGGCAGACAATTCTGGTCTCTTCCCCAAAATAAGAAGGATATTGTGAAACTTGAAAGGGTTCAGAAAAGGTTTACGAGGATGTTGCTAGGGTTGGAGGGTTTGAGCTGTAGGGAGAGGCTGAATAGGCTGGGGCTATTTTCCGTGGAGACTGAGAGGTGGCCTTGTCAAGGTTTATAAAATTATCAGGCACATATATAGGATAAATAGGTAAAAAGGGCAGGCTCTCTGCCTGTATTCCTGATGAAGAGCTTTTGCCTGAAATGTCGATTTTACTGCTCCTCGGATGCTGCCTGAACTGCTGTGCTTTTCCAGCACCACTCTAATCTATAGGATAAATAGGCAAAGTCTTTTTATTCCGGGGTAGGAGAGTCCAAAGCTACAGGGCACAGGTTGAAGATGAGAGGGGCAAGATATAAAAAGGGCAGTCTTTTCACTCGGAGGGTGGTTCGTGTATGGAATGAGCTGCCAGAGGAAGTGGTGGAGGCTGGTACATTTACAATATTTAAAAGGCATCTGGATGGGTATGTGAATGGGAAGGGTTTAGAGGGATATGGGCCAAATGCTGGCAAATGGGACCAGACTTAGATAGGATGTCTGGTTGGCATGAACAAGTTGAACCGATGAATCTGTTTCCGTGCTGATGACTTTATAAAGGATATATGGTTTAAGTTTGTGTTTTAGTTTTCCTATTTTTTTTTAAACTTGGTGTCAGTTTCATTTGTCTTAGATAGTAGTCAAAATCGTACATTAACCATCCTCGTGATTAAGTTGGTCACATTTCACACTTCTGACTCATAGAATAGTGGGACTTGATTGAGCATGCACATTCCATCAAAAATGATCAAAAATTATTTTTTTTCCCCTAAGACTATTGGATGAAACTATTATTACTCGTAGACATCAGTGATAAATGATCTAACAATTTTAAAGGCTGGTTTGAGTAAATGTGCCCTTCTGCATGGCAACCAAAAAAATGCCTTGGTGAACACTTTGCTAACTTACAAAGCTTGTAGGTTGGTCAAATGAGTTGCTGATGGCAATTTGATATGAGTGTTCTGTGTGCAAAGTTTATTATCCTTAGAATTGATGTTGAAATTTCATCCAAGTGTTGTTAAAATTTTGATATCCACTCTCTTTTTTCTTTTATAAACCAGCTACGACTTTATCTCCGGTCTTCCAACCTTGACAATGTTTTTGCTCATATTACCAAAGTGCAATCAGAGACTTTGCTCATAAATGTCTTCAAGGACATGGTGATTTTGTTTAGAGTGGACTGCTCTATCTGCTTATACAGTATTGATCGAAAAGATGATGGGTGAGTAGTCTCCCAAGTTCTGGTGTTTAATGCTGTTCTCGAAAGTTAGGTAAAACCAAGCATGTGAACTATTGAAACATTGGTTTGTGGTTGGAACAGTCACACTGTTGTGACATAACCAGGTATTACACTCCCTGTATTCAGTTTAGGCAATCCTTTTAAAGGGATTTTAATTTAATTGCTTTCAAACTATGTTTAATCATAGTCTAGCATTACAAATTTACATAATGTTTGAACAAATGCAGCTGCTGGTAGCCAATCCTGTCAGGAGCTGTGTAACCAGAAAGTAAAAATCTACCTCAACTATATTTTAAACATTATTTTACAGTACAAAATTGATTAGTCAAGAAATTACATTTTGCCTCAATTATTCGATTAGATTAGATTACTTACAGTGTGGAAACAGGCCCTTCGGCCCAACAAGTCCACACCGACCCTCTGAAGAGCAACCCACCCAGACCCATTCCCCTACATTTACCCCTTTACCTAACACGATGGGCAATTTAGCATGGCCAATTCACCTAACCTGCACATTTTTGGACTGTGGGAGGAAACCGGAGCACCTGAAGGAAATCCACGAAGACACGGGGAGAATGTGCAAGCTCCACACAGACAGTTGCCTGAGGTGAGAATTGAACCCAGGTCTCTGGCACTGTGAGGCAGCAGTGCTAACCACTGTGCCACCATGCTGTCTAAATTATGTTTGGAACTGTCTTCACAAAAGGCTGTGGATGCTTGAGAGAAACCTTTGCCAAGCAAAGGTATTAAAGGGGATGGAACAAAGGCCAGTATATGGAGTTCGGCTGCAGATCAATTATAATTTCAAGGGACAAGGGACTGAATGGCCAACTGGCACTCCCGTGTTTCTGCGATTTGAAGTACATCAAGTAAAGCTTTTCACTGTACATTAAAACATTCAAAGACAAAGGGTCATCTTTCATTCTGGTTTCCTTCAGTTATATATGACCTTGTGGGTACTCCATCACAATGAGTGGTGAAATGGGCTCAATGAGCAGAATGGTCTACTAAGTTCATGGGTTTTTTTTGAAAACCCAATGAGAACTTTTTCTATTTACAGGTTTTGTATCTGAGCCTGAGTGGGTAGCATTTTACTGATCTTTTGGCTAACATATTCCTTTAACTATGAAATCATTGCTAGAAAACATATTTCCTAAAATATACAGAACTTCTATACTCTAGATCCTTTGAGAGTAGTTCAAGAAGCTATTTTACTATTTGCAAACAATGGAAATACATTTGATGAAAAATGTCAATGGTACATTAGAGTGTAGTCTTCTAAAGACTAAGGCATAATGTTTGATAGGGAATTTCCTGTATCCCCTCACTGTTGCTGATTATAGGTGAAATAAAAGCAAATATCTTTTACCAAATGCGAGCAAGTTTTTCATTGACTATGTATGAAGAAATTAAGCCATTTAGGAGTATGGTTTTTAAAGTTGGAAAGATTTACAGTTTTTAATCTGATTTTTATTTTTTCTTAAACTTTAGTCCTAATCCCACTGCCAGTGTTCAAGTTCTTCAGGAGGTATCCATGTCACGTTACATCCCACACCCTTCACTCGTGGTATCAATAACTTTGACCTCTGTGAGAACAGAGACAGGCATCACCTTGAAAATGCCACAGCAGGTACCAGATGAAATGTATGCAATTCTGCTGCCAATATTTTGTGTGATTATTAATAAAGGTCGACTTTTCAGTCTCATGTTAATTCCTTTATTTTACAGTAAAGTACAGGATAGTCCAAGATATGCAATTGGGATTAAATTGTTTCTTAAATGCTAGAGTTTGCATTTGGATTACTAATATTTGGGTTGAATCAGTAGCCATTGAAATAAGGGGAGGCGAACCCTAGTGGTATTTTTGCTGGACTATTAATCCAGTGACACAGACAATGGCTGGGGACTGAGGTTCAAATCCTGCAATGGAAGATGGTGGAATAAAAATGTCTGAAATTAAGAATCTACTAATGACCATGAAACCATTGTTGATTGTCAGAAAAACTCATCTGATTCACTAATGTCCATCGGAGAAGGAAATCTGCCATCCTTACCTGGTCCTGAAGAAGGGTTACACCCAAAACATCGACTTCTCCATCACCTGATGCTGCTTGCCCTGCTGTGTTCTTCCAGCCTCCTGTCTGTCTATTTTGGATTCCAGCACCTGCAGTTTTTTTGTCTCTAATCTTCATCTGGTCTGACCAACATATGACTCTAGATCCACAGTAATGTGGTTGATTCTCGTTTGCCCACTGAAATGGCCGAGCAAGCCATTCAGTTGTACCACAAAAGACAATGGCAAAAGCAGCCCTGTCAACTGTGTAAAGTCTTCCTCACTAACATCTGGGGTCTCGTGCAAAATTGGGAGAGCTGTCTCAGACTAGACAAGCAACAGCCTAACAGAGTCATACTCTCAGAATCATACCTTACAGACAATGTCCCAGACATCACCATCCCTGGATATGTTCTGTCTCAGCAGCAAGACAGACCCAGCAGAGATTGTGGCATAGTGGTAAACAGTCAGGAAGGTGTCGTTCTGGGAGTCCTCAACATTGATTCTGGACACCATGAAGTCTTGTGGCTTTAGGTTAAACATGGACAACAAAACTTCATGTTGATTGGCACGTACTGTTCTTCCTCAGCTGATGAACCCATCCATGTTGAACAACACTTGGAGAAAGCACTGAGAGTAGCAAGGGCACAAAATGTATTCTGGGTGGGGATTTTCAATGTCCTCCACCAAGAGTGGCTCAGCAGCAGTACTACTGATCAAGCTGGTCGGGTCCTAAAAGACTTGGTTGCTTGACTGGGTCTGCGGCAAGTAGTGAGAGAATCAAAAAGAGGGAAAAATATACTTGACCTTATCCTTACGAATGTGCCAACTGCAGATGCACCTGTCCATGACAGTATTGGTAAGAGTGGCCACCGCACAGTCCTTGTGGAGACAAAGTCCCACCTTCACATTGAGAAGAGCCTCCATCATGTAGTGCCATTATCACCATGCTAAAAGGGATAGACTTTGAAAAGATCTAGCAACTCTGACATCCATGAGGCGCTGCTGTTAGCAGAATTGTACTCCAGCACAATCTGTAGCCTCATGACCCAGCATATCCCCCACAACCATTACCATCAAACCAGGCGATCAACCATGGTTCAACAGAGTGCAAGAGGACATGCCAGGAGCAGCACTAGACATAGTGAAAATGAGATGTCAATCTGGTGAAGCCGCCAAACAGGACTACTTGCATGTCAAACAACAAAAGCAGCAAGAAATGAACAGAGCTAAGTCCTCCCACATTCAGCAAGATCAGATCTAAATTCTGCAGTCCTGCTGTAACCATTTGGGAATGATGGTGGACGACTAAACAATTCATTGGAGCAGCAGGCTCCACAAATATCCCCATCCTCAATGATGGAGCAGCCAAGCACATCAGTGCAAAAGATAAGGCTGAAGCTTTTGCAGCAATCTTCAGCCAGATGTGCCAAGTGGATGATCTACCTCCGTCTCTTCCAGTGGCCTCCATAATTGTAGATACCAGTCTTCAGCCAATTCAATTCACTTCGTGTGATATCACAAAGCAGTTGGAGACACTGAATACAGCAAAGAATAAGGGTCCTGACAATATTCCAAAATAATACTCAAGACTTGCTCCAAAACCTGCCACTCCCCTAGCCAAACTGTTCCAGTGCAGTTAAAACATTGGCATCTACCTGACAAAATGGAAAATTGCCCAAGTGTGTCCTTATGCAAAAAGCAGGACAAATCCAACTGGGCCAGTTACTGCCCCTTCAATCTACTAGTGCTATCGAGCAGTGTCTGCTCAGTGACGCCCAGTTTGGATTCCTCCAAGACCACTCAGTTCCTGACCTCATTCCAGCCTTAGGTCGAGCATAGACAAAAGCTGAATTTCAGAGGTGAGATGAGACCGATAGCCTTTGACATCAAAGCTGCGTTTGGGCAAGTGTATCACAGAGTCCTAGCAAAAGTGGAATCAGTGGGTGTTGGGGGCAAACCGTCCGGTGGTTAGAGTCATTCCTGACACAAAGTAAGATGATCGTGGTTGTTGGAAGTCAGACATCTCATCTCCAGGATATCGCGTCCTCATGATCGCGTCCTGGGCCCAACAATCTTCAGCTGCTTCATCAATGACCACCTTCCATTGTAAGGTCAGAAGTGGGAATGTTTGCCGATGATTGTATGATGTTCAGCACCATTTGCGACTCCTCAGACATTGAAGCAGCCAGTGTCCAAATGCAACAAGATCTGGACAATATCAAGGCTTGGGTTAACAAGTGGCAAGTAACATTAATACCACACAAATGCCAGGCTATAACCATCTAACCACTGTCCTTTGACATTCAATGGTGTTGCCATCACTAAATGCTCTCTCCCCCCTCCCATTATCCAACATTTTGGAAGTTATCATTGATCAGAAACTGGACTCGGCACATAAATGCAATGGCTACAAAAGCAAGGACAAAGGCTAGGAATTCTGTGGCGAGTAACACACCTCCTGACTCACCAAAGCCTACAAGGCACAAATTAGGAGTGTGATGGAATACTTGCGACTTGCCTGGATGAGTGCAGCCCCAACAACATTGCAGAAGAATGACAAAGCGGCCTGCATGATGGGCACTGCATCCACAAGCGTCCACTCCCTCCACCACTGACGCTCAATAGCAACAGTGTATACTATCTGCAAGATACACCGCAGTAATTCACCAAACATCCTCAGACATCACCTTCTAAACCCATGACCACATACATCTCAAAGGACAAGGACAGCAGATATATGGAAACACCACCACCTTCAAGTTTCCCCCCAAACCATTCATTGGCCTGATGTGGACATATATTGCCGTTCCTTCACTGTTTCTGGGTCAAAATCCTGGAATTCTCTCCCTAATGGCATTGTGAGTCAACCCACAGCAGGTGGTCTGTAGCTGTTCAAGCTGATCCTCAGCATCACCTTCTCAAGGGCAACTAAAGATGAGCAATAAATGATGACCAGCTACTGACGCCCACATCCCACAAAATGAATAATCTTTTTAAAAGTGCTCTTTTGTTAACAGCTCCTAAAATAATTATGTTCTATATAATGTAGGCCATCCAATTTGTTAGTAGAGTGGAACACTTAAGTGTCCGCTCTAATGAAGACCTCCCAAATGAATGAATGAAAGAAATTGATGGCAAGCAAAACTTATCAAATTACTTTTTACTTTTGATTTCTTTGCCTTTCCCCATCCAGCTGTCTCCTCAACACCAGCCTCTCAGGAAATTTGGTGCTTTCACATCAACTGATCAACCAAACTATTTGCTATTTTCAACTTAGTCCTGCACCTCATCACACTTGTATGTGACTATATGTCGACTTATAAAGTAGGCAGCAGTTCTGAGCTCAGCAAATAATTGCTGGAGTCAATTGTATACTGTTTTTGACATCTGTTTCTATAGTTGGAGACTAATAATTGGTAATGAGCGAAGGCTGTTGCAATGTTTCCTAAAGTCTGATGCGCTGGAGAACAGTGAGCTGGCGAGTCAGTTGTTTGTAAGCCTGTGCTGGCTCTGAAGTACTTTTGAATAATTTTATTGATCAAATATTTGGATGATGCACATATAATTAAATTGCCATTGCATACAAAAACATAAATCGTTTCCTTTCATTAAAAGGAAGGGTGATGTGGATATTGAATAGTCCAATGTTAAATGTTTTCCCTTTTAAGTTTTAAAACCACAAGGATCCTGAGCCCTCTTGACCTTGCATTTTTGTAGTACCTGATAATCTGCTGATTAGCTCCATAATTCTAAAAGTAATAAAGGGAGATTTCAGTGTATTTCCTCGTGGCTCAAGGTCACCAATTCTCTGGTTCTAATTTAGAACAGCTAAGCTAATACAAGAGTAAAACTTAGTGATTTTTTTTTATTTTGTTTCCCTCCATATCTCCCCCACACACAGTTGCTAAAATGGCTGCTCCCACAATGAAACTAACTGTCTAAACCATACAAAGGATTAATGAGAATATCTGAGGCATGAGTAATTATACAGGACATTTCATTTTAACTGTGATGATGCAGGAATTCTGTATACTGACCTTGATCTCCACATCAGAGGTTTAAAGTCTAATAAAGAAAATTGCCATTGTTTAAGTATTCCTTCTCTGCACTATTTGGCGAAGTTTAATTCCTTCAAAATAGGTTATAGTCTTCAAATTGTCTCCAACCTATTCTACATGGAAACTGGTGACCCGAATGAGCTGTTAGAGGAAGTGGTGGAGGCTGGTACAATTGCAACATTTAAGAGGCATTTGGATGAATATATGAATAAGAAGGGTTTGGAGGGATATGAGCCGGGTGCTGGCAAGTGGGACTAGATTGGGTTGAGATATCTGGTCAGCATGGACGGGTTGGACCGAGGGGTCTGTTTCCATGCTGTACATCTTTGACTCTATGACTCTATATAAGTCTATGATAATGTTACTGAATAGTCTTTACTTTCTCTCCCTACCCCAGGCCTGTGCTGCAGAGAGCATTATGCTCAATTTAGCAGGTCAGCTTATCATGCTACAAAGGGATCGATCAGGTCCTCAGGTACGAGAGAAGGACAGCGTTTCCAAACAAAAGAAGCTTGTAAGTAAATGCACCAGAATAATTACTAAGCAGCTCGTGTGAAAAACAACAGTATGAGTGCTTTTAAAATATTTTGGAATGATGTTAGAATAGATATTGCTTTAAATGATCAACTAGCTTTTCATTTAGTCCTTTCTCAAGACGAGCATTTTGTTTTGTCATTTAGCTCCCTTTCTGTGCTCCGGTGGTGCTTGCCCAGTGTGTTGAAAACGTATGGACCACCTGTCGATCTAACAAACAGAAGCGTCATTTGCTGGAAGCTCTCTGGCTTAATTGTGGAGAAGCAGGGATGAAAGTCTGGCTCCCTCTTTTTCCTAGAGACAATCGCAAGCCACATTCCTTTCTTTCCAGACGGATCATGTTGCCTTTCCAGATCAATATCTATCCCCTGGCTGTCCTATTCGAGGATGCCTTGGTCCTTGGTGCAGTGAACGAAACTGTACTGTATGACAACTTATACACACGCAACAATGAAAAAGAACCTTTGGAAGTCCTATTCCCTTTCTGTACTGTTGAGAGGACCTCCCAAATCTACCTCCATCATATTCTTCGCCAGCTCCTGGTCAGAAACCTTGGTGAACAGGCTTTGCTTCTAGCTCAGTCTTGTGTCACATTACCATACTTTCCTCATGTACTGGAACTGATGCTTCATGAAGTATTGGAAGAAGAAGCTACCTCCCGGGAACCTATTCCTGATCCTCTGCTTCCAACTGTGGCAAAGTTCATCACTGAATTTCCTCTTTTTCTCCAGACAGTAGTTCACTGTGCTAGAAAGACTGAATATGCCTTGTGGAATTATTTGTTTGCTGCTGTAGGCAACCCAAAAGATTTGTTTGAAGAGTGTCTGTTGGCACAAGATTTGGACACTGCTGCATCTTATCTCATCATCTTGCAGGTAAGAAGTTGACACATTAAATCAACCACTAAACTTCATAGAAAAACACCCATCAAAACATTTGTTATGATTTGTAGTGGAAGTTTGTTATGAAACAAATCAAAATCAAGTCTTGAATGTATAGCAGCACGTACGATGGAGTGAGTCAGACGGTTGCAATCCAAGTACTTGTACAAATTAAATGTTGTTTTGGAATGGCAACAACGTGTAGTAAGGCAACAGTAAATTATAATGGGTCCTGCTTTGTAAACTTTGATTCTAAACCTCTGTAGGACAGAAATTTATTTACAACGACATGGCCATAGGCATAGATTGATTAATGAAATAAAGATCAGCATCCTCTTTCATGCTACGTAATAACAAATTGGGAATTGTATGTTCCCTTTCATCCTGGATTATGGTTTGTTCTCATACAACGACATGTGCAATTGAAGTTGAAACGTGTCTTTTTTCCTGCAACTTATTTAGTTGATGCCTTCACTGCTTAAAAAAACAGTTGGACAATATTGATTTTAAGTTTCCTTTCCCAGGAACAGCAGTAGCTAGCCACTGTGCTTTTATTGAATGTATTGCACCTTTCTTTTTTCCCCATGTATCCTAGCTTCAATAAGCAAGTCTGATTTGACAAAGACAAAGAACATTGCAGCACAGGAACAGGCTCTTCGGCCCTTCCAGCCTGTGCCGATCCAGATCCGCTTATTTTCTAAGGTCGGTTATCCCTTTGCTCCCTGTCCATTCATGTATCTGTCTAGATACGTCTTAAATGACGCTATCATTCCTGCCCCTATCACCTCCACTGGCAATGTGCTCCAGGCACCCACCACCCTCCTGCATAAAGAACTTTCCACAAGCATCTCCCCTAAACTTTACCCCTCTCACTTTGAACTCGTGACCCCTAGTAATTCAGTCCTCCACTCTAGCAAAACGTTTCTTCTTATCCACCCTGTCTACACCTGTCATGATTTTGTAGGGCTCAATCAGGACCCCCCTCAACCTCTTCCATTCCAATGAAAATAATCCAAATCTACTCAAACTAATCTAATTCAAACTCTGTGCTGGGTCCTCTTCTTTTTGTCATTTATGTAAATGATTTGGATGCAAGCATAAGAGTTGCAGTTAGTAAGTTTGCAGATGACACCAAAATTGGAGGTGTAATGGACAGCGAAGAGGGTTACCTCAGATTACAACAGGATCTGGACCAGGTGGCCAATGGGCTGAGAAGTGGCAGATGGAGTTTAATTCAAATAAATGCAAGGTGCTGCATTTTGGGAAAGCAAATCTTAGCAGGACTTATATACTTAATGGTAAGGTCCTAGGGAGTGTTGCTGAACAAAGAGACCTTGGAGTGCAGGTTCATAGCTCCTTGAAAGTGGAGTCGCAGGTAGATAGGATAGTGAAGAAGGCATTTGGTATGTTTTCCTTTATTGGTCAGAGTATTGAGTACAGGAATTGGGAGGTAATGTTGAAGCTGTACAGGACATTGGTTAGGCTATTGTTGGAATATTGCGTGCAGTTCTGGTCTCCTTCCTATCAGAAAGATGATGTGAAACTTGAAAGGGTTCAGAAAAGGTTTACAAGAATATTTCCAAGGTTGGAGGATTTGAGCTACAGGGAGAGGCTGAACAGACTGGGGCTGTTTTCCCTGGTGCGTTGGAGGCTGAGGGGTGACTTTATAGAGGTTTACAAAATTATGAGGGGCATGGATAGGGTAAATATGCTAAGTCTTTTCCCTGGGGTCGGGGAGTCCAGAACTAGAGGGCATAGGTTTAGGGTGAGAGTGAAAGATATAAAAGAGACCTGCGGTGCAAATTTTTCACACAGAGGGTAGTACTTGTGTGGAATGAGCTACAACTGCAACATTTAAGAGGCATTTGGATGGGTATATGAATAGGAAGGGTTTGGGTGCTGGCAGGTGGGACTAGATTGGGTTGGGATATCTGGTCAGCATGGACGGGTTGGACTGAAGGGTCTGTTTCCATGCTGTACATTCCTATGACTCTATGACTCTCCTCATAGCTAGCACCCTCCATACAAGGTGACATCCTGGTGAATCTCCTCTGCACCTTCTCCATAGCATCCGCATCCTTTTGATAATGTGGCGACCAGAAATGTATGCGTTATTCCAAATGTGCCTAAACCAAAGTCCTATACAACTGTATCATGACCTGTCAAGTCTTGTGCTCAATACCCTGTCCGATGAATGAACAACGTTTGTAAATACATCTCTACAATTGCCAGGATACAGTAATGATATTTGTAGGGAACGCAGATTTAAGCCATGTAGGCCTATAGAACTCCATTAGTATTTGCTGTTGAAACGAATTATAGAAGATTCTTGTGCCCGTCAGTTGAAAAATTGGTGCAATTGAAGAAGAGTAGGGTGTGTGTATGATGGGGAAAGAAATAAAGGCAAGTTTTACAAACTGGACCCATTAACCTAAGTATTGAATTAGTGGCAAATCCTATGGCACAATTCAAAGAATATTTATTTTCTTGTTTTATCACACCTTGTGTTTACCTCTATCTGCAATCTTTCAGTACACTTAGTACCATCCCATTGATGTAGTTTATCAGGCGCAACAGCTCCAAAAGCCAACTTCTTGTCTATGGTCTTTGAGAGGAACATTGTAACTGCTTTCTGGGGTTAACAAGTTTCTTCAGTTTGACTGTAAAGCCATCTTTAAACGTCAGAACAGTAGGTTATTAAAGAAAAACTGGAAGAATGTCATTTGATCTTGGAATGAGTTGCAATGAAGCTTTCTACTTTATTTTCCCCTTGTCATTTCCTAAAATCTCAACTGTTATGATACAGAAGGAGAAAGTGAGGTCTGCAGATGCTGGAGATCAGAGCTGAAAAGTGTTGCTGGAAAAGCGCAGCAGGTCAGGCAGCATCCAGGGAACAGGAGAATCGACGTTTCGGGCATAAACCCTTCTTCAGGAATGAGGAAAGTTTGTCCAGCAGGCTAAGATAAAAGGTAGGGAGGAGGGACTTGGGGG
>NC_057711.1:102539550-102617495 GCF_004010195.1 Chiloscyllium plagiosum | reverse complement strand
ACGACGGTTGGAGGAAGAGCGCCTTATCTTCCACCTAGGAACCGTCCAACCACAAGGGATGAACTCGGATTTCACCAGTTTCCTCATTCTCCCTCCCCCCACCTTGTCTCAGTCAAATCCATCGAACTCAGCACTGCCTTCCTAACCTGCAATCTTCTTCCTGACCTCTCTGCCCCCACCCCAGTCTGACCTATCACCCTCACCTTGACCTCTTTCCACCTATCACATTTCTGACACCCGTCCCCCAAGTCCCTCCTCCCTACCTTTTATCTTAGCCTGCTGGACAAACTTTCCTCATTCCTGAAGAAGGGCTTATGCCCGAAACGTCGATTCTCCTGTTCCCTGGATGCTGCCTGACCTGCTGCGCTTTTCCAGCAACACATGATACAGAAGGAGGCCATTGACCCATCGTGTTCACACTGGCTGTCTGACCATTTTCTCTTGAGGCCAATTTCTGCTTTTCACCTGCATATTGTTTCTATTTAATCGTATAATAATGTCGTCTTCCAATATTTCCAGAAAGTGCATTCCATGCCACAGCTACTTGCTATGTGAACTGGTATTTTTCTCACTTTGGATTTGCTTCTTTTGCAAAACACTTTAGAGCTGCCTCCTCTAATGCTCAACCCATTTGTGATCAGGAACAGTTTCTCCCTTTCTGCACTTAATAGACCCCCTCATGATTTTGAAAACTCTATTAGATCTCTCTCTCAACATTCTCCTGTCTGTGGAAATCAGTCTCAGCTTCTCCAATCCAAGGAACTAACATTTCCCATTTCTGGAACCATTTTCAGGAAGCTCTTCAACACTTCATAGGGGAGGCAATGGCCTAGAGGTGTTATCACTGGACAGTTAATCCAGAAACCCAGGTAATGCTCTGCGACCCTGGTTTGAATCCTACCATGACAAATGGTAGAATTCAAATTCAAAACAAAAATCTGGAATTAGGAGTCTAAAGGTGCCCATGAATCCATTCTTGTTTGTTAGAAAAACCCATCTGGTTCACTAATATCCTTTAGGGAAGGAAACTGCCATTCTTACCTGGTCTGGCTTCCGTGTGACTCCTGACCCATAGCAATGTTGTTGACTCTTAACTGCCCTCTGGACAACTAGCCCACAAATTCATTCATCCAATAAATAAAAAACAACTCCCTACAGTGCACTTACATCCTTCCAAGTCTGATACCCAGAAGTGTACGCAGTCCTCCAGTTAAGGTTTAACAGATCTTATACAGGTTCAGCGTAATCCTCCTGTTTATGGACTCTATGTCCCCACTTATAAAGCCTTGAGTACTTTGCTTTATTCACAGCTTTCTCCATGTACTGTTACCTTTACTGACTTATGCATATTATTACACCCTAGACTCTCTGCTTCTGCACACCCTTTGGAATATTAATCTTTTCTTGATGTAGCCTCTCCATTTTCTTTGCACTGAAATGTATCACCTCACGTTTTTCCACATTGGTGAATTGATCACTTGGTCAAATCTTTCTAAAGTCCATACACTGCTACAAAGACATCGACAACTGAAATCTGAAAATGGTGAGCATAAAAAATGACAACTGGATGTCAGTGGCTGATGGCTACAATCTCTATACTTCATACTCTATGGCCCTGCCTCTCATTTCTGCAAACTATCCATGCCTTTATTATATTTTATAAGAAACAGAGCCACACAGAGTCTGAGTTCATACCATGCTCAGCGGCGAGTCAATTGATCTAAATCAGGGCAATGACTGAAAAAATAAATACTTTCTAATCAGCCTGTCCAGAGATGATGTCACACACATCTGGAGAAAGCAGAACCTGAATCTAGGCCTCCAAGGCAGATGCTAACTCCTGGCCCTACACATATCCTTGGAACATCTAGATAACAAAGACACCTACATCATACTCCTATTTATTGATTTTAGTTAGATTTTCAACACTGTAATTCCAACTAAACTCATCTCCAAACGAGGACCTCAGTCTCTGCTCCCTGTCTGAACTGAATCCTTACAGATTGCAATCAGTAAGGATGGATGACGACAACACCTCCACGATAATCCTCAGCACCAGTGTCCCGCAAGACTGCGTAGTCAGCCACTTACTATACTCTGTCCAAATTCAGCACTAGCTCCATTTACACATTTGCTGATGATACCATCATAGTGGGCTGGATCCAAACAATGATGAGACAGAATATAGGAAAGAGAGCGCTAAGTGGCATGGTGTAAAGACAATAATTTCTCCCTCAGTATCAGCAAACTGAAGGAACTGGTCATTGACTTGAGGAAGCCAAGTGCCTGTCTGTATCAGTGGCACTGAGATGAAGGTGATCAAGAGCTTCAAGGTTCCTAGGAGTAAATATTACCAACAATCTGTGCTCATCCACCCACGTTGACACTACAGTGAAGAAAGCACACCAACACCTCTACTTCCGCAGAAGACTAAGAAAATTCGACACATCCGCAATGACCCTTACTAATGTTTATATGTACACCTGAGAAAGCATCCTATCCAAATGCATTAAACCTGCTATGGCAACTGCTCTGGCCAAGACTGCAAGAAATTAGAGAGCTGTGAATACAGCTCAGTCCATCATGAAATCTAGCCTTTCTTACATTGACTCCATCTGCACTCCCCTCCACTCAAAAAGCAGCCAATATAATCAAACACTTATCCCACTGGACCCTGGGCAGAAGACATAAAAGTTTGAAAACATGTACCAATAGATTCAGGAACAACTTCTTCCCCGCTGTTATCAGATGTATGAAAGGAACTATCCTATATTAGAGTTGATCTTCCTCTGCGGCTGTACTCTGCATTCTGTTCTATCACTCTGATGTACTTAAGGTATGCAAGGGAACACTTCTCCCCGTATCTTGGTACATGTCACAATAATAAATCAAATCCCTGGCTCAGAGGTGGAGCTCCACCACTTTGCTGCATGAACACTCTCGGACATGGTGTTTGGTCTCAGTGCCAAAGTAAACTGGCTACGGTTTCTTTTCCTCCCATCCCTGCTGCAAAGTACATTCACGACAACATCGTAAAATAGTCATATAGTCATGAGGCTTCACCCCCACCATTCCTCCACCAAATGGTGTCTGATACTCACTGAGGTGAATGTGGGAATAGTAGGCATTTTAGTTTAGTCTTGAAGTCATGATAGGGTCATGCACCATTAAAACGTAAAGGCTCTGGGGAGAGAAGTAAATTGACAGGAAAAGCACAAATCTGGCTGAAGTAATTCCTTGGCTAACTGCTCTGCCGCACGTGACATTGAACTGTTTCTAACAAGAAAATCTTAATTTTAATGTGGTGACATGTTACTAGCTTGTAGTATAACATTTAGTACTCTTCAGCAACCCAGACTAGTAATCTCTCGTGCTGTTAGCACTATTGAAAATTTATTCCCAAGAGGGTCAGTTGCAGATCTGAAGATGCTCAACTGCCTGACAATACTTGCCTTTGATAGCTCACCAATGAAGAGATATTGGAAGGCTAACTGTCATTCAGCTGACTCTGAAACAAGAGTCAGAGCTTTAGAGAGGAGAAATTGGTAGTTTTTTAAAAATGTGATTTAAAGAAATTCCTTGTATGGAAAAGGAGAATTCCTGATAACAGCAGTTGTTTACTTATCAACTTTATCGTGACTTAGTAGGAATCGATTATGTATATGAATGTGAACAAACAGTGCTTTCAGATCCACAGTGATTATGGTCTGCTAGTCCTGAAATGCCTGTCATGGTACTTAAAACACAGTTTGTGACCAGAATTATTTGAAAATTCAAGTGAAGTCAGGAAGTCTACTTTTAAGACACTACTGGAATTGTTTTTAATGAGTAGGGTTGCTCCATTCACTCAGCCAATGTTGTTTCCATCAATTGTGCTCCTTTCTGGCCCTTCAAAGAAGCTTTTCATCATTATTAGAGTTATCAATGAGTGTCTGTGTGCTATAGTTTTTCAAGAACACTGCTGTCATGTTTTTTATTAGTAAAATTATATATAGCATAGAGTTGTTTGCTATAGTATAAGTGGAGCTTAAAATGAGAGCACTGACATTTATTGTTCTCTGCTTTGATTGGAGGCTATTGCCTTGAGCAGTTCACGTTTCCCAATATCTTCTGAGGATTGAATGATGCCTGGTTTAAGTTGGAATGTAGAGTGGGTGGCCACCTATACTTAAGGACCATCTTGGCTGGAATTACCAGTTTGAATACTGTAAATTCTATGACTGTTTATTCATTCTGATGTCTGTTTGGGTAGAAGGTCACTTACCTATCATTATCAGTCAGGATGTAGTGCAGCTGCAAGAAAAGGACCATTATCCTGAAAGCTTCGAAATTTATCAGTGAAATGTGGCACTTTTTAAACATTGACGATTACAGATTTTGTAATAGTTGGTTCTGCTATAAAGTGTGTTTCCTCAACGCAAATTGGCTTTAATGTGATTGAAAAATGTATCAGTTATTTATGGAATGCGAGCATTTCTTAAGTGCATTGGCTGTAACGTGATTCCAACCCCATTAGCTTAAATGGTGCCACTATTATGCGTTTTTTTTAATATTACAACCCAAGATCACACGAGAATGGAACTATTGCATTATGTTGGAACCTACTGCACGAGGGTACAATTTCTGCTTTAAATGCAGTTGGCAATCTGGGGAAGTTCCAATTGCTTTCAAAAATGAAGCTGCAGTTTCAATTTCTGCACAAACATGATCACTTATTGTGAAATGTTCCATCAATCAGTGCAATCAAGTATATTTTCAGAAGCATTTTTCCCCTTTAAACTTTAGTCTATATCCATCCTACATTTTCTTCTACATTTCTTCATAATATATGGCTATAATATATATAAAGAGTAAAGCACCCAGCACTGATTCCAATCGTATGCTATGGACACTACCGTCCAATCTCACAAATGGTCTTGTACCATCATGCTCTGTCTCTACCACTAAACCAATTTTGGATCTAACTTGCCAAGTAATGCTTTGTCCCATGTGCTTTATCTTCTTGATCAGTATTCATATGGGACCTTGTCAGAGACTTTGCTGAAATCCATGTAAACTACATTAACTGCACAACTCTCATCCATACCCCGTCATCTCTTCAAAAAATTAAAGATCTCACAACACCAGATTATAGTCCAACTGGTTTATTTGGAAACACTAGCTTTCAAGGCGCTGTCTCTTCGTCAGGTTCCAATCAGGAACCACCTGATGAAGAGGCAGCACCTCAAAAGTTCATGCTTCTAAATAAACCGGTTGGACTATAACCTGGTGTTGTGTGATTTTTAACTTTGTATATACCAGTCCAACACCAGCACCGCCAAATCTTCAAAAAGTATCATCAAATTTGTTAGGCATGACTTCACTCTCTCACAAATGCTGATTATTCCCAATGAAACCAGCCAAGTGGAGATTAATTCTCCTCTTCAAATTTTTTTTTCAATAGTTCCCCTATCACTGATTTGAGACTGACTGGTGTGAAATACCATGGTTTATTTCTATTACCTTCTTGAAAAATGGAAAGGCGTTCTCTTCAGTCCAGTGCTCTGGCAATTCCCCTGTGGCCACAGAGGCTTTTAAAAATTAGAGTCAGGGCTCCTATAATTTCCTCCCTGCAGGCTTGCAGTAGCCTGGGATACAACTCATCCGAACTGGGGATTTGTCCGTTTTTAAGCTGTGATATATGTGGAGCTTAAAATGTGAGCACTGGCATTTATTGTTCTCTGCTCCGATCTCAATCTCAAACACCACCTCACTCTTTGTATAACCCAAGATCGCTCGAGAATCTCTCAGTCCCTCTTCCTGAATTCTGTACCTATATCTTGTGTGTCCAAAGTGAAGATAGGTGTGAACTCTCTTAACACCCCACCGATGTCCTGCAGATTCAGGTAAAGATTGCCCCTTGATCCCTAGTAGATATGATTGTTTCCCTGGTTATGCTCTTCCCTTTTATATCCTTATAGATTATCTTGGGATTCTCCCTAATCTTGCCTGCCAGTGTTTTCTCAAGCCCCCTTTGCTCTTTTAATTGCTTTCTTATGTTTCTCCCCTGTACTTTCTGCACTCTACTAAAGCTCCAATGATTTGCTTGCTTTACTCTTGTAAAAACCCCTCTTTGCCTTCTCATCCAGTCCTGAATAGTCCTGGACATCTATGGTTCTCTGGGCTTGTTGTTCCTATATTTCACCTCGAAGAGAATGTGTTGGGCCTGTACTCTCGCAATTCCAGGTAAGTGCCCTCACATTTCTGCTGTAGATTTACCCAAAAATAGCTTTTCCCATATGTTGAAATAAAAACATCTCCTAAATACATTTTGAGACACCTGTCCCTCTGAATTCTTTACACAATGGCTGTCCTAATTAATGTTGGGCTTGTTGTAATTACCCTATTACTAGTTTTACACACCTCAGGAACTTGTCTTCATATTTGCTTCCTTGTTGCCTGCTGACTGTTTAATGATCTATAATACAGTCAGTTCTTCCATGTTCTTGTGCAACCCCGTGTTATAAGAAAATCGCATGCTAGTAGCACCATTTAAACTAATGGGAGTGGAATCGCTTTGTAATCAATACTCGTTTTAAAAGTTTGTGCTTTAGAAGTAGTCTCCAAACCGTCAATCATGGTATAGCGAATTCATATTAACAAAATGCACATTATAGCAGAATGATCTGTATGCTTCTAGTAGCGTGAGTGTCCCCTTTTTATTCCTAAGCTCTATCCACAAAGCCTCATTTGAAGACACTTCCAAGATGTTGTCCCTCCTTGTTATAGTAATTGCCTCCTTAATTCACAGTGCAACACCATCACTTCTTTTACACACTCTCTTTCCCACCTGAAAATCCGATACCACGAAGTGTTAAGTTGCCAGTCCTTCCCCTCCCTCAACCACATCTCTGTGATGAAAACCACATCGCAATTCCACATGTCAATCCATGCTTTTAAGTTATTTGTCTTAGTAGTAATTCTCATACCATTAGGGAACCATCTAGCATCGTCTTATTCCCTTGAACCTCAATATGGCTGAATTCTGTTTGCCTTGATTCCTTTACTAAAGTATGCTGTGTCCGTATTATACTAACACTGTTCCCTCCCCTTCCTGATCCAGTTTACGTTCTTCCAAACAGCACTAACAGACCCACTGACAAGCATGTTGGTCCAATTCTAATTCAAGTATAGGCAATCTTACTTTTATAGGTATTTGTGACAGCTTCTCTTCTGTACCTGAATTAGGATCATATCAAATGGCCTGCTCCTGTTTTGACATTTTGGTTTGAATACTGTTTCAGGTACTAATGTCTCATGCTTTAACATGTTTGAATACACCTGGGTTTAACACACAAGCCCTCTGGCAAGGAAGTGGAAGAAACTGTTAACACTGAATAAATGGAAATATCATCTCGAAAGAAACTGCATTTTTCTCTTGCAAAGGTGAAAATAGGTGTCAAGTTGTGCGAATTAACACTATCCAGGAGAAAGCAGCCTACTTGATTAACACCCCATTCACCAAGGTTCACTCCTACCGCCACCAGTTACAGCAATATGTTCTGTCGACAAGATGCACTCCATTGTTTCATCGATACTCTCAAAACCTTCCAAATCTGCAACCACTACAATCTGTAAGGATAAGGGCAATAGTCCAAGTCACTCATCATCCCAACTTAGATATAATTTGCTGTTCTTTCAGTGTTGTGTCAAAATCTTGGTGCTCACTGACAGTTGGGAGGAGAACTGCCAAGCCAATGACATCTGCACACTGCCCAGAAAATAGTTATCTTAAAAGGTACCTTAATTGATCCGTAACCTGTGAAGCAGACTTCCCAAGAAGAAGACAGGAATTCAGAGAAAACTGAAAGCGGCATGAATTTGAGATCAGAAGTATTGTTTTGTAAATCTTAATTGGGAGTTTTATCGGACTAGTATTATAGAAGGGAAGGTAAAAGATAGGTTAGAGGAAGGAGTTGTAAATAGTTGTTAGTTAATTAAGAATATGTTATACTTTAAGAAATAAATTTAAGTTTTACTTTAACCAGTTGTTGCCCTATGGAATTTTCACAGATTATGCTTAGGATAAATCTTTTCTGTGTTTGCAGGTTTTAAATTAAGCAGGCGAGTTTATCCCATGTCGTAACAAAAGTGACATAGCACACCACCTCAAGTGTGATTAGAGATGGGCAATAAATGCTGGCACAACCAATTAAGCTCATAATTCAAACTCTCTTTCTTTGCTTAGCATGCCCGCACTGTAGCTTTATCCTTGCAGTGCTATGACCTCCTGTTTTTTGCAGCACTTTGAATTTTTAATGGATTAGACTAAGAACTATGTTTTAATGAAACATATTCAACCAAAATATAGAGGCTTTTTTCTGGAACTATGCCTCAATATGCAGTTTTATAGTCCAAATTTCACATTGATAATTAGCCTCATTGTATTGAAGGCCCTACAAACATAAGGTGGAATAAAATCTACTGGAAAGTTGAGCTTGATTGAATTTTCTTAAACTTTTTTTCTTCTGATAGAACATGGAGGTCCCTGCGGTCAGTAGACAGCACGCCACACTGCTTTTCAGCACAGCTCTGGAACACGGAAAGTGGGATCTTTGCCGTCATATGATCCGTTTCTTGAAAGCCATTGGTGCAGGAGAATTGGAGACCCCTCCACCAACTCCAACCCATCAGGTACATACTAAATGACTCATCGTTCAGTGCACATCAGTACAAATTATTGTTTTTCCATTATGCTGCCAGCAGTCATCATTATTCACTGCATCTTACTCAATCTTTACGAAAGTTGTCCATTCAATGCTGTCTTGTGATTGAGTCAACTTTGCAACAGCCAGGGAAGCGGCGATGGTGTAGCAATAATGTCACTGGATGAGTGACACAAAGACACAAGAGGTATATGGTGCACCATGGCAGCTGATAGAAGTTAAATCCAAATAATGCATTTGAAATTCAAAGCTAGTCTCAGGAAGCCTGACTATGATTATTGATTGATATGAGAGCTCGTATGTTTCACTGTTCTCTAAGGAAAATCTGATCTTACCCCAGTCAAGCATGTACCAGACTCCAGAGGCACAGCATTTAGCTCCTGCTTTTGCATTGCACTGGTGAATTCAGGCTCTAATAGTGGAACACCCGTTAAGTCAACTGCCCAACTACAGCATAAATTTTGTAGATATGCATGATACAAATGAGAAAGTAACTGCATCTAATCCTCACATTGTATTTGGTGTGTTTGTGGTAACCAATGCAAAAAGTGAATCAGATTTGAATATCAAGATATTTTTAAATTCCAGTGTAAATTCTTTGCTGGCTCAATGTTGTTACAGATTTAACTTTTTCTTTGGATAATTTCAAAAGAATTAGCTGGTCAAAGACTTCAGCATATCTTTGAAACAGCTACCTGAGCTGTCTAGTGTTGTGTGTCGTCTTTTGCTCCTCACTTCAGTCCTCTTACACATTACATAAATGGCAATTTTACATTAACTCTCCACTCCCAATTTGCAGTAGTTGACTTGAGTAAAAGATTTCCCTCTGGATCCTTCCCAGTGTATATTAAATAAGGTCTATTTTGAATTGTTTCCATTCGTTATAAAAGATAATATGCTGCTTACATATTGTTGAAATCTAAGTATTATGCTTTCTTATTATATTTCAGGAACCCAGTTCAACTGGTGGTTTTGAGTTCTTCAAACATAGAAGCATCAGTTTTTCACAGTCAGTGGAAGGCCTCAGTGCTAGTAAATTTAATCTGCAGAAGACATTAAGCATGCCTTCAGGGCCCTCTGCCAAAAGGTAATCCTACTATTTGATCTTCCTAACATGATTCTTGTTCTAAACAGATAATGTGCATAAATTATTGTTTGTTTAACTTTGCTTTTATGAAGTTTAAGTTCGATTGGCCTAGCAGGTGCAAACAAAAAGGAAAGATTCAGTATATTTTGTGAAGTGGCAAAAGGTTAATTGAAAGAATTAACCTGATGCCTCTTTCTCCCCCTTACTCTATACAAAGGAGAAACCAGGTAAGCTTGGGTGTTCTGATCCACATTTTATAATGCACAGAATGGAAATATTACTAAATATTTGCAATATAAGTGTTATAAATCTTTTTAAAAATCTTTTAAAAATTAGTGTTTTAGTATGAACATTTGCAATCTTTTGGTACAGGTGTTCTCTGCATAAACCTATTCTAGCTATGCACAAATTTGCATTTGTCTATACTGCAGCATTTTTGTTTCAAATGTTGCTGTTAAAATACACAGCCCAGCATTTAAGAATATTAATCTGTTATGTTCACCAGGGAATGAGGTAAAGTTGCTGTAGTCCTATGGGACTAAATATCTGTCCCCTCGTTAGAAAGAACTGACTTGATGTTTAACCTGAGGGTCACCACACTTCAGGCAAGGGGAGAGGTTGAGAAGGAGAGCCTTTCGTGGTAACCTCAGCCAGTGTGGGCACTGAACGCTCTCTGTTGTTATTACTCTACAATACAAACCAGCCAGCCAACTGAGCTAACCAGACACCACAGAATACATTCTAAAGCTAAATCACACTGTTAAGCTTCCTGCCTGTTGTGCACTACTTCCTGCACCTAGTCCTGTGCCTACCCAGTTCTCTCAGTACACAAGAACAGTGCAAGTTGATTCAGTTCTGTCCCTCTTTCACTCTCCATGCACGTACTAATGAAGCACCTGCTTGGCAATGCCATTGCAATCCACCAGAGATCAAGAACTCAAGCTTAGTGAATTGCAAATGTGAACTTTCTTATCCTGTTCACGTTAGATATAATAATAAAACTGCCGAATGTACCATTATGCATTCAGTTTTGAAAGAAATGGTAAAGTTTTCAAAGTGCTCACTCATTCTTTAGTGTTGATTTTTAGAAACAAAAATATTTGAATGGAGTGTAATTCTGTGTTTTGTTTTCAGGTGGAGTAAAGATGTTGACAATGCTGAGAATATGTATATAGATGAGATGCTTTGGCGTCATGCACGAAGACTGCTGGAAGAGATGAGACTAAAAGATCTCAGCAGCTTTGCTGCACAGTTGGGATTTGAGCTTATTGGCTGGCTCAGCAAAGAAAGAACTCGGGCAGCTCGAGTTGAGGATTTTGTTAAGGCTTTAAAAAGACTACATAATGACTTTCTTTGGCCAGTTCCTGTTATTCCTTCCAGCTGTTTAGTAAATTCACCATTCAAAAATGGCAAATATAAAACAGGTAATAGGGAAATGTTTAAATATTCAATTTTTTTCATTTTAACATCTCTAAAACTCATTTCAAGATTATGTATTAGAGAAACAATAAAGTAGTATTAACTATCTGGTTTCCTTCTTAAAGGCAGAGTCAAATTTTCAATCCAGAGATAGCAGTCTGGCATCGAGGGATCTCTAAAAGGTTATGGTTAGGGTATTGGCAATGTACTGTCCATCCTTCTCTAAGACCTGTGAATGGAAACCATCAGGTCTTGAGGATTTTTCACTCCTCAGTTCCACTAGTTTCCCTACTATCAATGATTTTCTTAAGCTAATGTTGTTTAGACCTAGTCCCTCATCCTATTTTAATTTCTTTGCAACTTCTAGTAAGCTATCCTTTTCTGCAGTGAATACTGAAGCAAAATAATTGTTCAACATGTCTGCAATTTCCCAATGGTCATTGACGATATCTTCACTCTAAGCCTGCAATGGGTCAATAGTACTCTTAACCAGCCATTTTTGCTTTATGTAATTATAAAAGCTCCTCTAATAGTCTTTTGTGTCCCTTATAAGTTTCCTTTCATAATTCTTGGAAGCCACTCTTATAAGCCACTGTGTGGCCCTTTGTTAGTCTTAGTATTTGCCCTAACCTGTGGGGTTTGATGTATGTTTTTGCATTTTTATAGGCCCTTTCTGTCAGTTTTAACTGTCCCTAATCATCTCAAATATCCATGGAAGTGTTATTGTAAGGTGAAGCTTTTCCTTCCCATGGGTGCAAACTGCTTCTGAATAGCATTAAATGTTTCTTTCAGCACTTTCCACTGTTCCTCGGTTGTTTTACCTAAACCCAGAATTCTAGTATTTGATCTTTGCTTATCTTTTATAAATGCTACATAAAACTCAATCATGTTGTGATCACTATTTGACAAATGCTCACAAACAGCTAGATAACTAATTAAATCAGGCTCATTGCTCATTACAAATCCAGTATTGTCGCATTCAAGCCACTTTGCTGTAGAAAACACCCTCAGAACATCTAGAAGTTCACAACCTTTCTGGCAGATGTTCTCCTTTCCCAGTGTGTGTGTGTTAAGATGAAAATTCCCTATTAAAACAACTCTTCCTTTGTTGCATAATTGCCTAATTTCAGCATTTATACAATTATATATGAAACCTATTGTTATGACACGAGGGTTTAAGCCCCCCCCGTAACTTAAACCAGCAACAGAGGAATCTGTTAAAATTCGAGAGGCAAGAAAGTATTCCCAAAAATCATTATATAAAGTAAAAATTACCTACTTTATTTTTTAAGGTCTAACAGACAATAAATACTCAACAACCATTTACAACTCCTTCCTCTAACCTATCTTTTGCTTTCCCTTCTAAAATACTACTCCAATAAAACCGCAAGTAAGATTTACAGAAAAATTAATACTTCAAAACCAGCCAGCTGTCAAAACTTCTCTTGGTATCTTCCTCTGTAGAGTTGTTCTCCAGGTCGGTGTCTATGTTTTTTTCCTGTGCAAACTCCTCTGGACAGGTACCTTTCAGAAAGTTCTTACTAGCAGCCTATATCTGTTGGTCTTTTGGCAGTTCTCCTCACGGTTCAAATTTTCCCGATCTTATACCCCAAAACATCGGATTGTGTCATTTGGCTTTTAGTATTGTTAATATACTAAATTCACACTTGATCAGAGTTTGGTATTTTTTAGGGGGTTGTAATTTAAACTGGCCGCATTCGAGTTTGTTTTTGTATCCAGGCAACCAACTACTCGAGCTGCTGGGCCACATGTTCCATTGTAAATTCTCCAGCATTCTGTGTGCCTCTCTAAGTCCTTCACTCTCTTAAAGGTACAGTGCTTATCTACATCTTCACAACACTGTTGTATTTTAGTTCCTTTACAATTCCTCAGATCCACTCGTATGGTTTCCACTAGGTACTTTCCCATCATTACATCTTCCCTTACCAGAGAAATGATTCTGTTTCTAATCAGTAATGCTACTTCACTCTCTCTGCTGATTTCTCTGTCCCTCCTGTAAACCTACCTGCTTTGTTTAGTTCCCTCCTAACCATCCTGCAGCCATGTCTCTAATAGCAACTGTATCGTAGTTTCCAATTTCAATCTGTGCCTGCAGCTCATTTAATTTATTAAGTATATTAAGTAGGGAAGTCATACTGCAACTTTACAAGGTGCTGGTGAAACTATATCTGGAGTGCTGCGAGCAGTTTTGGTCCCCTTATTTAAGTAAAGATATCATTTCATCGGAGGAAGTTCAGAAAAGATCTGTGGTATGGGGGGATAGTCTTATGGGCGAACAGGTTAGGACTGACTCAAGTTTAGAAAAAGTGAGAAGTGATCTCATTGAAAAATACAGGCTTCTCAAGGGACTAGACAAGGTAAATGCTGAGAGGATGTTGCTCCTCATGGAAGAGTCTAGGACAAGAGGGCATAGTCTCAGAATAAAAGGGTGCCAATTTAAGACTGAGATGAGAAGGAATTTCTTCTGGGGTTGAGTGTCTTTGGAGCAGAATCCTTGTGTACATTTAATGCTGAGCTAGATTCTTGATCAGTAGGGGAATCGAGCATTATGGGAAAAGGTCAGGAAATTGGATTAAGGAATGTTGGAAGAGATATGATCCTGTTGCATAACCAAGGGGCTACTCCTATTTATATTTTTTATGGTCTGTGCATTTGCTGACATAGAAAGCAGAAAAGTGATTCCAAGTGACAGACAGACTAATAATGTACAATAACTTATATTTGTGTAGCACCATTAACAAAGTCCCAAAGTACTTGATAGTTCTGTGAAGTAAATGTAGTACTCAGCCACATGAGGCTTTAATAGGGTTGATGTACAAAACTTGGTCAAAGATGTAGCTTTTAATATGCTTAAAGGTAGAGTTTTTTTTCAATGTGTTCTTTGGATGTGAGCATCACGGGCAATGCCAGCATTTATTTCCCTATTTGTCATTAAGCAAATAGTCATAATGTGTCAACCTAAGCTGCTGCTGCTGTTCACTTGGCATATTGTCCAGGAGATAGGCCCAGTGTTTTGACCTGACAACAATGACAGAACTATGACAGAATTTTGTGTCATTGGAGGTGTGATTACAGATAGTGATTTTCTCAGGAGTCTCTTGTTTTGGCCTTTTAGCTGGCAGCAGTAATGAATTGGAAATTGCCACTGAAGGAGCATTATGAAGTTGCTGCAGTACCTCTCACCGAGAATATGCACTGCCTCCACTGTAAGCTGACGTTGGAGGCAGTGAACGATATAAGTGGTGGATGGTTTGCCGATCAACAGGCTGTTTTGTTCTACATGTTGTCAACTTGCTCGATTTGTTTTTCAAGCTATACTTAGCCAGGAAATTGAAAAGTACTCCTGATTTTGTGTCTAGTAGATGATAGTCATGATAGTCATGATTTGGTTGGTGGGGAGTTGTTGTAGAGTCATGTGGCATGGAAATGGACCCTTCAGTCCAACTAGTCCATGCTGACCATCTTCCAAGCTAAACTAGTACGACCTGCCTGTGTTTGGCCCATATCCCTCAACCTTTTCCTGTTCATGTACTTACCCAAATGATTTTTAAACATTGTAACTATACCTGTATCCACCACTTCCTCTAGCAGTTCATTCAACCACTAACCACTCTGTTTAAAAAAAAGTTGCCCTCCTGTCCTTTTTAAATCTTTCTCCTCTCACCTTAAAATATGCCCTCTAGTTTTGAACTCACTCACCTTATGGAAAAGACCTTTGCTATTCACCTTTATCTATGCCCTTCATGATTTTATAAACCTCAGTGAGAGTAGAAACAGAGATGGACTGTACACGTGACACTTCTGCTTGAAGAATTTGCTAAGTTTCAGCTTTGTCTTTTGAACTAATATGCTGGATTCTCCAATCATTAGATTACTTACAGTGTGGAAACAGGCCCTTCGGCCCAACAAGTCCACACCGACCCGCCGAAGCGCAACCCACCCAGACCCATTCCCCTACGTTTACCCCTGCCCCTAACTCTACGGGCAATTTAGCATGGCTAATTCATTTAACCTGCACATTTTATTTTTGGACTCTGGGAGGAAACCGGAGCACCCGGAGGAAACCTACGCAGACACGGGGAGAATGTGCAAACTCCACACAGTCAGTCGCCTGAGGCGGGAATTGAACCCCGGTCTCTGGCGCTGTGAGGCAGATGATTTATAGCACATCACCCAAATGTGTTCACAGCATTTTTCACTAGAAGTGGGAGGGCTGTAGAGATTTGATCAGATCTGTTGGTTGTGAAATTGTTTAATTCTTCCTATTGCATTTTTTTTCAACTGTTTGGCAGGTTCGTTGACCTGTATTGTCAATTCAGCATGCCGACGTCCCGGTTTTAGGTATCTTGCTACAATAGCCTCCTACACTCATTGTTGAATTAGAGCTGATATCTGACTTGATGGTAATGGTATGTGGGCTTAGAAGTTGTGATTGTTAGCAGTTCTGATTGTGATGACAAATTGCTGAGTCTGGAGGAACATGAATTTGTTCTTAGGCAAAATGGTTGGTGGTAATTGGCAGGAGGTTTTCATGCTTGTGTTTAACCTGATGCCTTGAAACTTCATGGAGATCTGGAGTCAATGTTGAGGACTCCTAGGACCTCTCCATCATAATTCCGTTGCCTGTTGTACAGGATTTACCCAGTCATGGTAATAGAAGACACTGGTATATCGGCCTCAACAGTATGGTTCTTCGAGTATGACTCAAACTGTTGCGTGACTTGACTGTAGGTCACCCTCTCAATTTTGGCACAAAATCCCAAATGCTATTGAGCATGATTTTTCAGGGTTGAGTGGTTAGGGTGTGCCTTTGCCATTTTCGTTGCTCAGTTTGATGCTGGATCATCTGTCCAGTTATCATAGTAGTGTGAAAGATGACAGTTCCACCCATCATGCCAACACCGCTCATTAAATGAGCATCATTACCTGGTGCCAATCTCTTACTTTTTTACTCATACCACTGCATGCTACATTTGTCCAAAGCATCTAATAACCTCTTAATACCGCAATTAAATCTGCTTCCACCACACTTTTCAAGCAGTGCATTCCATTGCCTAACTACTCAGTGAAAATGTTTTCCTTACTTCACTCTTTAAATTTGTGCTGTATTGTATTTGTTCCATTGAGTGGGAGCAGTCTCTGTTAATCTACCCTCTTCAGCCCACCACTGGTTTTGAAATGTTCTATCGATTTCCTCTTAGCTGTTTTCTGTCCAAGGAGAACAGAACCAGTTTCTTCAATCTGTCCTCATAACTGAAATTCCTCATCCTGAAATCATTCTTGAAAACTGCCTCTGCATACTCACTAATGTGTTCACATCTTTCCTATAAAGTGGAACTCAGAACTGTACATAATAAGTCATATTTTTGTATCAAACCAGTGCAGAAAATCTATGTGACTTGCTAGCTCATTTGAGAGGGAAGTTAAGTGAACCATTTTGCTGTGGGCCTAGTCACATGTGTAGGTCAGACTGGGTAACATGAGTAGATTAATGGGACATTAGTGAAGCATGTCGGTTTTATGACAATCCGTTCAATTCACAAGTACTGTTAATGAAACCAGGATTTTATTCCAGATTTATTAAAGCGTTGAATTTAAGTTTCCCCAGCTACCTTGACGATTAGAACTAATTGGTGTTTCTGCAGCATTAATCCGATGCTCTACGTTAGTAGTCCGATAAAATTGCCACTGTGATACCATTGAGAGGCAGTGAAGTTAGGGAGGGAATTCCAGAGTTTAACTGGGGCAGGTGGGACCTAAGCAATATAATGTATTTTAATGAACTAGCACCTTAATGTCCGGAGTTCAAATTCCACCCTGCAACGTATTGGCTGTTGCTAATAAAAATGGTCATGAAAGCTTATGATTATCTAATTAAAATCAAAGTGCTTTGCTGATATCCTAGCCAATCACATGATTATAGTCAAAATACAGAATTAAACCTTATTGCCCCAGCAAAAACTGGATCATGACAAAGCACGTAGGACTAATTGATTTGTACATTTAGAGATGGCACAGGCAAATGATTCTTATTCTAAGCCGCTCTGTTATCACTCATCCTTGGTAACTTGAATAATTGAGAGGTATCAATCACAGTACATGACAGCAAGCCATTTGTTCTTTGTTGAGATACCTTGAAGTGTTAGAAGCAAATACTGCAAATTTACTTTTAATTTGATTTTTGTGTAAACAGAATATGGGTGATGTTGGTGAGGACCCATTTCTTGCCTATTCCTGTTTTCCTTAAGAAGCTCATGTTGGGCAGTGTTCATGAACTATTGCACTTTCTTTGGTAATGTTACTCCCACAATGATATTGAAGAGGAGGTTCTGGAATATTGACTAGTGAGAAGGAAATGTTGAAGATCAGATGGTGTGATACTTAATATTTCCTCAAAATTTGTTGCAGTGGTGCAACAAATGGAAGTTATGTGGCTGGTAAACTTTAAGTCCTTGCTTTCAGGATCTGTTCCTGTGATGATACCTTGTGAATGATTTTGCAAAAAAGACACGAATGCTAATGTGCGAGGAACACTTATTTTTTCCTCAGTATTCTGTATTAACTAGGGAAAAAAGACCAAATTATAATAGCCACATAAAAAGCCAATAAGGTTCCTTGGAAAATGTAAAATATCATAATGTGTGCACCTTGATGTATTGTGATATTGAGCAGTTGTAAATTACATTAAGGTTGATAGTCGGTATCTTGATTCAAAGGAGAAGCAAATATTTGAAGTTATATGCGTAAAACAAAATTAACTAGTGAGCACCAATAGGATCTTTGTTTTAACTTTCTGCAGTTGGAGAACAGTTTCTTAACTCTCAGTCAACTGAGACTTTTGTAACCAGTGATTTGGAGAGTGGAGTCATAAATGCACATGCTGGCCACATCTGTCTTAGCCTTAATACTGCACACACGCAAACAGATTCTGGCTCATTGCAAGGACCTCAGACGCAAGATGCAATTCTGTCACCATTACTTTCAAAAGGTAAGTAAGCATTTCTTACTATGAAAATATGAATTAAATAGTCAGAAAAGCACAGCCAAATGTAGGTATTAAGTCTGTCTGTATTTGTGTTGTCCTTTTTGAATTTGCTAAGTCAATTTTTAATCAAAGTAGAAGGATAATTTATACCAAATCATAACACATTTAACAAGTTACAGACTTAGTGGAGTCTAAGTGAGACAAGAAATGCAATTAAAATGTATTAGCTTACTTTATTGACTAGAGGTAGAAATACATGTGGTGCTGGTAAAACACAGCAGGCAAGGCAGCATCCGATGAGCAGGAGAATCGACGTTTCGGCCATAAGCTCTTCTTCAGGAATGAGGCTGGTGTGCCAAACGGGCTGAGAAAAAAGGTAGGGGAGAGGGAATTTGGGGGAGGGGCGCTGGGAATACGATAGGTGGAAGGAGGTGAGGGTGAGGATGATAGGCTGGAGAGGGGGTGGGGCGGAGAGGTCGGGAAGAAGATTGCAGGTCAAGAGGGGGGTGCTGAATCCGGGGTTGGGACTGAGATAAGGTGCAGGGAGGGAAATGAGGCAGCTGGAGAAATCTACATTCATCCCATGTGGTTGGAGGGTTCCTAGGAGGAAGATGAGGCGCTCTTCCTCCAGGCGTCGTGTGGCCAAGGTCTGGCGATGGAGGAGGCCAAGGACCTGCATGTCCTTGGCGGAGTGGGAGGGGGAGTTAAAGTGTTCAGCCACGGGGTGGTTGGGTTGATTGGTGCGGGTGTCCCAGAGGTGTTCCCTGAAACATTCCGCAAGTAGGCGGCCTGTCTCCCCAATGTAGAGGAGACCACACCGGGTGCAGCGGATACTGTAAATGATGTGTGTGGAGGTGCAGGTGAATTTGTGACGGATATGGAAGGATCCATTGGGGCCTTGGAGGGAGGAGGTGTGGGCACAAGTTTTGCACTTCTTGCAGTTGCAGGGGAAGGTGCCGGGAGTGGAGGTTGGGTTGGTGGGGGATGTGGACTTGACGAGGGAGTCGTGGAGGGAGTGGTCTCTCCGGAATGCTGATAGGGGTGGGGAGGGAAATATATCCCTGGTGGT
This sequence comes from Chiloscyllium plagiosum, assembly GCF_004010195.1. Taxonomy (NCBI): domain Eukaryota; kingdom Metazoa; phylum Chordata; class Chondrichthyes; order Orectolobiformes; family Hemiscylliidae; genus Chiloscyllium; species Chiloscyllium plagiosum. Next base: position 102,598,209 of record NC_057711.1, on the reverse strand, counting down.
GGGGTCTGTTTGAAGGTGGCGGAGATGATGGAGGATGATACGATATATCCGGAGGTTAGTGGGGTGGAAGGTGAGGACCAGTGGGGTTCTGTCCTGGTGGTGATTGGAGGGGCGGGGCTCAAGGGCGGAGGTGCAGGAAGTGGAGGAGATGCTGTGTTTTTCCAGCACCACACTTTTCAACTCTGGTCTCCAGCATCTGCAGTCCTCACTTTCTCCTAGAGGTAGAAATATGGCAAAGGTAACTGACTATATGATGAGCCTCATAGAAAAACAAAGGAATAGAGAACACTAGATTTCTGAAATGAATCATCAAATGCTAAATGCTCTGCAGTTCTGGCAGCATTTATGGTGAGAGAAAGAGTTAATATTTCAGGTTGATTGACCTTGCATCAGAATTTAAAACATTAGAACATAGAACATTACAACACAGCACATGCCCTTCATCCCTCGATGTTGCACCGACCTGTGAAACCAATCTAAAGCCCACCTAACCTACACTGTTCCATTATCATCCATATGTTTATCCAATGACCATATAAATGCCCTTCATTTTGGCGAGTCCACTATTGTTGCAGGCAAGACGTTCCACGCCCTTAATCTGAGTAAAGAAGCTACCTCTGACATCTGTTAATATCTATCACCCCTCGATTTAAAGCTATGTCCCATCATGCTAGCTATCACCATCCGAGGAAAAAGGCTCTCACTGTCCATCCTATCGAATCCTCTGATCATCTTGTGTGTCTTTATTAAGTTACCTCTTAACTTTCTCTCTAACAAAAACAGCCTCAAATCTCTCAGTCTTTCCTCATAAGACCTTCCTTCCATACCAGGCAACTTCCTGGTACATCTCCTCTGCACTTTTTATAAAGCTTCCACATCTCTCCTATATTGCGGCGACCAGAACTGTATGTAATACTGCAAGTGCAGCCGCATTAGAGTTTTATACAGCTGCAACATGACCTCAAGTGCGAAACTCAATTTTTCTACCGATAAAAGCTAACACACCATATGCCTTAACAACATTATCAACCTGGGTGGCAACTTCCAGGGATGTATGCACATGGACACAAATCTCTGTGCTTATCCACACTACCAAGAATCTTACCATTAACCCAGTACTCTGTATTCCTGTTACTCCTTCCAAAGTGAATCACCTCACACTTTTCCGCATTAAACTCCATTTGCCACCTCTCAGCCCAGCTTGCAGTTTACCTATGTCCCTCTGTCACCTGCAACATCTTTCTGCACTGTCCACAACTCCATCAACTTTAGTGTCATCAGCAAATTTACAAGCCTATCCTTCTACGCCCTCATCCAGGTCATTTATAAAAATGACAAAAAACAGTGACCTCAAAACAGATCCTTGCATTACACCACTAGTAATGGAAGTCCAGGATGAACATTTCCCATCAGCCATCACCCTTTGTCATCTTACAGTTAGCCAATTTCTGATCCAAACCGCTAAATCACCCTCAACCCCATGCCTCTGTATTTTCTGCAGTAGCTTACCCTGAGGAACTTTATCAAACGCTTTACTGAAATCCATATGCATCACCTGAACTGCTTTATCCTCATCCACCTGTTTGGTCACCTTCTCAAAGAACTCAGTAAGGTTTGTGAGGCACAAACTACCTTTCACAAAACCATGTTGACTATTCCTAATCAAATTATATCTTCCAATCTCTTATAATCCTTTCCAAAACTTTGCCCACAACAGATGTAAGGCTCACTGGTCTACAGTTACCGGGGTTGTCTCTACTCCCCTTCTTGAACAACGGGACAACATTTGCTATCCTCCAGTCTTCTGGCACTATTCCTATAAACAATGATGACATAAAGATCAAAGCCAAAGGCTCTGCAATCTCCTCCCTAGCTTCCCAGAAAATCCTAGGATAAATCCCATCCAGCCCAGGGGACTTAACTATTTTTACACTTTCCATAATTGCTAACATCTCCTCCTTATGAACCTCAAACCCATCTAGTCTAATAGCCTGTATCTCAGTATCCTCCTCGACAGTGTCTTTTTCCTGTGTGAATGCTGACAAAAAATATTAATTTCGCGCCCTTCCTATCTCTTCAGACTCCAAGCACAACTTCCCACTACTCTCCTTGACTGGCCCTGATCTTACTCTAGTCGCTCTTTTATTCCTGATGAAGGGCTTTTGCCCGAAACATTGATTTTGCTGCTCGTCAGATGCTGCCTCAATTGCTGTGCTCTTCCAGCACCACTGATCCAGAAGCTCTTTTATTCCTGGCATACCTATAGGAAGCTTTAGGGTTTTTGTTGATCTTACCTGCCAAAGACTTCTTATGTCCCCTCCTGGCTCCTCTTAGCTCTCTCTTTAGGTCCTTCCTGGCTAACTTGTAACTCTCAAGCATCCTAACTGAGTCTTCACATCTCATCTTTACATAAGCCTCCTTCCTCTTGTCAAGATTCAACTTCTTTCGTAAACCACAGTTCCTTCGCTTGACCACTTCCTCCCTACCTGACAGGTACATACTTATCAAGGACATGCAGTAGCTGTTCTTTGAACAAACTCTACATTTCAATTGTACCCATCCTATGCATTCTAAATGTCACCTAGTCGCATCATAATTTCCTTTCCTCCAGCAGTAACTCTTGCCCTGCGGCCTATACCTATCCCTTTCCATCGCTAAAGTAAACATAACCGAATTGTCACTATTAACGCACCTCTCTTACTCCACAGTGCTTCCAGATTGTTGAGCACTTAATAGATTTAAAGCTTTAATTTTGTGTTATGCCTGTTGTACTTGTAACATATGAGATGTACCTTGCAACTTATCAAAAATATTTGATGATCTGAGATATAAAAACATGTTTGTATCTTTTCTGTTTGCTGATGAAATATCAGTTGACTGAATATGGAAACTTTATTGCCTTTACAGTGCTTCTGCTAAATGTTGGCTGTCTTTTGAATTATTTAATATGTACTGCACAGTGGTTTCAGGATTTGAAGGGAAGGTATTTTTGATATGTAAAGCCTCTGTTTAGAAAATTCAAACTACTGGGAGTGCATTGATCCCATACTGTTGCTAAAACACAGTTTCAAAAGATTAGATACTCTCTTCAGAATTATATCATATGATTAGTTTTTGAGCACATTGAGGTCGAGGAACCACAAAGAGATAGGAGTTTAGTTCCCTTTGTCCCACCTAACTGTAGTGATCTTATAGCTAAATTTCATTCCTGTTGAATTCTTTTTGGAGAAATAATATTTTCTGTGTCTGATTTTTGCTTGCATTCTCAGAATATTTTTTCTGCTGTGCATTTTCTGAACATTAAGGGCCAATTATCTGGACTCTGCCCTCACTAGCTTGCCCTTTGACTCAGTGGGCTGAATTTTCTTCTGTAGGAATTCCCTGGCTGTTCTGTTTGGCTTATAATACTCCTATAATACTCTGTTTGGCACTCCTATAATAGTAGTGTTGTCCCAGTCAAATTCATGTTGCTTGTCATCTGCGTGTGTGGCTGCTAGGGATAGCTGGTCGTGTCGTTTCATGACTAGTTGGTGTTCATGGATGCAGATCGTTAGCTGTCTTCCTGTTTGTCCTATGTAGTGTTTTGTATAGTCCTTGCATGGGATTTTGTGCACTACATATGAAACGACACGACCAGCTATCCCTAGTAGCCACACACGCAGATGACAAGCAACATGAATTCGACTGGGACAACACTACTATTATAGGACAAGCCAAACAGAGAACAGCCAGGGAATTCCTAGAGGCACGGCACTCATCCACAGATTCAATCAATAAGCACATCGACCTGCACCCGATATACCGACCACTGCAGTGGACAGCTGGAACTGACAACCGGAAGCGGCAGATTCAAACCACTACAAATACCGGAGGAAAGATCACAGAAGCGCTTCACAGGAGGCTCCCAAGCACGGAGGATGTCACCTAGACAGGGGATGAAACGTCTGCAACACAAATTCCCAAAAAAAACGTCGGCAAACAGAACCACAACAACGAGCATCTGAGCTACAAATTAATTTCCGATATTTCACATTATTTACATTGAGATTAGATAAAATATATAAATTATCAAAAATGTTTTCTAACAAGAACTGACACAAACTTTTACACACAAAGAAACCAATTATCCTAAATATAATTTTCGCAGACTGGTGAAGCCACAGCTAATGTATATCAGCTTTCCGGAGAGACCATTCCCTCTGCGATTCCCTGGACAGGTCCACGCTCTCCCTCCCCACCAGCCCACACCCCACTCCTGGCACCTTCCCCTGCCACCACAGGAAGTGCAAAACCTGCGCCCACACCACTCCCTTCACCTCCGTCCAAGGCCCCAATGGATCCTTCCACATCTGTCAGAAAGTTTATCTGTACCTCTACCAATGTCATCTACTGCATCCATTGCACCCGGTGTGGTCTCCTCTACACCGGGGACACAGCACGCCTTCTTGCAGATCATTTCAGAAACATCTCTGGGACACCCGCATCCATCAACCCCACCGCCCCACTCCGTCAAGGACGTGCAGGTCCTGGGCCATCTCCACTGCCAAATGGTTTACACCTGACACCTGTAGGAAGAACACCTCATATTCCACCTTGGGACCCTGCAACCACATGGGATAAATGTGGATTTCAATAGCTTCCTCATTTCCTTTCCCCCCCCAACATAATCCCAGTCCCAAACCTTCAACTCAACACCGCCCTCCTGAAATGTCCATCACTCCCCCTCTGACCTATCACCTTCTCCCTCACCTTCATCCACCTATCGCTTTCTCAGCAACTTACCCCCCATCACCACACACCTCCCATTTATCTCTTAGTTCCTCTCCGCCCGCCCACAGGCCTCGTTCCTGATGACGATCTTATGCCCGAAATGTCAATTCTCCTGCTCCTCCGATGTTGCCTGACCTACTGTGCTTTCCCAGCAACACATTCTTGATTCTGATCTCCAGCATCTGCAGTTCTCACTTTCTCCTAGAATACTGAGAGGCCTGGACAGAATGGATATGGTGAAGATGTTTCCACGAGTAAGAGAGATGAGGACCAGAGGGCACAGTGTTGAGGCAAAGGTGTAATTATTTTAAGAACTGAGATGAGGAAATCTTTCAGGCAGAACTAAGGAATTTATTGCCACAAAAGACTGTGAAGGCCAAGTCATTGACAGTAATTAAGACAGAGGTAAATAGTTTCTTGACTTTTTTAAGGGATCAAGAGTTACTGGGAGAAGGCAGGAGAATGGAACTGAGAAACATATCAGCCATGTTCAAACGATGGAGCAGACTCAATGAGCTGAGTGGCTTAATTATGTTCCTCTATCTTATGGAATGTCCATGTATTCTCAAGAATAACACCCACTATTTTTGTATTTTTAGTGAGAGGTAAATCTTTGAACTTGGTTAAGTTCAGGAAATGCTTGTGATGTGGAATTTAAATTTCGTTAGCTATTGAGGCAGACCTTAACTAATTCTATTTCATAATGGAAGTCCTACCTGGAGTGTGCATGGACCCAAATAAAATTTTTATATATATATTCCTCACTTATTGTTCCTATGCCAACTTTTCCATGATTTAGTCATTAGATCTTCCTGTGACAGCTAAGAGAACAAGGGAACTTGAAACTTCTTTCTCATGTTTTATATTTGCTCTGTAACTGTTCTTATTAACATCTGTAGATGTGGCAAATAATATGAAAAACTTAATGAATGTCGTCAAACTTTCTTGATCAGTTAAATGATTTGTTTTGTTTGACTTTTAGGTGATGAATGCAGTATCGGATCAGCGACTGATCTTACAGAAACCAGTTCTATGGTCGATGGTGACTGGACTATGGTGGATGAAGGTTTTTCTGCACTCAGTCTAACACAGTCTGATTTGGAATATATATCAATGGAGTTGGCCAACAAAGGCCCTCGCAAGTCACAGGTTCAGTTAAGGTAACTAACAGTAATTGTATTTTGTTTTATAAATCCAAATCCACTGGTTCGAAGAGCATTTCTAAAACTCCATGCGAAAACAGGTACTTTCACTTGCGTAGGTATAATAAATTAAAGGGTGAAGCATTCCAGGCAGTTTTCTCAATCAAGAGTAGCCAAACAAAATTTTTCAGGGTTACAGGAATTCAAGAATTCTTCCTAAAGCGATGAATAATATTAGTTTGAAGACTGTGGGAATAACAAGGCGATTTAATATTCTTAAATATGTTCAAGATTATATTTATGGCTAAAGTTTTTAAATGTATTTTGGAGTAATAAAAAATTGGCAGAAATGAATGTTTAAAAATTATGCAGTCCCAAAGTTAGAAGTTTTGGAGGCTCACTTCCTACAGTTACCTGTGTTGCCCCTCTCTGACTGGACTGTTTGTTCTTTCAGGTATCTGATGCACATTTTTATGGAAGCTGGCTGTTTGGAGTGGTGTATGATTATAGCCCTTATTCTTCGAGATTCCGCTGTGATCTGTCAGATAATCAGTTCAGTCCAACACTCTGAAGTTCCCACGGACATTTTGCAGGGTATAAAAAGTGGGATGCTAGCTGTGGATGGATGGGCTTTAGCAGATTGGTAAGTGAAGTGCAGTAAGCCTAGCATAGCTTATTCGTAACTGCAATTAAGGTTTTCAAAGAATAAAATGATTTCAAGTGATGCTTCTGCTTCTATTAGTTTTAATTTGCTGCACCAAAATTAGAACCTTGATGAAGTCAAATGCAACATATTTGGTTTGGGCAGCCGTAAAGTACAGTAATCAGATGGGGAAGTCTTGCTATAACTGTACACAGCATTGGCGAGACAATATCTAGAGTACTGCATACAATTTTGGCTGCATTGGAGAACTGTGTTCACTAAATTGATTCCTTACCAGGAAAGGCTCAACAGACTGGACTGTGTAGCCATTACAATTTAAAAGATGCAAAAGTGATCTTATTGAAGTTTTTAAGATACCAGGAGCACTTAAGAGTTCCTGTTGAGAATGTGTGTTTGTTTGGTGAGGGAGACGAAAATGGCTGGAGGAGGGGTGAGGGGTGTGGGGCGTGGGGCACAGTTTCAAAGTGAACGATTTCCCAGCAAAAGTAATAGAGTTTTAGAGTTTTACAGTACAGAGAAAAGGTCTTTTGGCCCTCCATGTCTGCCACAGTCATCAAGCATTCTAATTTGATGTTCCAACATTTGACCCACAACCTGTAAGCTGTGACATTTCAAGTGCTCATCTAAATATTTCTGGAAACTCTTCAGGGTTTCTGCATTTTCGGCAGTGAGTTTCAGATACCTGCCATCCTCTGGATGAAAGCGTTTCCTTAATCCCTCTAAAATTCCTGCTCCAGACCTTGAAATTGTCCCCTAACTTTTGACTCCTCTACTAAGGGGAAAAATTTCTCCTAATCTACCCTATCTACATCCTTCATGTGATGTACGCCACATTCCACTCTCCCCTCAGTTTTTTCTGTTCTAAGGAAAATATTCACAGCATATCTAATCTCTCTTCATAGGCGAATTATATTCGCCAAAATCTCTAACCTAATCATCTGATATATCCTCCATTCTCCTGTTATTGTCAAGTCAGGTGATCGACCCTGCTTCAATAAAGAGTGCAGGAGGACATGCCAGGTGCAGCACCAGGCATAACTAAAAGTGAGGTGTTAACCTAATGAAGCTACAACATAGGGTTACTTGTATGCCAATCAGAAGGCACAGCATGCACAAACAGGGATAAATGATCCCACAGTCAATGAATCAGAAGCTAACAAGGTCTAAGCTCTGTAGACCTACCACATCCAGTTGTGGTGGTAGACAAATAAATAATTCCTCCGGAGAGAGATTTCCACGAGTAGCCCCATTTTTAATGGTGGTGCAGCCCATCACATCATTGCAGAAGGTCAGGCTGAAGCATTTGAAGCAGTCTTCATCCAGAAGTGCCAAGTGCATAATCCATCTTGGCTTCCTGTGGAGGTCAACAGCATCTCACATACCAGCCTTAAGAAAAATTGGTTTACTCCATGTGAAATCAAAGAATTTCTGAAGACATAAAATACTGCATGGGCAATGGGCCCAGACAAAATTCTGCCAATAATACTTCTGTCGCAGGAATTTGTGATACCCCTGCCAAACTATTCCTGGGCATCTGCAATGCTAGCAGTGTGGAAAATTGTGCTTTACACCAAGCAAAGCAAATCCTAGCTGGCCAGTTACTGCCCTGTCTGTCTGCTTTTCATCAGTAAACTGATGGAAGGGGCCATCTTAAATACTGTCAAGCAATAATTTGCTCATTTCTGCCAGGGCCACTTACCTCTTGATCTCATTACAACCTTGGTTCAAACATAGGCAAAAGAGGAATCTTCAGAGGTGTGCTGAGAGTGACTGTCCTTGACATCAAGATAGCATTTGACCAGTAATGGCACTAAGGATCTCTAGCAAAACTGGAATCAATGAGACTTGGGTAAATTCTCCATTAGTTGAAGACTTGCCTGTTAAAAAGGAAGCTGATTGTGGTTGTTGCAGGTCAACCCTCTCAACCCCATGGCACCTTTACAGGATCTCTTTAGGGTAGTGTCCTGGGCCCAACTATTCCCAGCTGCTTCTTTAAATAGTTACATTCCATCATGACAAAAATGGAGATGTTTGATGATTGCACAGTGATCACCAGTCACTATTCCTCATATCCACGTGCAGCAAGACCTAAAGCAGCATCCAGGCTTGGCTTGAACTCCGCAAAGATATTTGCAACTTAAATGTCAGGCAATGGTGATAGGCCATTGCTATATCCCCAACTATCAGATTTCTGGGGGGTTACTCATGCAATTGGACCATCTAATTACTGTGACTATGAAACAGGTCAGAGGTTAGGACTTCTAAAAGCAAATAAATTGCCTCTTGTGTCCTAATGCCTGTTCATCATCTAAAAGGCACAATTCAGGAGAATTATGGAGTACTCCCCACTTGGCTGAATGGATACAACCTTAATGATGTTCAGTGTGTTTGATTAGCTTTAACAACTGTACACCTAATCACCTTTAACAGTCACTTCTTCACTATTTGACCTGTGAAGGCAGTTTGTGCTACTTACAAGATCCACTGCACAAGCTCACCTCGGCTATTTGAGCAGCACCTTCCAAAATCACATTGTCTGCTGCTTGGAAGGTCAAGGACAACAGTTGAATGTAGCACCACCACCTACAGGTTCTCCTTTAAATCTTATACAATCCTTATTGGGAAGTACGTTGCCATTCTTTCACTGTCCTTGGGTCAAAATCCTGGAATTCCATTCTTAACAGCAGTGTTAGGATGTCCCTAAACTCCATGGACTGTAGTGGGGTTCAAGAAGACATCTGACCACCACCACCACCAGGGATTTTCAGGATATGCAATAAACGTCAGCCAAGCCAACGATACCCGCACCCTATCAAACTATAGGTGTAATGAGCCGAAAAATGGGCATTCTGTGCTGAGTCATTCTGTATGATTCTGTCAAACATATACCTTAGTAATCGAAATATACTACTAATTGTTTCCTCCACATTCCGATTTAAAAATTGCATTCATGAAATATAATCAATTTGTTTCTATCGATCTGTTTTAATGAGCTTCATGTTGAGAATGTAAAAGGTTTTATGGTGCAATGGGTCGCATTTCAGCATCTGACCCAGCAGCTCCTGTTTAGAGTCTTGCTCTAGAGGACTTGATGGCCAGGCAAAGTGCATTCATAATGTTGTTAAACGAGCCACATATCAACCTATAAATCTTCAAATTTAACTGCGTAAGTGGTAGCCAATGAACCAGGAGAATCTCCGAGCTGGCTGTGCCTGATGTGGAGTAGGAGAAAGTGAGGTCTGCAGATGCTGGAGATCAGAGCTGGAAATGTGTTGCTGGAAAAGCGCAGCAGGTCAGGCAGCATCCAGGGAACAGGAGAATCGACGTTTCGGGCATAAGCCCTTCTTCAGCCCTCCTGAAGAAGGGCTTATGCCCGAAACGTCGATTCTCCTGTTCCCTGGATGCTGCCTGACCTGATGTGGAGTAGCAAATCTCAACCTCTGGTGACAGGCTAGTAACAGTCAGGAAAAACTAGCCATGGAAACAGAAGTATGCACATGCTTTGTCTGCCTCATGTCAATAGATACTTGAAGTCCTCTATTTTGAGAGAGTTAAAAAAACAATATTCTTATTGCACCAGAATTACATTAAAAATCCCTCTTTTAAAATTAAGTAGAGGTTTCAATTTTTCTGTAGTTCAGAATATCTTCAAAAATAAGTAACTAGAGAGAACAGTTTCCAGGTTAACAAGCGGACCCCAGAGGTCTTCAGAGTTCCGACAGTCTGGAGTCAGGTGAACAATGAGCATACTGGGCCAGATATGTCAGGAGTGGCAAACTCTGCCACTTTGACCCTTCTCTTTACAAAAGGAGAGAGCTCTATTTCTGATCAGCGATTCCAATTGAGGCTCCTTCAGAAATGATTCTTATAGTTCCCTTGTAGTGGCCTGCTGTAGGTGTGGTGTGTGAGGCAAGTATAGGGTCAGTTGAATAGATACTCAGAAGTTAGAGTACATTTAGTTTCTCAGGAAAAGTTAGAATATTATTTAATTTCATCAAAACTCTACAAATTCTCCAATTTTTAAATGGAGTCTTTAAGGTTCCAGGCATGAACGAATCATGCACAACAGCATTCTTTAAGAGAAAATCTGATCAATATGTTAAATTCTGAGGCAAGGTTTATAATTAAATTAACATAGATTGAGAAGGGCTTGCTTATCTCCCAACCAGAATTTTCAGTTCTGCTGCATTTCCCCTCTGCTCTTTACCCAGCTTCTGGTGTGCAAAGAAGAGGCAGCTAATTCCATCAGATTTGCTGATCCTGCAAAGCCACTCAGTGCAGCTGCTGTTGTCATTCTCTCACAAACCATGTTACAAGATAGTTTCATGGTCATTGAGTGTCAGCTATTTGGGAAGTGAGCCAGCTTTAATAGACCTAAAAGGATGAGATCTGGGCATTTGGTTCATAGCGAAATGGATCAGGTTAGCCGAGTTTACATATTGACGATGAGGATCTATATGCTACTGTATTGAAGTTTTTTGGAGTTTAAACTTCCAGATGACCTCAGTGTAATTTATTGATTTTGTCATCTTGCATCTTTTTAGAATACATGCTGGTCTTATGTCTTTGTTTCTATGCACTTGAAACTTGTTAATCTGTTTTTAAATACTTCAGATGTGACTAATAGAATGAAAGGTCAACTATGAAAATATCAAAATGTCTGTATTGATTTTTTTTATGTGTAAAGAACAGCTGAATAAATATTGAGGAGAATACTGCTGTTGTGTTTCACACAGTAAACATTTTCTCTCTCTCACCCTCTCTCTCTTCCACCACTACCCGGTGCTGATTTGATACTGCCAGCCCTGGATACAAGCCATTTCTGAATCGTATAAAGCCCCAGCTGCAGAAATTGAACGAGATCACAGAGGAGCAGATTCAGCCTGAAGCTTTTCAGCCTTTGAGCCGGGTCAGCATATCAAAGACAGTGGAGGCCCCCAGCTCTTGGACAGAGGACAATAGAAATGCTGCAAGTCATATTAACGGTAGCCAGAATGATGGCAGTGGGATTACCAGCAGGCCGGAAGATGACGGTCAAGAGGAAGAAGAGGAGCAGCAACTTGAGGACGAAGGGAGTTATGAGTGTTCTGTGTCATGAATTGGTTATCTTCAGACAGCTGCACTCCAAACTTTAGAAATGACAAATGAATCACTAGTGCCTTGTGTTAGTGTTGTGCACATGCCTTACTGCGTACTAGAGAAAATGTGTCTCACTTAGAGGTATAGAACATCAATTTTGATGTTTCATGCTCCCTAAAAGTAAAAGCAATATCCTGGAGTCACTTCTGGAGTTTGCTGGCATGTACACCCCCAGTCCAGAGATCACCCCTGTAAATGTGATTTATCATTCCCTGTGCTCCCTGGAATAATTGAATGTCCAAGCTGCAAAATTATTAGGGAAAATGAATTCATGATAGTGAGGATGACTTATGGAAAAATATGTTTCTAAAAACAGTGATATTTTATTGCTGCATTTGTAGGTACTTGACTCCATTCCATTAATGCTTTTGCAAGATGCTCTGTGTTTCAAATGTGGTTTGATAATGCTTCTATTCTGGCATGACTGAGGGAGTCTCTCAAAGTTTCTCTCAGGACAGAGTAAAATGTCCCAAATTCCTGTTCATTTTTTGGTCAGTCCAGAGAATTTTAAGGACACATGCTGCATATAACCGAGGTGAAAAAGCAAAATCTAGGCAATGTATTCATTGGTAGTGGTTTGAGGAATGGAATAGCAGAGTGTTTGGAAGCATTGTAATATTTTTAACATCTGAATAATTTGATTTTTAAGGATGTTTGAATTTTGAGTCAAACTACAAGTTAATCTGTTATTTTTCTGTGCTCCTGGTGGCTTAGAAATTCTTACATAACTGAGCCATAATGTAATGCGGAGACCTGGAAAATATATTTACCACAAGACTTTTCTATTACTCTTTTGGCATTGAGTTTTTAAACATCTATGTCTGTAAGAATAACTAAAGCCAGTGACTATTCCACAGAAAAGTTGCAAAATACAGATCTCTTGTAAACAGTCAGGAGGAAAGCGTGAATTTAATTTCAAAAGACAGTGTTATTCTCAATTAAGCGCAAATTGCTCTTATCTTTGCAAAATAAGAGTTGATTAAAGTGCTATATTAATTGGAAAGAGGCAAGTCCTCATTTTCCACATCAGTGTTCTCTTTTTCTTCTGCAGGTCCTGAATGTTGCCCCTTTACAACTTGAAGTGAGAAATGAAATATTTTTAAAATATTCTTCAATTGTATAAGATAATTAATTTCCACTTCATTTAGATTGAATACATTATTACAGGGTTCGCAACTAAGGTGTATGTAATGCAAACGTATATACCCTTTCCACTGTGTTGATCTTAAGCTGTTAATAGATTGTTGGAGACTTAACAAGAGTGTATACAGCCTCTTGGAGTGGATTCCTTGGAAATAAGGTGCCCTTAGATCCAAGGATTGCTGCTTATCATGATAGAGTTGTAAAGAAAACAAGCTACCATTACAGCCACATATATCCCAACAACTTCCTGTGATTTCTTCTCAGGGGGATAAGTAAACTGTGCTTTTCACTACTTTATTCATGAGAAACAAGCTCCTGGTAACTACAATTCCCCCTAACAAAGATTCAATCTTTCACTTGTCCATAGTCCTGTTGATGATCCTCCTGCATACATGTAGAAGAGAAATGAGCAGAGGCCTTTTGAGGTTGGCCTGATTCCAAAATGAAGCACCCTAGTGACAGTAGATTAGAACCAGATTTTCTTTCTGATCCGGACTCAATAATCCAATAACTGATCCACGTGGACCTTGTTTATCAATGATTCTTGCTTGGGCTGTACCATTTTTAACCTACAATGCTAACATATTTCAGGGTCTCTAACCATTTGGATGTTCCTCGGCTGTTTGGACTTGAAAAGTGGGGATATTCCTATACAAAGTGAAAATATGCACTCCATATCAAGCAAACAAATTTTAACATTAAGAGACTGTTAAACATGATGTATTTCCATATGGATTGAACCCCCGTCTAGCCAAAAAAAATCAAAGTCAAAACAAAATCTTTTATACAATAGGTAATGGTTTACTCAAATAACCCTGCTTGGGTCTTTGATGAATTGGCCACTAGTAGCGAGGAGTTGTACAAATCATGCTGCTTAGCACTTATTAACTTGGTTCCCCAGTTATTGAATATTTTACTGACAGATTGCATTGTCTTCAGAAAAACTGATCACTGTTTATATGTGGTGTAAGACACATGCACAACATTCGTACAAGACTCTTGTGTTCAAGTTGATTTTAAAACCTGTTGTGTTGGTGCTTTAGGAATTTTTGTATAGATCTTTTTTCTTTAAAAAAAGTGCATTTCAAATTCTATGTAATGTATAATCATTAACCTCACTGCTCTTGCAGAAGCTGTTTATATTGTACAGTGTTCAGGCAGAATTCCTCGTTTATGCATGTGTTGCATGAGTCTACAGCAGCTGTCACACATTAGGAACTGTGATTTTGATTGAATTTGAATTTGGTACCCTATTGTGAGATCTTTTGTGTGATTTGATTGTAAAATAAATACCATTGCTTTGTAGAGAGGGCTGGAAATGACCCTTCTGAAAATTATGCATTATCATTCAAACTATTTTAAATGTTTGAGTTTAGAAATGCTTTTATTTATTCTTTTTCAAAAAGTAACTCAAGCTTTTGTTCTAAATGCAAAAGGTATTTTTATGTAAATATAATAAAGCTAAATAATCATGTTTATACTTGCTAGTTAGGACCTAGCAAGATGTACATTAAATATGAATGGCAACAAGCAGCATTTTTAATAGCTTTTAATAAAAGCTGTCATAACTAAAGCTTGATTAAGATATTGATCCATTTTCCAGGGAATAGACCCGCACACTGATTAATTTCCTAGTCTGAGTTGTTTGAATAGAGTGCTGCAGTGTATGATCTCATGTAGTGGTACTGCCTTCGTAGCTGTTTCCTTGCATTTTAATTCAGTTATAATTAAAAGTACCTGAAACAGTATTAAAAGACAAAGATAGCATATGTTTGTTACAGTGCAATTTGAACAAAAAATGCAAAGGTTGCTTATTTTATACAACAGAAAATTGAGTAGTCTATTTTTATAGCTAAGCTGAATTTAATTGAATTTTTAATGTGGACCAAATTAGTAATCCAGCCCTCAAGCAGTAACTAGTACACTAATTGTAACTGTATTGAACACAAGCTTCTTTTACGCCCATATTCACAAGTCAAAAGATAATTATTTAAAGGGTAATATCTCCTTTAAAAGGGATTTTTTAAAAGAGCTTTATTTTGTTTAATGTGGTCCCAGTTATTAGAATGCAGAAAGAGTTGAGACTGAATTCATGTTGTACATGGGCCATACAGAAGAGCTGACTGTCTATTGCAGTATGGATATTAAACTAAGTGCATTGACTGGTGAATGAACCCAAGAATTAGCTAGGCAAACTGAAGCCAGATCCTTAACTAAATTTGAAGTGGATTGGACGTCATAAGTACAAACTCTATGGTTAATTATACTTTGGAATATCTTGCCTCTTTTTTCAGCATTTATGTTTTCTATGCACCGTAACACCTTCATATTTAATTGTAACATTATGTTTAAAATTACTTATATTTGAAAGTAATTTTTTGTACTTTTTCCACTAATTTACACAATATTCAGTGTAAAGAATATATATTTACACAGTTAATGTGACCACAAAATAACTGATGCGTTAACTTCTGACAATACCACAAATCTAATTGGCAGCGATCCAAAGAACATTTATATTGAGACAGTAGTACCAGTGTTAAGAATTTTTCACCAAAGTTCTACATGTTGCAAATGTGATCTGAAGCAATTTTTATACTTGAAATACTGGTATAAAAAATTCAACAGTAAAATACCCTCCTTACTTTCCAGTTTTGTTTATCTTGATACCTATTAATACATGGACAAGATGATTAACTATGACACAGTTTGCCAGTTGAACGTGTTCTGTCTTAACCTCATCAATGACTTAGCAACATAGGCATGAACCTAGACTTATTTTTGCAATGATCATTGATGAGGTTTCAGTGCGCAGTGCTACTTTGTGGCAGTTCTCATCTGTAGTACTTTGGAAATTATTTGCTATTCTTATTTTTTGTCACATGTACAAATTCACAGCAATAAACAGTTTTGATCATAGAAGTGTTCTTGCTTTAAGGTGATTCTGAAATATATTTATTTATTTAAGCTCTTAGCAGTGTATGATTTTATAGTAAGACATCAGCTATTCATAATCTACAAATTGTCTCAAAACCACACTTTATATTTTTAAGGAAATGTCAAAACCTTCAAAGCCTTGAGCTGTGAAACAGAATTTTGACTGAAGTTTGGGATGTGTAGTGTTGATTTTAGATGATAACGTGATTATCTTCTCGACTGTGATGGTTCCCTTCTCACAGGACATTAGGAACTGAAGGTTGCTCACTAACCTCTTCTGCCATTTGGTGAGCTTGTGGTTGATCCATGACTCAACTTCGTACACATAGCTGGTCCCAATATCTCTGAATGCCCTTGAAGGTCAGAAATCTACCAATATGTAAGGATTCTTCAATGAAACTTATTTCTTTTTTATCTGTGCTATCCCAATAAACTGTAAACAAGTTACCTTTAAACCTTCTAAAGTCCAGGAAATGCATCCCAATTTGTGTAATCTTTTTCACAATTTAACATTTGAGTCCAACTATCATTCAGGAGGCAAGTAATATTCATGCCACATGAATGTTAGGCAGTAGCTATCTCTTTTTGAAAAAAAAGAACCTTTTCAAACTTGATAGCAGCAACAACAACCCTCAATTCCCCACCATCATCACCCTTGGGATCATTGAGTAAAATTCTAATTGGTTGAGGTGCATAAGTACAAGGACTATAACAGCAGGCCAGAGCATTGAATTTTAGTGACTAACTGTTCTCCTAAAACCTGTCTAACATCTACAAAGTGCAGTTTAGGAGTGTGATGGAATACTCTCCACTTCCTCGAATGAGTCAACCTCCAGCAGTGCTCAAGAAGCATAGTACCCAAACAGAACAAAGCAACACTGTTGGCTGGTACCCCATCTACTATTTGCATACTGTCTACAGATAAGTTGCAGCACTTTCCAAGCAAATGGTCTCCGATTATTTTATGTTGTTTTACAAGCTTGGATTTCAATTACTTCTCTCAAATATTCCTATGAATAATCTAAACTCGTAAATATTTAACCACTGAGTTTTGTTTCACATAAAGTTTCTGTTACAACAGTACTTATTTTAGATTTACATTAAGTATAACATTATGGGTCTGGATTTTGTGATTGCTCCTGTGGGAGAGATGTTGGTCCAGTGGGGTTATGAGTTCTGAAGCAGCAGAAGCTGCCCTGGAGTTCTGAACCCTTACAGCTATGTGAACACTTTGAATTGCTTACATTTTCCTCTCCAGGAGGCCCAATTCTTTCTGTGTGAAAAGGTAAGGTGCTCATTTGCCCACTCTTTCATATACTGCATTATGTGGGTGCCTGGAGGGAGAATTAAGTTGGGAGGGTGTGGTAGGAGAGGGCAAATGAGGGTTAGTAAAGAGAAGAAATATGAAGGTGGTGGAGTGTGAGAATGGGGTCATTGCCCTTTGTGCCAAATTTATATGGAATCTCTAAAAGTCTGAGGCATGAAAATAGAAGTCCTGCCTGGAAAAAAAGTGTGGGGAGTATTGTTAATTCCAAAATCACAATGGATCAAACTGTACTATTCATGAGGGTGTACTACTTCAACAGGCAAGTGTGGAACCAACATGAAGTTGAGTTAATTGTCTGCCAATTCCAAAGGAATTAGTCTTGGAAAAATATTGTCCCTGTTTTTCCAGATTTTGTCCTGCTATGAATTTGCGAATACGCTTACAAGGAGATCCACACTGAAAGCATCTTTTCAAAGTTAACACTGATCCTTTTTTTTAACATGAAACCTTGATAAATCTCGTGGAAAGGTAGAATCTAACTTTTGAACATAATTCATTTGATGTTTTAAACGTTTACTCTTTCAAAATGATTTGCTATATGAAAAAGGACTTTGAAAATATTTTAATGTTTAAAATTTTGTATAATTATTAAATAATTTTGGTTTCTTTTACAGCAGCAGCCTGTTTTATGGAATTTTCGTGATGCAATGAATAAACCATATAACTGGTTCCTGTGGCTATGAAAGGTGCCATTTGTAATTAGAGTGCCACCTTGTGGATGTGTTAAACATCTTCAACTTCATAGTCACTTCAAAATTTATACAACTACAAATAAGTTGTAATGTAAAATTTGATATAGGGAATTTAACTGGCATTTTAATTATGGTAATGCCAAAGCAGTAATAGCTATATTTTCAATGGAATGTTAAATGGAGCCTTATTTGCAGATTCTCAGAAAAGATGTTTATCCACAACCTGCACCAGTCTAGATTTAAACTTGTCTGTGCACAAGAGCTCTCTATTCCTCTTGCTGTGCGATGGCTTAATGACCAGTCAGCCCATCCCAAATCGATGCTCTCTGTCGAACAATTTTCCTGCTTCTTCATGGCCCATAAGTCTATTTAACAAAATTTTGTTTCCATCGTTTTCTTGCTTCCACTAACCTTGTCAAATATTAAGTGATTATCACACCAATTGTTTTCACCCTCATTCTCCGTGCATCTCTTGTCCAAACTCACATCTATCACCGAGTTCTTGTACAATAAAAAAAAAACAGCTTTTCATGTGTATCTAAACCTGTCATAATCATTGCCAAGCCCCACATCCCCTGAGAGCTCCCATCAATGGCTCTTGCTCCAGCTTCACCATCTTCAGTTAAAATCCACTGACTATCTTTATGCCATTATAGCATGTTGAGATGAAAGGAATCAAGGCTAGGTGATGCATTCACACTAAGTACAGAGCCAGTCTTTGCAACACATCAATTTTTACATGAGCCATTATCTGGTCCATCCTGATCTTTTCCCTGTGCCAAAGTAAAAAATGTCCCAGATTTTGCACTGGTCAGGCAGTCGTTATTCCAGCATAGATGGGATTTGCGCTTGGAGACTCTGCAGAATCCCCAGCGTAGCAGACATTTTTTTTTAAAATCACTTGTGCGTTGTGAGAATCCCTAACAGGTCAGCATTTATTGCCTGATGAGCTGCCCTTAAAGGTGGGTGGTGAACTCAAGGACAATTATGAATGTTCAATAAATGCTGGCCAGCTAGAAACCTCCATATCTCATGGATGAATTAACAAGTATTATTACCCAAGAAATTGATACTGTTTAAATTGGACAATTCAGGGGGTTTGATTGAAATTAAGCAAATAGTCACTCAGGAAATTTAGACAATTAAAAATGTAGTCTAACTCAAGCTTTTGAACTGACCCCATACTTAACTCAATCCCAAAATATACCTTCTCCAGACCCCTTACAAACCCTCTGACCCAACTCCCCTTAGGATTCATTACCCCTTCCCTTTCTGTTGGACATGCTTTCCCCCTATATGGACATGTTCTACCCATTCCCCCCTCCTCAGCATCTGAAGTCACTTTCTCTTGCCATCTTGCACCCTGGCAACCTACCCCTTCCCAGTTGACATCGACATAGCAACCTATCCAGCTGGTACTCCACTTACTTGGTTCCCCATCCATCTGGGACCTTAGTCCTTTACCCATTTATAATTCTAACTCCTAATACACCATCCTGACTCAGATGGTCCTTAATTTAACTGTCACCTTTCCAGCAGCCTAACACTGCATAGATTATTTTTCAATTTTTCAGCTGCCTATTGACACACCTCTGAAGCAGTGGCACTTGAACCTGAGCCTCCCAACTTAGAGTAAGGACTGTACATTGTCTCATGCTTGGCCTCTTGGTTTACCTGTTCAGAGCAGGTGTCAAAGTGGCTGTCAGGAACTTTAAGTTTCAGAATACAGCAACTGACTGCTGTGTGAAAGGAACATAGTTTATCATCATCTGACAGTTCTCTGTCCAAATGAAGGTATGATAAATATTCATACATTGAGTTTCCACGGCCCTCTGTGGTAGAGGATTTAAAAAGTTCACAACCCTCAGAAAAATAAATTCCCCTCCCAAACCCCCCACCCCCATAACTTTTAAATTCTGCCTGCAGGTTCTGAACTTCCTAAGGGAGACAAATTATCTACAGCTACCCTGTCTGTCCCTTGAAGTATTTTCTATATTTCCAGGAGTTCAACTCTTGTTCTTCAAAGATCCACAGAATACTGGCCCATTTTGTCCAATCACTCTCTTCAAAGGACAGTCTAAACCTCTTCGGAACTAATCTGGTGAACCTTTGTTGGATTCCAGCTGTGGTGAAATCATGTTTCCTGAAATGAAGAGACTGAAACTACCGGTGTGGTCTTAACCAAGTTCCTATATAGCTTCACTGCTGTTCTACTTGGATCCTTTTGCAGAACAGCCTAACATTCTATTAACCTTGCTAACAGTTCGCTGTATCACATTGTTAGCTCTGTGATTTATCAGCAAGGACACCTTGATGCCTTTATATACACAGTTTCTAACTTCATTTGGGCAGCATGGCAGCACAGTGATTAGCACAGTTGCCTCAGAGCGCCAGGGACCCAAGAGTTTGATTCCATCCATGGGAGTTTGCATGTTCTCAATATCTGTGTAGGTTTCCTCCAGGTATACCAGCTTCCTCCCACAGTCCAAAGAAGTGTGGGTATGCTCTCTCGACCCCACACTCGACTCTGATCTCCAGCGTCTGCAGTTCTCACTTTCTCTTCGTTTGCTGTATTGGCCATGCCAAAACTTTTCCTTCATGTCTAGGGATGTGCAGGTTAGGTGGTTTAGCCATGGTTCAAAGCCCATTATGGTGGGGGTGGCTGGGTGGGATGCATTTCAGAGGGTCAGTGCAGACTTAATAGGCCAAATGGTCTTTTTCTGCACTGTATGAATTCTATGAAATTTTATGCACATCTATTACACTCATGAAAGTGGACAACCTCACATTTTTCCACATTATATTCTATCTACCACATTCTAGTCTATTCATGAAGTCTACAAACATCTTCCTGAAGCCACTTTACATCTTTCTTACATCACACTTTCCCACTGAGCTTTACACCATCTGCAAATCTGGAAAAAGTACATTTTACCCAATCTACAAATCATTGATCTATATTGTAAACAACTGGGGCCCAATCAAATTCTCTTGCATGGAGCAGTTTGGTGTCGCAACCATTGATCTTTAAGTAAATGTTTCCAAGTGGCACTTCTCTGCACTGTCCAGTGACCCCATTGACTCATACACTAGAATTCTTTTCACACCTGTACAGGGCATCTATAGTACCCCCCTCCCCCCAAAATAAATCACTGCATAAGCTGCAAGTAGTTCAGAATGGTGATCTCCTTCTCTAGTTCCTTGGAAATTCTAATTCCATTAAGAAGGGAGGCAAGAAGTAGAGCCACAGCAACTGAAGAAAACAGGGCATCAAACTTGGCCAAAAAGCATTCCTGAACAAGGGCTCATGCCCAAAACGTCGATTCTCCTGCTCCTTGGATGCTACCTGACCTGCTGCGCTTTTCCAGCAACACATTTTCAGCTCTGATCTCCAGCATCTGCAGTCCTCACTTTCTCCAAAAAGCATAGGGAGCCAAGATAGGGACAAGAGACAATTCTGCCTAAGGATAAGTCCTTGCAAGATCTAAGTCCAGATAATTGTAATGATGTGGAGGTGCCAGGTTTGGACAAAGTCAAAAGCCAAAAAACACCAACGGTTATAGTCCTATGGGTATAATTGGAAGCACTGCTCCTTCAGATGGCTGTAATGAAAGACTTAACTGCAATCTGTTCAAAATATAATTTCAGTTGCATGACACTGTAATCTTTTGCTATAGATTCTGTTTTATGATCCTGCTCCACAGCTACCTGATGAAGGAGTAGAGCTCCAAAAGCTAATGCTTCCAAACAAACCTGTTGGACTATAACCTGGTGTTGTGATTTTTGCCTTCATCAAGTGTTAGTGAGAGAGGAGAACAGAATTTATAAGAAAAACCAGAGAGACTCCAGAACGCATTAATTATTAAAGTGTATTCAACCCTTCATGACAAACAAGCAGTACTAAATGCATGGGGCAGAACTGCCTCACTAAGACAAAAGACTAGGTATATAATCTGGGAAGAAACCAGACTAACGAACAGACACATCAAAGAGGTTGCTATTAAGCAATCCATTGAGAACCATTAGCAACATCTCAAGATGATAAAGACAATTAATTTGATATCTTTCATTGATCAAGTCCTGAGAAAGTTTCAGAAGCTAACCAGGAGGATACAAGAACCCAGCCCGATGGAGCTCAGGGTACCCCACCCTCCAGCCTACCTCGAGATATGTTGGGGATATAGCAGTGACCAGAGAGAATCAACTGTGTAGAAATGAACAGACTCAACAGTTTGAGAGACCAGCAAAAGGTACGAGTATCTGGAAGTATTTTAAATTTCTAACGAATCGGATAGTTAGGAATAGAGTTGTTAAAAGAATGAAGTTTAACTGTTCATCTTTGCCTTCAAATAAAGTTGTCGACTGGTTCACTGGCTGCAGACCCATGCTATGTAGTTTTCTGATACATGTTAAGTTGCCTGGGTAAATTAATAGTGTGTACATTGGTCAAGGAGTCTGCTGGCTCTAAGAGACATCCTGCTTCAAACAACATTAGGAACCATCTTCAGAAGTTTACAACTTTCGTGACCACAGATACTAGCTGGACTGCAATATCACCTGTGGCTCTTGCATACCAACAGTTTTCTCTGATATACCCTGTCCTCTCTACCTGCAATGAAAGCTGGTAGACCAAGGCCTGGGAGTTTAAACTGTGGTTATTGGTTTGCCCTATTTCTCTGCTCTTGTCTTCTTTCCATCGAGATCTACTTCTGTGTCCCCCCCCCCCCCCCTTTCAACTCTGCCTTGCAGATACACACTACTTGAATCAAACACTGCAGTTCAGGAGTTTGTGAAGCAGTTTGAAATCAACAGCCATTGTTGCTGCTGCCTTGACTGAAATATATTTGTATCTTGAGATGCATTTTTACATTGTTAGGCAGAGGCAATTCTTAAATTCCTCTGACAGTACCAATTCCCTTCTCCAATCATTTTTAAAGTGCTGACCCACCAGTCAAAAACAACTTGTTTTAGTCTTTTGATTTTTAGAAAGGTTTCTGTTTATTGTTTAAAAGAATTCTAGAATTGCTGATGATAGGCCACTAGGACTAGTTTGTAAGCATAAAGCATCAGTTTCCATCTGTTTGTAATTGGCCATTACTTCAAGAGACAGCATAGATTTCTTGTGTCTCCCAGATCAAGAGACCTTGTATTGTGATGTGAAACAATTTAGATGGTCAGTGAAACTGATTTAGTTACTTTGTTAAAAGAAAGACTCCACAGTTCCATCCTCAAACTCAGAAATGACTTTTAGGTCATCAAAGCCTGTTTCTTGGCAATATAAGTTTCAGGTTTGAACAGGCAAAGTCATATTTGACATTAAGAAAATTTTATCTCTCAATGCCCTTGATTCCATCTCTTTTTTTGCAGGTGGAAAGATCTTTCCTTCTCTTGGGGTTTTTGGTCTCTCCCTCTCTCGGGCTTCCCGCTTTCTCCCTCTCTTTTGGGTGTCCTGCACGCACTTTTTCTGAATCTCTAGTTCTATTCCCAGCTTATATTTTTGTTAGGGTAACCTGGGTTTTTTGTTCTGGTTCAGCTGCTACCTGTCCCAAGCTTGGAGTGAGCTTCAAATGTTCAGGCAAGATTTTAAGAGACTCATGGCTGTTTGTGTAATTGGTGGTCCTGCCTGCTTGACTCTTCTGTTTAAGGATTCTAGTCTTTTCTATCTTAAATTCTATTGTTAGTGTTTTCTACAGTTTGCTGTTGCCAATTCTTGTCTGTTTTCAACAATAATGGCTCTGTTACCTTTTCCTTCACTTCCAATTTGTTTTAAAATTAACCTTTGAGCTAATATTTGATCATGAAGTGAGAAGCCCTTTGAAATTAAAGAAAAATTGACAGGACCAAAGTCTGAGATCTCCACTTAAATTATGTATCAGAGGTGAGGGAGAGATTAAATAGAATAGATGAGCTGGCTAAACAGTACCTAAAGAGGGGACCATGTAGAATGAAGCAGGTGACAGATAAAAGCTCTGAGACTTGGACGTTTTCCCAAAGGGCTAACATGTTAGTATTGTTACCAGTGATAGGAGATCCCTTCAAAGCCAGGTATAGTGGTCCCTATCAAATTGAAAAGTAGTTGAGTCAGGTGAACTATCTAGTAAGGATGTCAGATAGAAACAAAAAGGTATCAAGTACGTCATGTGAGCATGTTGAAACAGTATTATACTCGAGAGAAAAAGCTGGAGAAACAGAGTGAGGAATCAAATCCAGATGATGTGGATTTTGAGGTGCCTCAAAATAGTTTTAAAGATGAAGTAGTCCTTGAGGAATAGGATAGGTTAATTAGCTATCTGTCTCAGGACTATAGAACGCAGTTGAAAGACTTGTTACTGCAGTATAAGGACATACATAAGAATCAAATGGGGAGGACAAATACTATTGCTCATGAAGTAGACGTAAGGAATACTGCTCCAATAAAGCAACACCCCTATTGACTTAATCCTTTCAGAACCAGACAGGTCCAGATGGAGGTGGAGGCATGCTCGATGAGGACATCATCGAACCAAGCCAGAGTGAGTAGAGTTCACCAATTGTCTTAGTTCCCAAACCAGACGGGATTCAATGATTCTGAGTGGATTATTGGAAGGTCAATGCCATTACAAAATTGGACTCACATTCAATTCCTAGATTGGAGGACTGTATTGAGAGAGTTGGGCAAGCCAGTTACGTCACCGAGTTGGACTTAATGTGTGGTTACTGGCAGGTACCTTTATCAGAGAATCAAAAGAAATACCTGTGTAACCCCAAATGGGCTGTATCAGTTTCAAGTGATGCCCTGTGGAATGAAGAATGTGCCCGCCACATTCCAAAGACCGATGAACAGGGTTGTGACTGGGCTAAAACACTGCCATCTACTTGGACGATATAGTGATCTTTAGTAAGCCTGGAAAGATCACATGGTACATGGTACAGTTGGCAGAGCTCTTTGAGTGACTGCGAGAAGTGAAACTTGTGATAAACTTAAATCTGAATTTGTGAAAGCAGAGGTGATATTCTTGGGACATAACATCGGTCAGGAAGGTTGACCCCACAGAATGTAGAGACCAAGGCCATCGAGGAATTTCCACAATCAACCTTGAAGAAAGAGATGCTTCAATCCTTAGGGCTCAGTGGATTCTATTGGAAGTTTGTTCAGCAGTGTAGTGGCATTGTTACCCTACTTAGAATTTTTTTTAGATTACATTACAGTGTGGAAACAGGCCCTTCTGCCCAACAAGTCCACACCGACCCGCCGAAGCGCAACCCACCCATACCCCTACATTTACCCCTTACCTAACACTACGGGCAATTTAGCATGGTCAATTCACCTAACCTGCACATCTTTGGACTGTGGGAGGAAACCGGAGCACCCGGAGGAAACCCATGCAGACACTGGGAGAACGTGCAAACTCCACACAGTCAATCGCCTGAGGCGGGAATTGAACCCGGGTCTCCGTCGCTGTGAGGCAGCAGTGCTAACCACTGTGCCACCGCGCCGCCCACTTGCTGAAGAAGAATGCAAAGTTTTGATGGAAAAAACCATGCCAGGATGCATTTGGCCATTTGAAATTGATATTAACCACCAAACCAGTTTTAGCTACACCAAACTTTTCAAAACCTTTTAAAGTTGCCATCAATGCTAGTGACATAGGAGTTGGAGCTGTACTCCTACAGGAAGATGAAGATGGGATTGAACTTGCCAGTTGGTTACTTTTCAAAGAAGATCAACATCCGCCAGAGGAAATACTCCACAATCGAAATGAACTATTTAGTTTGGTACTAGTCTTACAACATTGTTTGTGACATACACATTAAAATGTGTCAGATACAGTTGTGTACACAGATCACAATCTGCTTACATTCTTAGAGTGTTACAGACTTTAATTTAAAAATCATACATATTGCAGGTTGGAAGAATGTAGTCATAGATGCGCTATTGCAGTTTTAACTGAGAATTTAGATGAGATTTGTCTTTATTTAATGTTATATACATACAGATATAAGGGAAGAAGTTAAGGTGAACTTATATTAAAGTTAGGGCAATGTGTTTAAAAATAGAAAAAAAAGGAAGTCATCTTTTCATTATGATGGTTCATTTTTTCTTAAGGGGATAGGTGTTATGAAGGTGTCAAAGTATACTATACCTTCAAGACATTGAAGGACTTGGCAGGCACACAGACTGCTGGAGACTTTACAATGTAACATTTGGTTCAGAACAGGTAGCACTGGCTGTGTTGCTATGAGACAAAACAAATTCGAATTTGGCCAGTTTAATTATATTCCAAAAATACCAAATTCCAATTAAGTTTGAATTGAGTATATTGACAATCTTAAAAGCCAATGACACAATCTGATGCTTTGGGGGTATAAGACCAGACAGAATTGAACAGTTGAGAGGAGAAGTGCCAAGCCAGCAATTGCAAACTGCCCAGAGAATAGCTCTCTTAAAGGTACCTTTATCAATCAATAACCTGTGAAGCAGAATCCCCAAGAAGAAGAAAAGACGGGGATATAGAGAAGAACCAAAAGCTGTCTGGTTTTAGGATAAGAGGTTTTGTTTTGTAAATCATAACCACCCCTCCACCCAATTATCAAACTAGTACTATAAAAGGGAAGGTAAAAGATGGGTCAGAGGAAGTTGTAAATAGTTGTTAGTTAATCATTCTCTGTTATACTTTAAGAAATAACATTGTTAATTTTTACTTGAAATAATTCTTGGCCTCTTGAATTTTCAGGTTATTGCACGGGATAAATCTTTTCTGTGTTGCTGGTTCGAATTAAGCAGGAGAGTTTACCCCATGTCATAAAGGCCAACACTTGACCCATATCCCTCCAAACCCTTCCTATTCATATACCCATCCAGATGCCTTTTAAATGTTGTAATTGTACCAGCCTCCACCACTTTCTCTGGCAGCTCATTCCATACACGCACCACTCTCTGCATGAAAAGAGTTGCCCCTCAGATCCCTTTTAAATCTTTCCCCTCTCACTTTAAACCTATGCCCTCTAGTTCTGGACTCCCCAACCCCAGGGAAAAGACCTTGTCTATTTACTCCATCCACAGCCCTCAAGATTTTATAAACCTCTATAAGGTCATCCCTCAGCCTCTGACACTCCTGGGGAAAAAAAAGCCAGCCCACTCAGCCTCTCCCTTTCGCTCAAATCCTCCAACCCAGGCAGCATCCTTGTAATTCTTTCCTGAACCCTTTCAAGTTTCACAACATCCATTCTATTGGAGGGAGATTAGAATTGCACACAATATTCCAAATGGCCTAACAAATGTCCTGTACAGCCGCAACATGACCTCCCAACTCCTATACTCAATATTATGTCCAATAAAGGAAAACATACCAAGCACTTGCTTCACTATCCTATCTACTTGAGACTCCACTTTCAAGGAACAATGAACCTGCACTCCAAGGTGTTTTTGTTCAGCAATACTCCCTAGGACCTTACCATTAAGCGTATAAGTCCTGCTCTGATCTAGAATGATTGTTCTGAATGCAGAAATGATCCTGTGCTTGCACACAGCTGTAACATGCCACAGAAAGTATCCAAATATACGTTGCTGATGTCACTATATTCCATGTAGTGGCTTGTGCATGTGTAGCACCCACTGTGGCCATTACAGGAGCAGGGGTTTGGACAGTCGTTTGTCACATTATCAGGCAAGTTTCTGTCCAGGCAGTTTTGGAAACATAGTTAGAGACAAAAAGAACTACTGATGCTGGAATCCAAAATAGACAAACAGGAAGCTGGAAGAACACAGCTTGTCAGGACTGAAGAAGGGTTAATATCCAGAACACTGACTTCTCCACCTCCTGCTGCAGCCTGGCTTACTTGTTCTTCCAGCCTCCCGTTTGTCAGCTTTGGAAACTTTGTGTAGGCCACACACCCAGAAAATAACTTTAAACCAAAACTCAGATAAGAATCCTGGCAGCTGCAGTTTTATCACTTTGCACGTGATGTGCTGCTGTGCAAACAGGTTTATCTGCAGAGACTGCATCCAAATCAAAGTGCTGCATTGTGTAAAGTGAAGGCTCGGATTTCCAAGATTGCTTCAATATGTGATGGCTTTTACAGTTGAATTCCCAGAGGTTTGTTTCATGAGTAAGGTTTGCAGGTAGCAATGTATAAAGTAGAGAGAGAGTTGTTTCTTCTCTGTTTCTTTCAGCTGCCCAACTGATTACAGCAGACCACTAACTGTTTCTTGCTGTCTCTTTCACGTAGCATTAACGTCTTTCTCTGAAGATGTATCAAGATGTTCCTCTCATTGAGTTTGTTCTTGGGGTAGCTTGCCCTACCTTTTCTACATGTATTGTAGGCATGAAATTCCATAGGACTGCCATATAGGCATGCTCATTTGTAAATCAGTTGGAATCTTATGGCAAGTTGACAAATATTGCAGTTGTAACATGTTCAGCGGCCCTCTGACTCCAATTCAAAGTCTCTACACCAAGTTCAAAGTTTAAAAATGCAATTTTAAAAAGTTTTCTAAACATTTGCATTATTCTGACTGACCATCACAACACTTCCCTCATTTCTTTTGACCCAAGAAGGATAGAGGTGATAGCAGACTGGGATTTTGTCTTTCAGGGTACCCTGACATTTGTCCTTCGATGAGAACATGCCACAGAGATCAAAGATGAAAATTATTGAATGACCTTTCTGTGAAGGTGTAAATTCTCTTTGCTTCCCAGTAATACAAACTCTGTAAACACAGACCTCATAAACTGGCATCTTGATAGCCCAAAATTCAATTTGTTGTGCATGTCAAAGTTGGTAGCTGTTTTTCCTATGCATGTGTCGGCTTCTGCGTCAAGCGTCTGACTGGGTCTATGGTAACATTGTAACAGAATTTTCTAATTGTATGCAGTGGAATTTTATTTAACATGTTTAAGGGCAAGTGTGTGGCATAACCAGTCTTCTTGACCCGTTATAAAACAGAAAAAGGTTCCAAGCATGAATTTTACTCGCTTATTGTCTGTTTGTTGTGGTAAAGATGCTTTATTCTCCAGTGGTCAGACAGAAAAGTAGATAATGGGTTAGTAAAGCACTAGCTTGACTGCTCAGAGTGAGACAAATAGTGACTAGGTGAAAATGAGTACTGCAGATGCCGGAGATTAGAGTCAAGAGTGTGGTACTGGAAAAACACAGCAGGTCAGACAGCATCCAAGGAGCAGGAAAATCAACGTTTCAGGCAAAAGCCCTTCATCAGGAATGAGGCTGGGAGCCTCAAGGGTGGAAGGTAAATGGGACTGGGAGAAGGTAGTTGAGAGTGTGACTTTTACGATATTCTCACAAGGAAATTTGCTCGTGCTGGTAGAGTGGGTTGAAACAAACTTGTCAGGGTGATGGCAACCTGAGGAGTAACCCAAATTCTCAGTAACTCAGTTATTAATCAGGAGGTCAAAATAATGTCAAGAGAACTAGAAAACAGGAAAAATAAAGCTTAGCATTGAAAATGCTTCAAAGGTGGATAATCTAACCGCACAAACTGAGATAGATGGATATGAGCTAATTCCCATGACAGAAACATGACTACATGGTAACTAGGACTGGGAACTGAGTATTCAAGAATCTTTGATAGTTAGGAAAGTCAATCAGGAAGAAAAAGGAGGTAGCGTTGTGCTGATAGTAGGAATGGAATTAGTACATTTGTAAGGAAGGATCTCAGCTAAGAAGAATATGTGGAATTGGTTTGGATAGAGCTAGGGAAAAGCAAGGGGCTGCAAACGTTGATTGGAGTTATTTATTTGTCATCAAATAGTGGTAGTGTGGGGCACGGTTTTAATTAGGAGATGAGAATATCATGTAGCATGGGCAATATAATTATCATGGGTGACTGCAATCTGCATGTAGACTGGATAAACCAATTCTGAACTGAAGCAATGGAAGGATGAGTCTGTGGAGTGTGCTACTGATGGTTTTCTAGAGCAATATTTTGAGAAGTCAACTAGAGAAATGCTAGTTTAGATCCAGAATAATGTAATGAACTGTGTAATTGATAATCTTGTTGTAAAGAAACCTTTAGAAATGAGTGACCACAATATGATAGAAATTTACACTATGCGTGAAAATGAAGTAATTCATTCTGAAGCAAGGCTATTAAAGCTAATAAGGGAAATTATAAAGGCATGATGCACAAATTGGCTGTGATGGATTGGGAAAATATATTAAAAGGCATGAATCGATAGCCTTCAAAGACTATTAGATGATTTGTAACAGTTGAATGTCCATAGTCTTAATAAAACCACCAAAATATTCGAAGCCATTTACAGCAGTTTAATGTAAGCTGTTTTTGTTCAAGTTTAAACTAAATGATCGGTGCCATTTTCATTATTAATAAAATCGCTGACTAGGTCAGCATGAAAAATGGAATAGCTTAATGATTCCAGAAAGGACAAAATAGTTTAAGGATTAAAATGTATGATTACTAACAATAAAATTATTTAGCTAAAACCATAAAGAAGTAATCATTTTAAAGCCGACATCTAGTAAAAGACTGTAATTCGGATAACTTTTAGAAGTTATTTCCTATAGCAATTGATGGGCATAGGTGATCTCTTCCCTTGTATACAAGTAAAACAAAAGATTGGTTTTGGACAATTCAAATATTTGAGCCTTGTTTCGAGCCAGTAAGATCTTGGAGTTATTTTAGTGGTCCCAACGAGATCGCTTGCTGTTCGCGGAGAAACAACAGAGTGGAGCACTGTCACTTTCCACGATGGAGCCCTGAACCGGCAAGCAGTGACTCCTGATCGCCATTGGGTTCTGTCCTGATAGTATCGCAGTGCCGCCAATCTGCATCTCGAAGGTACTGCGATCAACCAGGTTCATTTCTGCGCTTAATTTACTATCTCCTCCCGAACCGCTACCACGGACGCAGTCTGGTGAGATGTAGCTCCGGAAACAAACCAGGTACGGTTGACATTGATATAGAAAGAGTTACATTACGTTCTGAAGAACTGATAATTGTAACTATGCGCACTAGAAGATATCAGGAGTAACTGAGGTTTAACAATATATGGAGAGTTAGCGAGAGTTTTTTATATATATTTTGTCTAGCCTGGGCGGCGGCTGTCAAACGT
Source organism: Chiloscyllium plagiosum (assembly GCF_004010195.1). Taxonomy (NCBI): domain Eukaryota; kingdom Metazoa; phylum Chordata; class Chondrichthyes; order Orectolobiformes; family Hemiscylliidae; genus Chiloscyllium; species Chiloscyllium plagiosum. The sequence goes on along the minus strand of NC_057711.1, from coordinate 102,567,325 downwards.
ATACCGACCAATGTTAATTGTTCGATAGTGTGATTTTGTAAGCCGAGTGGGTGGCTCTCACATATACACTGAACCGCTATTAAGTGTCTTGAGTTCTGAGGTCTGTTTTTTTAAAAGTGTGGCTTTGATACGCCGGCAAATTCAAATACATAGTGAGTATAGCCTGGGCGGCGGCTGTCAAACGTATACCGATCAATGTTAATTGTTCGATAGTGTGATTTTGTAAGCCGAGTTGGTGGCTCTCAAATATACACTGAACCGCTATTAAGTGTCTTGAGTTATGAGGTCTGTTTTTTTAAAAGTGTGGCTTTGATACGCCGGCAAATTCAAATACCAAGTCATAGTGAGTACTCTTGGTAAGTCCAGCCAGCGACAGAACAAATACTGAGAGTGCTGTTTGTCTAATTTGTTTATTTTGTCGGATTTATTAGAATAAAAGGATTTGTTTTAATAGTTTAATTGTACGTTTGACGGTTTGTGAGGTTCTTCTTTGGAAAACTAAATCAGGGGAACCAAACAGGAGAAGTTGGAATTAGATTAGATTCCCTACAGTGTGGAAACAGGCCCTTTGGCCCAATAAGTCCACACCGACCCTCCGAAGAGCAACCCACCCAAACTCATTTCCCTACATTTACCCCTAACTAATGCTCCTAACACTATGGGCAATTTCGCATGGCCAATTCACCTAACCTGCACATCTTTGAACTGAGGAAACCCACGCAGACACGGGGAGAATGTGCAAACTCCACACAGTTGCCCAAGGCTTGAATCGAACCTGGGACCCTGAAGACTTAAATTAGTTGAGTTAAAACCTTAAAACTCAGTCACTCGGAAAACAAGCTGGTTGTGTCCAACAAAGTTCTCAAACACCCTGACTGAGCCTGAATTAAGACTTGAGTGGGCCCTGTGACGGCCAGCAAAATTGGGCACAGAGACCACTGGGGGGGAAAAAAAAGGGAATTGAGTGACCGAGAAAATGTTAAAACTACTCAGCCAAGTTAAGGATGTATAATACAAAAAAGTGAACCAGAGCTAGTAAAATCCCACCTAAAGGTGCCCCAGTCTATTTCACGTTACAAAACTGCTGCAAGACATCAACTGACCATTTAGAAGATTGGGTAAAGTGAACTAAAGTTAGCTGCCAGTAATTTGCACCTGATGGCTCCTTTAACTTGGGAGGAATATCCTGTTTAGAAGTATACCTATTAGATAGAGATCCATTTAAAAGAGGTAAGAAACAGACACACTGAGCAACTTTGAGATTGGAAAAGGAAAGCCAAGAGAGGGAAAAAAAGATTTTGAAGCAAGTTATTGCAGGAAAGAAAGAAAAGCCCCAGCAAGTTGCAGCTGGTAAACAATTAGGTGGAAAACCATAAATGATGGCTTACATTCTCCAGGCTGTTTAACTAAGTTTCCCCCGCCCTCCACCTCCTACACAGGAGAACCAGGACGTTCGAGGTCAAAATGAGACAATTATTCTTATTCTCGCCGCCGCTGCCTTATCAGGCCCGAGCAAGACCCAAGGCGTGCACAACAGCTACAGTTTCCGAGGGCTGAGGTGTTAGATCATCATTTAGACGCCTCCACCAGCCACCCTGCTGACAATACCAGATGGAAAATATGATGTGGAGGTGCCAGTGGTGGACTGGGGTGGACAGAGTTAAATATCACATAACATCAGATTATAGTCGAACAGGTTTATTTGCAAGCACTAGCTTTCGGAGCATTGCTCCTTCATCAGGTAACTGTGGAACGGGATCATAAGACACAGAATTTATAGCAAAAGATTAGTGTTATGCAACTGAAATAATATATTGAACAAACTTAGATTGTTAAGTCTTTTATCTTTCAGAATGGGTTGCAGATTTCAGTTCATTAATATGTAAATCCCAGAACTTCTTTTAAGTTTCATTCTTGAGATAACTAAGTTCTTATTTTAAAAAGGTGACATCTCAGTTCAGACAATGCATTAAAGGTGTGAAATTAGAGTCTGTCTGTATCCCAATCTTGAGTCAGACTGGTTCTATTTCCAAAGTGGAATTTGCAAAATATTACATGGATTGACTGCCTGCAGATGTACATTTTTGAGCAAAATAGAATGTATCTGCAAATACAAATTCACCCCATAGACTTGTGCGCGCATGCATGCATGTGAGAGAGAGAGAGCGAGATTGTGTGTGTGTGTTTTCAGGAGAGTGCATGAAAGAGTGTTTGTTTATGTGTGCGCAAGCTTGGTAAAGAGTGTGATGGAATATAAACCAGAGAGAGGGTGTGTGTATGTACATGAGAGAGGGTCTGCACACTGACACAGACACAGCCCCTCTCTCAGGCTTATACTCCATCATGCTCACACACACTTTACCAAGCTTGCACATGCAAACACACACACTCACAAGAATACACTTTCTCTCGCTCTCATGCACGCACACACATGTCTATGGGGCGTATTTGTATTTGCAGATATATTCTATTTTGCTCAAAAATGCACAATCTGCAGGCAGCCAATCCATGTAATACTGTGTAAATTCCACTTTGGAAATAGAACCAGTCTGACTCAAGATTGGGATACAGACAGACCTTTAATGCATTGTCTGAGCTGAGATGTCACTTTTTATTATTCAAGGATTTACATATTAATGAAGTAAAACCCGCAACCCATTCTAAAAGATGAAAGACTTCACAGCATTCTAGGTTTGTTCAATATATTATTTCAGTTGCATGACACTGTAATCTTTAGCTATAAATTCTGTGTCTTATGGGCCTGCTCCACAACCACCTGATGAAGGAGCAGAGCTTCGAAAACTAGTGCTTCCAAATAAAGTTGTTAGACTATAATGCAGTGTTTTGTGATTTTTCTTAGTAAGACTAAGAACAGACCCTAGAAAACATCAACAGGAAGAAACACAGAGGCAAGCTGTGAGATGTAATCACAGGGAAGATCAACAGTCCCAAGAGCCAGGGTCAGGACAGCGGCAGACCTAGTGCAGTACATATGGAAGCAGCAATGACACTCACTGACCTTGTCCCTGGTATGTTTCCAATACAGTATTTCCCTAATCCTCAGGGAGGACAGGCAATGTAGGTTCACCGACCCTGTCAGAACTCAGAACGATTATGGTTAGTCTCCCCAATCCTGCCAGTCAACTCAACAGGGCTATTAATGAAATACGTACCATAGTCCTTTGCCATGAACCAAGGAAAATGGGCCTGGAGAGCCTCCCAAAAGGATTAAAGGCTTAAACAGGAAAGTCCTTCCTGGGAGGTAATGGTCAGTTTGTCTCTGTGAGAGGTTCAGAGCCCAGCCCCCTCACTGAGGCAATGCAAATTCCATGGACCGTTAAGTTTATATTTTCCTGAGATCCAATCAGCAATATTCAAATTTAAATTTAATTGTCTAAAATGGGGAATAACACTTTTGTAAAACCCATCGTAAAAAAAAAATCTGAGGAGCCATTTCCATCTAATACCACATTTAATTGCGATCACTTTAAACAATTAGATGTCCTAAATCAGAGAGACCGACTGTTTGTGCTGCATTCACTGAACTAAGTCTTAACGCTTTGTGGTCTGGTTTGAATGCACATTTGTTTGTTGGTGATTGAATGTTTGTGTTTGTGTTTTTGTTTCCTGGAGATCGAGATCCAGTAATGCTTTGAATTTAGTTTGTGTTTTGGGAATCTGTGATGATTTGGAAGTGTGATGTGTGTCCGTATTAGTGTGGAACATACATGTCTAATGTAATGTCCTTTTTAAGGAACCATTTGATTATGAAATGCAAATTCTGTAAAAAAAAAAGTGTTTAACCCACCTGTTCTTCTTACAGATCATGAGTACCCTACTGTCAATTTCTAACTAGTCACATTCTTCTATGTTTTCATGAAAGCCAATCTTATTTAATTCAAATCAGTTTAATCTGGAGGAAAACATTACAATCTTTCAAAAGTCTTTTCCTTAGATTCTTGCACCATTTGACACCAGTATAAACCTGCTCTCAACTCACCCATAATTCCATGCTACTGGCAAAGATCAACTTCACCCCCTTTTTTATCCCTAGGTGTTGGACTAGTCAGACAATTGACTAAAGGAAGGAAAAAAAAGTGGCGTTGTAAAGAAATTAAAATCAATCTGCACACTGCTTTCCTATCAAAGTTCTCTGAAGCGTTTATTTTGTAATTAATAAATCAGTTAAATTCAATCTTACAGTATAGTACAGTGACACTAACATTTCAGCACCCTGGCCTCAGGCGCAAGCTGTTTCTACTCATTTCTCAAAAAAAGTCTAACCCTAACATTGAGGAAAATCACCTCAGACTTTAACATTTGCTCATTAAATTATGTAAAGTTTACTGTAATTCCTCCACTTAATTAAAAATGTAAAACAAAGCATCAAGATGGATCTAAAATATCCCAAACCAACAATATTGTTTTCAGAAAATGATATTAGCAGAATTTTGTGTTTTGGACTCGTTTGTTACCATATAATTTTAAGACTGCTGCATCTCATTTGGAAAACAAGTGTTTTAATTGTCTCAGATTGAAAGGATTACTCTACACTGGTGAAGCGTATCCAACTGTGATGCCTAAATCGAGTCTTCATGCGCTAGAAATGGAGAGTTGTAATTTTGTGTAACAGTCACAATTCTATAACCAATTCTCTGAGGAAGGGAAATTACGTTTCAGTTCAACATTATTTTGTAAAAATCGTGTAACAAACTTAAGATGCTATTGTTAATATCTGTCTCTTTGGATTAGTCATTATTTGTGCATAAGAAGCATTTTATTACCATGAATCTTACCAGACTACCAAAAAGATTAATGTGAGTAGGCAAGACTTTTATTAATGCAGCTGCAGTTATTTCACAGCCTATAACAACATAAATGAGCAATGACTAATCAGAACTGCTTAAAGGACCAAATTTGGGATTTAAATTGAGTGATTATAATGGATTTCAGAGTTGGAAACTGTGCACATTTTGTGTTATAAAATTGGTTTTTGAATAAATGAATTTCCATGTTCATATTGGAATTTCCATGTTCATATTGAAGACTTTTTTTAAAAAAATTGAATATGAATTTTGTTAAGATGGCAAAAGCAATAACAGCCCTTAGCAACTCTGCATCCAAGTGTTGATTTTAAAATTGGGTCATAAAGATTGGGAGAAATTTACCTCTTGAAATTGGAAATTAACATGTTTGGAATTTCATTTTCTGGCCAGAGTGAACTTCCAAATACCATTTTAACACGAGTGAATCTTTAATTGCGGATGATAAGATTTTCTCATTGTAAATGAATTTTTGGTATGAAAGTATCAAAGTAATAGGAAAATTGGCATTTTGGAAATTTCTCTGAACAAAATCCTGATATGTTTTAGAGTATGAAATAAAACTATCAAGGAGGTTGGCTTTTCCTTTCTTAATTATAACACATTTTCTGTAAGTGGGGGTGGGGAAGAAAGAGAGACAACATATAATTATATGTGCAGGAGTTATCACCCCACCTCTTAAACCATTACTAATTAACCCATTCTGCTTGAAGTGGAATGGATGGTTACTTTTTGATTTTCCAGATACTAATACAAACTTTTGAACAGGTCTACAATCCTTCAGGGTCGCAATACAGTGACGGAGGAGGCATCCTCAACTCGTCCAGCCATTGCTAACAACATTGAAGAAATACTGTGAAAAATTGTTTGTGACTTTGGTGAAACAAAATTTTGATCTTGGAAATTTGCATAAAGGTCTGTCAAATATCTAGAATAAGCTATAAAGTAATTTTAAGATATGTGGGTCATCTCAGAGAAAGAACAAAGTATGTTTTGCCTGAATCAAACAAACATTTGACTTCTGTTTTAAAATATAAGATAATTTACCATGGGCTACAAATTTCTCCAGATATCAAATTAGATAGATAGGAATAGTTAACTGACGAAATTGAATGAGATGAAGTAATTAGAAATGGAAATTATTAGGAGAAGAAAAACAAATAGTGGGTAGAAATGGCAATTGACTTCTAAAATGTATTTTAATGAAAAGGAAATTAGGAGAGAGTCCTAAATTGATAACTTTCTCTTGGTGATGTTTGTGTCCTCATCTTTCCTTTTAAGACAACTGATTTGGTGATTGCGCCACTGCCCGAGACATCGGGACCATGTGTGGAGATAAGTAAAACCTCATGGGTCATTTGATCGTGTGGGAGTCAAGACATGATCTTGGGATGCGTGTAAAAGTGAATGTCACCTCAAGAGGTAACAACCAGAACACGAGTTTAAAAAAAATGCACTGAAGAGCAGGCCTCATACACGGACACCTACTTGACACATGGATTAGTGTGTGGGGCTTGGAAGAACACAAAAGCATAGTTTAAACAATAAGACAAACATAATCCATGGAGAAACTGGCTTTAAAAAAAGCTATAGTGAGCCGAAGTGAAAGGATTTTTAAAAAAATAGCAACGTACAGATACCTCAAGGGTGGGAAAATTAGTGGACTCTAGTTGCTTCACAAGATATAGGCCTAGAGGTTGGTCTGCAGGTCAGAATAAACCCAATATTTTAATGTCACACCCAATGTTTGGCCTCCATCTAAAGTTAATTTCATCAACCTTGTATCAGCAGAAACCTTTAACTATGTCTGGTCCCTGACTATATAACTCGGTCTGTCCCACACAATGGCATACTTTTGTTTCTGGAAACAGGATCTGTGCCTGGTTGCCCCCAACATGGACTGGCTCTTGTTGCTTTGCTTATGTTATGCCCCACATGTATCATCTTCAATCCCTGTCCCATCACTGGAACTTGAATCATCGCCAGAAACAGGCTTTCACAGAAACAACATGATTATCAGAATGTTGCACTTACATCCCTGACTCCTCTGAAAACATCATTAATCTTGCTGATTATATCTGAAAGGAAGCAGATAAGGTCAGGAAAATTGAGGAGGAACTATAAATACACCCAGGTGGAGAATGGGGACCACTCATCTGGCTTCATTCCCTATTAGGTAGCTGAGGAAGCTCTATTGTTTAGGGGACTTTTTTTAAAAATAATTTTTGTTCTTGTTCTGATTTCCTGTTGTAAAATTCTTGGTGTTTCCTTTGTCAAACAAACTATGACTGGCTCATATGATATTCCAGCAGATTATTCCTTTAGCACATCCATCAGAAGACGTGCAGTTAGTCCTGGAAGGAATCAGCTCCATTCAGATTTAGAATTTGGTTGTCATTTCAGGACAAAAAGGGAAGAATGTGAAAGAATAAAACTGCTGATTAGGCCAACATGAAAAATGGAATAGCTTAATGATTACAAGAAAGGACAAAATAGTTTAAGGATTAAAATGTATGATTACTAACAATAAAAGTATTTAGCTAAAAGCATAAAGCAATAACCATTTTAAAGCCGACAACTTGTTAGTCAAGCAGACATCTTGTGGTCATAATCCAAGAGCCTTAGCAAGTATAGGCCTTTTTTGGCTAGAATCCCTAGGAAAGGAACACAACCTCTGTGAGCTGAACAAACTGTGATCTTACTATACTAATTGTAGCTCCATCCATTCTATCAGCATGGCATTTTATCATAACTGTGCTTATTACTAAGTCATGTATAGACTTTCCCATCATTTTGTTATAAAAGACTTATTCGGATAACTCTTAGAAGTTATTTCCGAAAGCAATTGATGTATACAAGAGAAAAGATTATCTATGCACAAGTAAAATAAAAGGTTGGTTTTGGACCATTCAAATATTTGGAGAGTCTTGTTTCAGGTCAGTAAAAACTCTGACACCTTAATAAAACCACCAAAACATTGGAAGTCATTTACATCAGTTTAATGAAAGTAGTTTTTTTTCAAGTTTAAACGAAATGATCAGTGCCATTTTCATTATTAGAGTCCTATTAATTAGAAAAAACTTGATTCAGATCTGTAAGATAAATCAAAGAAATTTCACACTGAAATAAGATAGGATCAAAAGAAAATTATTTCCTATTTAGAAACAATGTAAACCACCAAAGCAGTACTTAGTGTAAAATCGATGTACAATATCATACTAAGGAGCCCCGAGCAACATGCAAATGTGAAACACAAAGAACAAAAAGGAATTCTGTCCATCAGTAGTTTGGTTTTTAACAGTAATGCCTATCAAGCTATATTCAAGATAACAATATGGTTCCAGACCATAAAGAGAACCAATTATGATGAGTTCTTAATAAATTTGCATTATATACATCCTAACACATATATAGTAGCACCGCACCGTGTTAAACTGTGTTCAAAATTTCATGCAGTCCTGGTGTTGAGATGATTTCCATTGTGGGCTGCTTGTTTACAACGAGTGAATTTAATTATCTGCAGCATCACTGGCTGAGGATCTGCTCAATCTACCCCACTCACACAGGAGGAATAGAGAGGAAATAAAAACTAGCCATGCAACAAGACAACACCCAGATAACCTCATGCTGACAAAGTAATTATTCATTAGAATTGTCTCCTGTTAAAGTTTTATTACCAGAAGTACGAGCAGCAATATTGCAATTAACCCACAGTCATCATGAGGGTCAATTTTTAGTCCTTTGGGTTTCCCAAGAATTCCCTGAAAATAATTAACTGAAAAATCATTATTTGATTAATTGGCCCTTATATTCCAAATCCTATGCATTTTGAAAGAAAATAGAGGCAAATGACTAATTTGCTTCACACCAACAATACTTTCACCTCATCTGTTCACATTCGCTATTCTCAACCTATATTAATACATTTTGAATTACACGTTACTGTTTTTTTTAAGTATTCATTATACATCATGAATACCAAGAGAACACAGTTAACTCAGTGTATGTGCATGTCTACAGTAATACTCTTAAGATTCAAGTGATCTTCATGTCACAATGAACAAGGATCCCTGAGGTCTGAAAGGTGCCAGGGCACTAGGAGGCTGGCTATGGAAGATTGTGCTGGTCCTCAGAGAGTCAAATATAACCTTTTACTACCAAAATAAGGGGCAACTGAGTTAAACAGATTTAGATTTTTTTTAAACCAGAAGAACATAGCATCTGCCATGTTTCAGATTTGCCCAACATTTCTTCACATGAAAAACACCAGCCTCACTGACCATTACACTGAGCAACCTTCAAGTTAATATTTTTAACAAATTATTTACTGACTTTGAGTTGATCATTTGCATGCAAGATATTTCCTGATCTTACAAGAGAACATGCTCCACCAACCTAGAGTATACTTTGGGAGTAGATTCAGTTTGTCCCAGACCAGCCATGCCATACTTTACCCAAATGGAGTTACCTCCATCTAGTCTTAACTATTTAATCTGAGTGTTAGAAGACAAACAAGTTGTAAGAGCTGGACCAGCTGGAGACAACGCACCATTCAGGAAATCTCTGCTCAAGAGCAACTAATTCTACTGTTTTTTGATCTTCTCCAAAAAAATGATGAGAAGCCATAGCAACAACCACCATGCCGTCAGTCATCAGGTCAAGTGTCTGAAAACGAACAACAGGATAAAGAAATCAGAGAAAGAATATTGTGGATCATGAAAATTATTTAAGTAGCTTATCTATTAAAGTACTGTTAAGAAAAACAACATTAAGAACAGACTCACCAATAGAATCCAGAATATTGCTGAAGACAGACATTTTGTCAAAACATTTCATCTTGCACTAATCAGGACAATTCACAAAAAGGCTAATATATTGGATTGAATTGTATTGGAAAGTTCTACTTTAAACCATAGACTAAACAGAGATTTCTGGTTGTGTTGATAATCAGTTATGCACCTAAGTTTGTAAAATAATTTCCTTATTCACCTTTTAGTTGGAATATCCATTGGCTATTATAATAAATATATTTCCTGACAATTTTCTACTACCATCAAGGTACGAAGATCAAGGTGTAATTTTGTATGTCTTGACATACAGCACTTTTAGCTCACAGTTAAATAAAGGACATTTATTTCAAAGCTAGATTACAAACTATAACCAGGTGAGTGTACAAATAGCACAGCAGTAGCGTTAACATTAACTTACCAAACAAGCACCTTTGATTTCTAAATAGTAACAGTATTTGCTGATGCTGCTTCAATTGAACAGTCTTGTCAAAAATGCGCTGAGTCAGTTTACATAATTTCAAGGAGAAGTACTACAGGATCACTGACACCATCTCCAAACCGAAGGAGATGGGCTGGGCTTGCGAGATATTGGGCATCTCACATCAGAGCCCTGCGCTGCCTCTTTTCATCAAAACAGGGAAACAAGGTCAAAGTCCCGTCCCCAAGAGCTGCGGACTAAAGGCCAGCAGTTCTAGAATGGTATTACCACCAAGGAGGCAGCAGCTTCTTCCATTAAGACAGCCACACAAGCCTCAGGATCATTACACAATCATGGGTCTAGACCAGCAGGAAAGGCAGGGAGTGGCTGTTCCCACCAGTCCTTCGATCAAGGTACCAAGTGCCTTTGAGTGACAGCTGTATCATGACCCTGTTCACTGGGCTCCCATATGCTTCTGCCCTCCCCATTACTGACTGAATACTAGCAGGAATAGGATAAGACCCTTTATGGCACATTAATGGTCCACTTAAAGGACCTCAACTTTGCAGGGAAGAAAAAAAAAAAAGAGTTCTACCAGCCTTCTGACACTAGACTTAATTAGGTGGAGGTAGCACAGTCCTTACACCACCTCCCACAACACCAACTAAATTACCCCCACTATGAAACATGCCACAGCGGAGGGCACAGGACTCAATCTGAGATATCAATTGTAGCATTGTGTGGCAGAGAGAATGAAGTATTGAGGGACAATAGCACAACAAAACTTGCTTAATCAAAGGGAAAAAGGAAGGAGAAAAAGTCCAGATTGTGATCCCACATGCATTCACTGCAATCTCAGGTAGAAAAAAGCCTCAGTTTTGTAGTAATGTAGTTTTATCCACCCGAAATAATCCTGATCTCTGGATTCTCAAATCAGAGCTTGTCTTCATCAGTGCATTCAACCAATGCAGGGAGTTGTTACAAATTTGCATCAAGTCCTGTGTGCTTTCTTCCCACCCCAGTTACTTCAATTCATAACGAAAGACAAAGCATATAAGGTGCTGGGGAAGAACTGGTTTACCTGCATCTCCAACCAAAATTGCCAAGCTGGAGCCTTTAGTCCATGGGAATAGAAAACAAAGTAATCGCCATAATTATTGTACAAAGAAGTCCTATCCCCAAAAGATGATCTGATCAGACGAGCTCCTTCGAGTGGCCTAATGTACAGCGTCATGTGACTGGGACCTACACAAAGGGAAAAGAACATATATGTACAGGCATAAACAAAAATTGTGAATTGATTAATACAATGCATTATATTTTCAAATAAAATGATTCAAAACTCATGATGCATTTTTCCAAATAATGCCCTCCCACGTTGCTTTGAGAGAGTTCTAGCTGAAGAGAATGAAATGTTGGGAGCTGAAGTGAGTATGGGAGCTTAAGGGCATAAATCTTAATCTTTTACCTTTATAAAAATCAAACCAGGATAGGGGAGCCCAAAACTAAATGGTATAGGTTTAAGGTGAGATGGTAAAGATTTTAAAGGGACCTAATGGGCAAATCTTTCACACACAGGATGGTATGTATGTGGAACAAGCTGCCAGAGGAAGCTGCCAACTCTGCCAAGCTGGTAGAGGTGGTTACAACAGCAATATTTAAAAGATATTTGGCCACGTACACGGACAGGAAAGGTTTAGAGGGATATGGGCCAAATGCTAGTGGGACTAGTACAGTTTAGGAAATCTAGTTGGCATAGATGAGTTGGGGTAAAGGGCCTGTTTTCGTGCTGTATATCTCTATGATACAAGACAGGTAATGCAATGTTTAACATCGTCATTTTTAGCAGTAATCACTCAAGGCAACATGTGAAGTGCACTCAGGGTGTTCAAACAAATATCCTGCATACAACTTTATCCTATTTCTAACAAAATTTCATGAAGAGGAGTAAGTGAAAGTAGGCCTTTCAGCCCATTGATTTTGCTTTGCCATTCAATGGGATCATGGCTGATCCGATAACCCTCGACTCCACCTTCCTGCCTTTTCCCTAGAACCCCCAATTCCCTGGACATAAATATGACTACTTCAGCCTTGAATATACTTAACAATCCAACTTTATGGAGTTCTTTGTTGCGGAGAGTTTTTAGATTCGCCACCCTGAGAAAAAACACTTTCCTCATCTCTATCCTTACTCAGTGACCCCTTATTCTCTGAGATCATGCCCTCTGGTCCCACAAGAGGAGGGCCTCTCCATACCTAACCTGTCAAGCTCCCTAAAAATTGTGTATGTTTCAAAAAGGTCACCTCTCATTCTTTCAAAGTTCAATGAGTACAGGCCCAATTTATTTAATCTCTCCTCTGAAGACAGATTCGCCATTCCCAGGATCAAACTTGTGAGCCTTCTGTGGACTGCCTCCAATGCCAGAATGTCTTAAAGGAGAAGCAAAACTATCAGGGACTCATGCCTGCCTTTAGCACTAGCAGTGCTTAAAAAAAATGCAAAAGCCAATACCTAATGAAATTTCAAGATTTTTAAAAAATATTTTAATAAATCTTGATCCTGAGAAGTTGCAGTGCAAAACTCACCCATGGGGTGGCCCTCTAGGGCAGAAAAATGTACCTTACCACATCACAGAACCAACAAAGCTAATGTGTCAGAAATAAAATGGCTATTACTTGTTCGAAGTTTTCTACAGCAAAATATGGAGGGAGGATGAACTTTTTTTTAAAATCATTAAGATAGCGAAAGCTTCTGTCAACAACTGGTTCACAGCACCCCACACACACACACACACGCAATACATATTTTTAAGGCAGAGGAAGATAGTCTTGACTACCCAGGGGATGAACGATTATCAGGGATATGCAGGACCGTAGAATTAATGTTAAAATCAGATCAGACATGATCTTACTGAATAGCAGAGCGGCCTGAAAGTGCTTAGTGGCCTGTCCTTGACAGTATGTACAGTAACAAGCATACTGAGAGGCTACAGTTAAAGAAAACAGTGTGGAATTGGTGATGTTAAAGCTTGAGCTTAACTTAAAGTAAAAAAAATGCAGATGCTGGAAATCTGAAATAAATAAATCAGAAAATACTGTCAAAGCATTTTTGTACACAAACTCAAGGGTTAATTCTTCAAGTCAATAACCTCGCATTATTCTTTGATTTTTAAATCCTTATTCATTTGTCAGATTTTTCAATAAATGCAGAACTTGTAGGAACACTAATGATCTGTTGTAAGGAGCAATTTATTAAGAATATCAGAATTGTACTTAATACAGAAACTAAAAAAAAAATCAGTGGTTTTCATACCCATCACCTCAAAGCTCAATTTCATAGACCCTGATGGCATCTTGTACTTGGAAAGCAGTTTGAAAGCAACAGGTGTCTTGGGTGAAATTTCTGCAGCAGGCAGATACCAGTTTTTCCTGGAAAACAGTAAGAAGCCAATGAATAAAAATGCATACACTTAGTACAACAGTATTTTTACATGACATATGCAAATTTATATCATGGTGTCTACATTTGGCCTTGTGCTGTCACCAAGAATGAATCGGAGATTCCAGTGTTGGACTGGGGTGTTCAAAGTTAAAAATCACACAACACCAGGTTATAGTCCCAACAGGTTTAATTGGAAGCACTTGCTTTCGGAGAGCTGCTCCTTCATCAGGTGGTTGTGGAGTACACAATTGTAAGACACAGAATTTATAGCAAAATTTTACAATGTGATGTTAACTGAAATTATACATTGAAAAATACCTTGATTGTTTGTTAAGTCTCTCATCTGTTAGAATGACCATGATAGTTTCACTTCTTTCAGATGTAAATCTCAACACTTTTTTCAAAAGTTACATTCTCAGGTTAACTGTAACAACTGGTGTCAGACCAGATAAGATGTTTAAGGTGTTAGCCCCCACGTGCTGTTGTCTGTGCCATAATGTTTCGACTGATTCTAATCTTAAAAAAATGAGTTTACAGAATCTTACATAGATTCTTGCAGTTTTTGAGCAAAGTACAATGTAACTGTGCAAGTACAAATTCACCCCACAAACATATTTGTGTGTGTGTGTGAGTGTGTGAGAGAGAGTGTAAAGTGGTCTAAGTCTGCGAGAGGGTACATGTGAGAGTGTGTCTCTGTAGGGGTGTGTGTGTGTGGGATAGGGGGGTTGTGAGTGTCAGAGAGAGTGTATGTATGTATCTGTGAGAGTGTAAAGGGGTCTAAGTCTGTGAGAGGGTGCACGTGCGAGTGTGTGCGTCCTATAGACACACTCCCACACTCACACATGCACCCTCTCGCAGACTTAGACCACTTTACACTCTCAGACATATGCACTCTCTCTCACAGACACTCACAACCCCCCACCCCAGACACACACATGCACTCTATCACAGACTTAGACCCCTTTACACTCTCACACATACATTCTCTCTTCCAGGCGCGCGCGCACACAAAAACCCAGATGCACATATACGTTTGTGGGGTGAATTTGTACTTGCCGAGTTACATTGAACTTTGCTCAAAAACAGTATGAATCCATGTAAGACTCTGTTAACTAATTCTTTTAAGATTAGAATCAGTCTAAACATTATGGCACAGACAACAGCACGCAGGGGGCTAACACCTTCAACATCTTATCTGGCCTGACACCAATTGTTACAGTTAACCTGAGAATGTTACTTTTGAAAAAGGTTTTGTGATTTACATACAAAAGAAGTGAAATTAACATGGTCATTCTAACAGATGAGAGACTTAACAAACAATCAAGGTATTTTTCAATGTATAATTTCAGTTCCATCACACTGTAAACTTTTGCTATAAATTCTGTGTCTTACAATTGTGTCCTCCACAACCACCTGATGAAGGAGCTAGTGCTTCCAATTTAACCTGGTGTTGTGTGATTTTTGAATCAAGAATGAAATCAACTAATCATGGACAAAGGCTGTAATGGATAATACACGATAGCCAATCCCAACAACAGACAACATATGAGAAAGGAATCCTCACTTGATAAGATTGTGGACTGGTAAAAACCAAGGAAAACCACAAAAAGGTGCATTCTCGCATGAACATCTTATTGTACTGTTTATTTCAGGTATATGCGGAGTAACATGGGACATAAGGGTGTAATCAAATCCATTAATCCATATCCCAGAATCTCTCTTGATTATTTCTCCATTAAGATCATGGAACATCCTTGTTGTATGCTGAAATGGGAGAGGAGAGAAATTAACATTTTGGCTAAGTGCAATTGTGCCAAAATCCAGATTCATACCAAATTCCATATTACAAGAATTAATTAACTCAAGTAAAAGTATACCTTACTCAATTTCACTTCCTCATTCTCCAAATGTAAAGAAAGGGTTGTACCTTATTGGTAAAAAGAGTGTTTGTCAACACTACAGAGTTATCAAGTTAATGGGACAAGGAGATGTGGCATGAGTTGTAAATCACCAAGATTTGCCATGGAATAGTGCAAGTCAAACAGCATCTCACTATTAGCCACTCCATAATTTTGGAGTGTTGGAATTGCATTAAACTCAGAGGCCTTTTTGCAGCAGTGGTACTGTCCCTTCCAATGGACTAGGAGGCCCATGTTCAAGTCCAGAGGTATGTAATTAACATCTCTGAACAGGCTGATTAGAAAACTAGGTAAAGTTGCTCAAGAGCACAAACTCTACTTTTGATCTAATGTTTATTAATGCAATATAAATTAATTTCACAATGATAAAAAAAATTGCTGAAAATTTTCCTGTTGTACTCATCAGGACAATTCACAAGAATACCAATTCAACAGGAAAACCAACAGAACATACTTGTGTAGAAGTCAAATTTTTAGACTTTTTTTAAAGGTTAAATATATGGGATTGACTATTACATGGATACTACTTTTAAGGAGCCGAAATGCATGCTCGAGTCCAAAATACCGTATTATTAGCAGAAGCCTAACTGATCTCTAAGTGGAAAAAAGAAAAAAAACCTACAAATTATGGTAATTACCAGCTAAAGACAATAGAAACAAAAAATACATTTCCTCATCATAACATTCATGTACAGGATAACACCTTGATTCTCAAATGTTGATCTGGTATCTGTGAAGAACTAAGGTTGACTTTTACACGTGACATATGGAAAACTCCAGATTTTTTGGCCAAAATTAGGGAGTCGGCTTTTACTCGAGTATATATGGTACATATCGCATAAGAGAGTACAGTTTGGTTCCAAGTGGACTTTGAAGGCATTGCCACAGAAAATGTCCCCAATAACACTGATTGACAGGTAACAGTCAGATTTGCTCAGCATTTTAATCTAGGCAAGTTGACTGTTTTCTCAAGGCAATGCCCTAACCAAGAAACCAGTAAATGGATATTTAATTTTTCTAGTTGAGACAGGTGCAGTGTTGTGTACAAGTTTTATTTTCCTGTGTGCAAAGAATAGGGTCTTCTGTGTTAAAATATGTCCAGTCAAGTCGCAATAGTCTTACCAGACCATAGGACTGCTCTCACATTAGAGAGAGAGAGATGGTGATTTAACAGCATGGCCACCACACCTCAGATGTGGGGAGAGGTTGAGAAGGAGTGTCCTTCCTGGTAACCTCAGTCAGTGTGGGAATTGAACCCATGTAGTCGGCAGAACACTGTTTCACAAACCAACTGACCAGTCAACTGAGCAAAACTAACCCCAAATAATATTCATACTTTCCAGTACATACAAGTGGGCATACAAGTTGGTTGTCAGTTTAATTCCTCAAGAATTATAATGAAATAATCCTGAAATTCAGGATTATCCAGAAAATATTGTCCAATTATAGAATCACCTAATGTTGGATACTTCCTTGGGTGTTTTGCAAATGTGGGTTAACTTGGTATGGTCAATAGTTGACTTGTTGCGAACAACTAAAGGATGTGCTGTTTGACTGCTCACAAGAAATATACCAACAGATGAAACCCTGTCGCTCCCATTATTTGTCAAGATCCCATATACCTGTCCTGGATTTGCTTCATTGTTTTTTTTTAAAATCAGTTGTCACCTCCAACAAATTACAGAGCAAAATATTTCAGCTGAAGGTCGCAAGAAAAAGTCCAACTAATTGTACATACTTCAGCAAATTCAAACCCAATGCAATAAAATTGCAAAACATATTGTAGCAATAAAAACGAAACAAAGAATGGAGAATGCTGAATATCTGAAAGAAAACAAATTGCTGGAGAAACTCAGCTAGTGTAGCAGCATCTACTGGAGAGAAAAAAGTTAATATTGATGCAAGATCATTAGATGCGAAACATTAACTCATTTCTCTCCACAGATGCTGACGGACCTGCTAAGTTTCTCCAAAATTTCTCTTTTTGTTTCATATTGTAGCAATAAATTTAAAGAAGGAAGAAAGCCAAAGTTTTCTAGTTAAACCAACAGTACAGGTCCCAGGTTTAAGATTATAAGTTGTATCCCATCATTCTCCCAGTATCTGTGTGGGTTTCCTCCGGGTGCTCCGGTTTCCTCCCACAATCCAAAAGATGTACAGGTCAGGTAAACTGGCCAAGCTAAATTGTCCATAGTGTTAGGTGCATTAGTCAGGGGGAAATGTAGGGAAATGTGTCTGGGTAGGTTACTTTTTGGAGGGTCGGTGTGGACTTGTTGGGCTGAACGGCCTGTTTCCACACTGTAGGGAATCTAATCTAATCTAAACGAATATCGGGCAAATATACTTACTGAGCATCTATTATTAGTTCACATTTAATCACACAGTTGAACCATCCAAAAAATAGCATTCATATCATCGGCATCTAGTTTCTAACATTATCCAACAAAAAAATCTTTGTTTTGTAACCTGGCAAAAATTTTGTGGGCTGTCTCACCCATTGCAGTTTTTTATTTCATGGTGGGTAGGTGGGAAATCTGCCCTACCAGTTTGATAGCCAAATGGTGAAGGTTAAAGTTAACCCTATAAAGTGTACTGATATACAAATCATCAGGGATAGTTCATGGCAGATTTCCTATTAAACTGCCAAATCACCCATGACAGAGGGACTGCTCATGCATTTTCACCCAGCGTCAGGTTTTACTAACAATGCTGCATGACTAATATCAGCGCACTCTATTTCATTTTAAATCCAATGAACTGTAACAAGGTCCAGCTCCGTAGGCAAGGTATCTTATGTGGCCATGTCCAGTGGACCCATATGGAAAGCCTTTTCTGAAAAAGTTCACTCACAAAATGTGGCCAACATATACTGTCCATCCCAAATTGCCCAGAAGGCAGTTAAGAGTCAACCACGTTATGTGGGCGTGGAGTCACACATAGACCAGGCCAGGTAAGGAGAGCAGTTTCATTTCTTAAAGGACATTAATGAATCAGATGGGTCTTTCTGACAATCAGCAATGGTTTCAAATGAGTGCCACCAATCCTTCATATTGGTATTACTCTAAGTTACTGACACCAAGTGGGGAATGGTGTACATGTAAAGTATATGGCAGAAGGGAGGCTCAGTCCTCAAAAACAGAATGTACGCAATGCTAAATAGTCAGTTAAATTATATCAGAGCTCTGCACCAGCCCTTTGTAAGACCTCAGATTAGAACTTAAGAGCAAGTATGCATTACTGTTAGCTGCACAGACTGAACACTGAACTAGAACACTAGTTGGATCCAAGAACAGCCCTTTATATCCTGACAGGCAGATATTCTCTTATGATGTTAGTACCTGAAAGGGTTAACTATCTTCCATATCTGTTTCATCTTCCTTCTCAATAGCCAACTTACCTGCTGATACAACTGATGGTTATCCCCAGTTACACCTCTATTGTTTGTCTCTAAGTGTTCCAATAACATCTCCTTTTCTCTTACATTGTCATTCTTTTAACAGCTCTCCTACTTTCCCACATAATCAGACTCTCCATTTTGCTCTTGTCCCTCCACTTTCTTACATCTCTACCTTTAAAGCATTCTGACATAGTTCATCAATCTGAAAGGTGCTTCTTTCTCTACATATGTTGTCAGACCTGTTGCATGTTTCCACTATGTCCAGTTTTGTTTTTAAACTTCAATTATGGCACTCTTACCCTCTGAATTAGAAGGCTTCAGCTCCAACTTCACCACAATAGAGATTAAAAGTCCAGTGCAGCACAGAGGGAATGTTTAATTTCAGAAGTGCTACATTTGAGATGCTTTATCAGGTGATGTAAAAGGTCAGAAGAGGAGGGGTGGTTGAGTGCTCTCCAAGAGTCCTGGCTAATTTTCATCCCGAAACCAAATTTATTAGAAACAGATTATCTGGTCCCTGTTTGTGGGACCTTGCTACATGAAAATTAACTACTGCGTTTTCTACAGTACAAACAGATCTACTCTTCAAACCACCTCATTGGCTCTGTAGTGCCTCAGGATATTGTGAAATCATAAAAGACAATAAATGTGAGGCTGTTCTTCCTTTCCTTGTCCTACAACTATACTATTATAACCTCTTACCTGAAGAAAGATTCTCTTAGGGTGTGGCCCAGCACGGTCAGATGAATATGGAAAAAACACTCCACTACACACCAGAGTGACTGAGGCCAAAAACACAATCCCCAAACCCAACAGAGTCCATTTTGTACTTCTGCACAGATAAACCAGGCTCACCTAAAAACAAGAAGAAGAACATATTTAGTGAGCAGCCAGACCAAAAACTTAAATCAGGACACTATCTTGGCCAAAGATGTAAAATTTCCAGTTTAAATTAAAGCATCCCAGGCAGAGGAAAGATGCAGGAATGATAACCTGTCTTAATTTCCACTCTTGGTAACATCCTGGCATACGTGGATATGTATGTATTATTGAACTCGACAATGATGCTGGTGAATAATCTGTTTTCAGTGTTCCACTCACCCAAGCACCAGTTCAACTATATTTTTTTAAACTTTTCAATGCTTTCACAAAATATTGTCCTCATAATTGATCAGAATCTCTGTTTTAGTGACCAGTCATTATTTAACTGAAGAGCGGGTGGATTTAAAACAGAGTTGGCGGCAGGAGGTGGAGAAAACTAATGCAGGAGGAACCATAACAAACAACTGTAGTTAGAAGGATATCACAACAATAGGTCTAATGCATCACATTGGCACTTAAAAGGAAAATAGGAAAAACAGAAAGAAGAAAAGAGAAAGGGTATGCTAGTAAAGTGAGATGAATAAGGTGGGAGGTAATTCATGAAGTACATAAAAACCAGTAAGACCTGGTGGGTGGAATGGCCAGCTACTGCATGGTAGAACTCAAGGCAAAGATCCATTTTATTTCTTGAATTCATAAATTATGCTTAGTAGTGAAGTACAGATACTAGTTTACAAATGGAATTCTAATTTTAACGAACCTATTTCCTTAAAAGTGTTATTACTAGGATAAATAGACAAAGTCTTTTCCCTGGAGTCGGGGAGTCCAGAACTAGAGGGCATAGGTTTAGGGTCAGAGGGGAAAGATATAAAAGAGACCTAAGGGGCAACCTTTTCACGCAGAGGGTGGTACATGTACGAAATGAGCTGCCAGAGGATGTGGTGGAGGCTGGTACAATTGCAACATTTTAGAGGCATTTGGATGGGTATATGACTAGGAAGGGTTTGGAGGGATATGGGCCGGGTGCTGGCAGGTGGGACTAGATTGGGTTGGGATGTCTGGTCAGTATGGACAGGTTGGACCGAAAGGTCTGTTTCCATGCTGTACATCTCTATGACTCTGACTTTCAGCTCAGTCTATTAAAACACAAAAGATATTTTTCCCCTTCGTCCCTTCAAATCTCTTCAACGCACTCTTGAATTCAATGAAACATGATGACTTACAAAGTAGGTGGTTATGATAATAGTGAAGGTTCCAATAATAGAAGCCAGTGCAACATCAGGCGGTATTTCAGTGCCACTACGCCCCAGAATGGGAGTGAACATTTCAAATGCACCCCAAAACAGGTACATGGTCAGCAGGTGAGGAATAAATAGACCCAGAAAATAAATTGCTGTCAGTTTCACCGTAGCTCCTAGGTAAAAACATAAAAACACAGAAAACCATCTAAAAAACAGCACTGATGACTTATGAATACACTTTTAAAAATGCACAAAATATTTCTTTCACCCCACACAGATTTATCCAGCCACCAAAACTTTCCCACTTGTATCCCACAAGAAAAGTAAGAAAATAAGGAAAGCTCACAACTAGAGGGAAAGATGCATAAAATATACATGAATATCATCAAGACAAAAGATACAATATAATTCATCGTGAATTAAAAAGTTCCTCGTTTGCTCCAAACAAAAAAGCAATATCATTCTTCCCATTGTACTGAGGAAAAGACAATATCACATAGAAAAACGAGTGGTCAGCAGGCAAGATCTAATCCTAATGTACAATAATTAAAGCAGATGAATAATTTGCTTCATGTAGTTCCAGATAACAGTACAATTATGGTCTTCCACACTAAAGGTGTCTACCTGTACATTGACTCCCTCAGCATTTGAGTTCCAATTTTTAGGGAAGACATACCTACTTCACTTCATTTATTTCCAAAACACTAAACATCAAACAGGAAATCCAGAAGAAACATATTAACCCAAAGAATCATGCTTTGGGTTAATATGTTTCTTCTGGATTTCCTGTTTGATGTTTTGTCAACTATCATACTGAATTCTTGAGTTGATACAGTCTGTGTGGTTGCAAAAGATTATGCAATTGACTAAACCAACACAACAAAACTACCCTCAATGTTTATCAGTTGAATACTGTTTTTTACCCCCATCAACAATTAATATTTGCCAACACATACAAGACTATGGGCAAAATGCTGGAAAATGGTATTATCATAGTTAGGCAGTTGTTTGTGACCAAGAGACAAACAATAGGCCTTCTTTTGTGTTGTAGGTCTCTGAAGGTCTATAATGCATGGAATTGCTGGAGGCAAAAAATAGACAACTTTGTTTCCTTCGCCTCAGATGATGGAGAGCTAACACTGACCAACTTCTGATGAAAGGTGGTCACAACGTGGAAAGGTAAGCATTCCTCTCCACAGTTACTGCCTTATCCACTGAATATTTGCAGCATTTTCTGCTTTTTCATATCTTCTGTCTCTGCTTTTGGTAACAATGCTGCAGAAAATCTTCAGCTGCATTAGAGGAGGCAAAGAATAATAATGTATCCAACTCTTTTTGGTGCCATTGACAAATAAAATGGATCAGGACAATGTTATGTCTGAAGATTAAGAAATCAAATAATTTGGGAAATCTCTTTCTACCAGTCAAGTTGGCAAACAGAAGGAAAAGGTACACAAAAATACATATCAATAGTACATAATCGTTGACATGTTGCTTTGTAGTTATTTAGATCTATTAATTTGTAATAAATAATGCTTGTGAAGTACATGAGCATGATTTGTGTTTTCTATCAACCTAATCTTAAAATAAAAAATAAACTGGGGAAATTTGATTATTTGACAAAATTTTTTAACTTTTGTGAAAACTCCAAGAATAATAAGAATTGATTTCCAGTGCACTACCCTAGTGAGGTATTGGCAATTAGTTAAACATGATTAACCTGTCACAAAAACATGCTGACATTCAGCTAGTGAGAAAGCAGCTGAAGAAGTAGCTGTAAAGATTTGATGACAAACTCAGTCACAGATCAGCTTATGACATCAGAGTCAATACAACAGGAGGAAATCTGGAATGCGAGGTTCTTTTTGACAGAACTTGGATAAATTTATCTACTCATATAGTGCACTTCTAAACCCATTTTGTGCCAGACAGCAAAATAATCAACTGACTGCATTACATGAGAATTACTTAGGACATACAGCACAAACAGGCCATTTAAACTTGCAAGTGATTATGTTCCACTCAAGAATACGCCCATCTTTCTTCAATCTACTTTTGTAGATAATTATTACCTTCTTCCTCAGACACTTTCTAATTTCCCCTAAGATGTAACTATACCATTGGTTAAACCACTCCATGGTAGCAATTTTCTCATGATGCTTTGGGTTAATATGTTTCTTCTGGATTTCTTGTTTGATGTTTTGTCAACTATCATACTGAATTCTTGAGTTGATACAGTCTGTGTGCTGAGAAATTTCCTAACAGGTAATAGTCTGAACCTTTATCCCCATGATTTGAAGTTTGCAATTATTTTATGCTACTTCTTAGTACCTTGTGTTTATTGTGATCTTATTGGCAGGAATGATGATGGGTTCCTGCCAAAATGTCGATTTTTCTGCTCTTCGGATGCTGCCTGACCTGCTGTGCATTTCCAGCACCACTCTAATCTTGACTCTAATCTCCAACATCTGCAGTCCTCACTTTCGCCTCTGATCTTTGCTGTCAGGCTCAAATGGGGATCAGAAATGCACTTATTGTGGGGGATAATTATTCATTGCGAACTTCCCTGATTTCGCCATTTGCTGGCCCAGGAGGCGGGTTTGCCATCCATTGATGAGTGCCTCTCATGGCTCGAGGGGTAACAGGAAGTTAATCATCTTGAAAGTAGCAGAATAATATGGCAGTTAAGTGAGAAGGGGAAGGCACTGCAAAATGGTGGCAACCTCTCTGCAAGCATTTCATGTTTAAAATATGCAATGGCCTCTGTGGGCATCATCCAAGGAGCAGGGCAGTCGACGTTTCGGACAAAGGCCCTTCATCATGCTGTTCCCTGATGAAGGGCCTGCCCAAAGTGTTGATTTTCCCTCGGATGCTGCCTGAATTGCTGTGCTCTTCCAGCACCACTGATCCAGGAGACTTCTAAGTCTACCCGACATCTATAGGGAGAGGCTGAACAGGCTGGGGCTGTATTCCCTGGAGTGTCAGAGGCTGAGGGGTGACCTTATAGAGGTTTACAAAATTATGAGGGGCATGGATAGGATAAATAGACAAAGTCTTTTCCCTGGGATCGGGGAGTCCAGAACTAGAGGGCATAGGTTTAGGGTGAGAGGGGAAAGATATAAAAGAGACCTAAAGGGCAACTTTTTCACACAGAGGGTGGTACGTGTATGGAATGAACTGCCAGAGGAAGTGATGGAGGCTAGTACAATTGCAACATTTAAAAGGCATTTAGATGGGTATATAAATAGGAAGGGTTTGGAGTGGTATGGGCCATGTGCTGACAGGTGGGACTAGATTGGGTTGTGATATCTGGTCAGCATGGACGGGTTGGACCAAAGGGTCTGTTTCCGTGCTGTACATCTCTATGACGCTACGAATGGATGCCATGCTGCTGACTTCATGTGGAAGCAAAAACCTTAATTTTTTTTAAACTAGAAAACATTACTAAGAGCAGAGTCATGCCCGGCAGACTAGTCACTTAATTAAGATTAGATTAGATTACATTACATTACAGTGTGGAAACAGGCCCTTCGGCCCAACAAGTCCACACCGACCCGCCGAAGCGCAACCCACCCATATCCCTACATTTACCCCTTACCTAACACTACGGGCAATTTAAGCATGGCCAATTCACCTTACCTGCACATCTTTGGACTGTGGGAGGAAACCCACGCAGACACGGGGAGAACGTGCAAACTCCACACAGTCAGTCGCCTGAGGCGGGAATTGAACCCGGGTCTCTGGCGCTGTGAGGCAGCAGTGCTAACCACTGTGCCGCCCAATTAAGTGACTGCATAGTTTCCACAAGCAGGTAACTTATTCATCACTGACAAAAACTGAGAAAAAACAAGTTATGATTAAATGTTAAATACAAAAAACTGATTAGATTTTAGAACATAGACCAATCCTTGAATTTTCCTCACTTACCAAATTCACCAAGTATGCTGAAAGCAGTACTCTATCAAGCTAAACTTCTTGTAGTTTTGTTTACAATATCTTCAATGCAAATCCGCAGCAATGGGAGATTGAAAAGCTCACATTTTCTTCTGTTAAATGTCCAGTATAGTGACCAGCACATATCAGTTGTTTCAGCCTTTTACCATGAGTTCAAAAGATTTCAAGATCTTACTGAAGTAATGGTATGACTTGAACCAGACTGCTGCAATCAAACTAATGCTGGGCTACTGAAATATATCCTAATTGAAATAAGTTTCCCCTCATCAATTTGCCAAAAACTGCTTACGCCATTTAATAGAATCTAGTCCTCCAAGACAGAGATACTATATCCGATGTTGCAAAGTCAACATCAAAAGCCTCAGTGCTGGCATGGCTGATTTTTAACGATTGTAAGCATGTCATGGTAATTCTTGGCATCTCCCTTCCAGACGTATTAATAGCACTTTCTAATTCATACCCACAAGCGAGTTAGGAAAAAGAATAATGAAGTTATCGGAACTAAAACTTGCATCATACCAGCTTTGGGAAGATATTTTCTGCTTATTTAATCTCAAAGCACATAACATATATATCTGCAGAAGGTTTGAACAACTATGGCCCCCTCCCGAAAATGAGAATGTTGATCACAGTGCACCACTTTTGGAATAGTGTGTGCAATTCTGGTCTCCCTGCTATAGGGAGGATGTTGTGAAACTTGAAAGAGTTTAGGAAAAATTTACAGGGATGCTGCCAGGGTTGGAGGGTTTGAGCTATAGGGAGAGGCTGAATAGGCTAGGACTGTTTGCCCTGGAAAGTCAGAGACTGAGGGGTGGCCTTATAGAAGTTTACAAGATCATGAGGGGCATGGATAGCATAAATAGACAGGGTCTTTTCCCTTGGTTGGGGAAGTCCAGAACTAGAGGGCACAGGCTTAAGGTGAGAGGGAAAAGATTTAAAAGGGACCTAAGGGACATTTTCCTGCAAAGGCTGGTATGTGTATGGAATGAGCTGCCAAAGGAAGTGGAAGCTTTAATTAGAACATTTAAAAAGGCATCTGGATGGGTATGTGAATAGGAAGAGGGATATGGGCCAAGTGTCGGCAAATGGGTCCAGATTAATTTAAGGTATCTGGTTGGCATGGACGAGTTGGATCGAAGGGTCTGTTTCCATGCTGTACATTTCTATGACTCTAACTTCTATGACTGATATTTCTGGTGACAACCAATCTTTATTCCTATCACCACACGTTACTGTTCCAGTCAACAGCACAAGTGCAAAGGTCCAACACCACAGGGCAGCATGGTGGCTCTGTGGTTAGCACTGCTGCCTCACAGCACCAGGCACCCAGGTTCGATTCCAATGTCGAGCAACTATCTGTGTGGAGTTTGCACATTCTCCCAGTGTCTGCGTGGGTTTCCTTCGGGAGCTCCAGTTTCCTCCCACAGTCCAAAGACTTCCAGGTTAGATAAATTGGCCATGCTAAATTGCCCATGGTGTTCAGGAATGTGTTAGTCCAAGGAAATGTAGAATACCAGGGGAGGGGAATGGGTCTGGGTGGATTAATCTTCGGAGGGTCGTTGTGGACTTGCTGAGCCAAATGGCCTGTTTCCACACTGTAGGGATTCGATGGTTCTATCGTGTGAATTTCTGCTATGACCCCATTTTGATTTTACATGGGATGCTAGGAATAATTTGCTGGAATAATATTGTGAATACCAAGGGTTTTTGTTAACAAATGTAGAAGTCAAGCCATCAAATATTCCTATACCTGCATCAGTTTGATTTTGAGCATGATAATTTTGAGTACCTGAATCCAACACCTGCCTTCTACGCTAGTAAGTTTTCTTTTGTCAGGCGATCCCAAATCTAGTTCTACATGAAAGGCAACACCAGATAGATCAGAGATTGGGAGAAAGTCAAAGAGAAATTCTAGAGAAGAACACAATAAAGGATTGGGGTATGGGAGATGAGCAGAGATAGCTGCAGGATTCCTCTGTGCATAATACAATGACTAAAAATATTAAAAGTGAAAAGTGTGATAAAGTATTTTTTGAATTAGTGAATTTAATTCACACGCATCATTTTACCAAACTACACAAAACAAGTGAGTTTACCTTTTTGTTTCAGCTCCTTCCCTGTTAGTAATCTCACAAACAGAGGAAAAGCAACCCACAATCCAGGGACATAGGCTGAGCACAAGCCACGTTGGGTCAAGTAAATCAAAGTACAGCACCAGATTGTTAATGAAACGTCGAAATATAGCTCAGCTAGGTATACCTCGTTCATGCCCTGTATACAAACAAAATAATTTAGTCGCAAGTCAGATAGCTACCAAAATTTAAGTTTAATGTCTTCACAGTCTTTTCTTTACAATGTTTAGAGATTCAGGGAAACATAATTCATTATCTACACCAATTGCTTTTGAGTTAAACCTTGACTACCTGCCACAGAGTGAAGATCCAGTGTCTCATATTTTAAAAAAAAACACATTAAAAAAATCTGCATATGTACTCAAACATAAAATGATGCATCATGGTGGTGCATATCAACACACCAACCCAGCTATGATCCAGATTAAGGAAGTTAAATTTGCAGAATTGGGACTAACTTGGTCACATTTTTAAAAGGTTTTTCTTTAAGAAACACAGGTTAAACCAATCATGATCACGCATGAAAGTTAATGTCTCAGGTGCATATTCCCAGGCCTTGTTGGGGCAAATGGGTCATTTACATAAATGATTTGGATGCAAGCAGAGGAGGTACAGTTCGTAAGTTTGCAGATGACATCAAAATTGGAGGTGTAGTGGACAGCAAAGAGGGTTACCTCAGGTTACAACAGGATCTGGACCAGATTGGTTAATGGGCTGAGAAGTGGTAGATGGAGTTTAATTCAGATAAATGCGAGGTGCTGCATTTTGGGAAAGCAAATCTTAGCAGGACTTATACACTTAATGGTAAGGTCCTAGGGAGTGTTGCTGAACAAAGAG
>NC_057711.1:102459831-102539544 GCF_004010195.1 Chiloscyllium plagiosum | reverse complement strand
AAAAGATTTACAAGGATGTTGCCAGGGTTGGAGGATTTGAGCTATAGGGAGAGGCTGAACAGGCTGGGGCTGTTTTCCCTGGAGCGTCGGAGGCTGAGGGGTGACCTTATAGAGGTTTAAAAAAATTATGAGGGGCATGGATAAGATAAGTAGACAAAGTCTTTTCTCTGGGATCGGGGAGACCAGAACCAGAAGGCATAGGTTTAGGGTGAGGGGAAAGATAAGAGAGACCGAAGGGGCAACTTTTTCACGCAGAGGGTGGTACGTGTATGTAATGAGCTGCCAGAGGAAGTGGTGGAGGCTGGTACAATTGCAACATTTAAGAGGCATTTGGATGGGTATATGAATAGGAAGGGTTTGGAGGGATATGGGCCGGGTGGGACTAGATTGGGTTGGGATATCTTCGGCGTGGACAGGTTGGACCGAAGGGTCTGTTTCCGTGCTGTACATCTCTATGACTCTATGATTTTCATACACAAAACATTCCTATACAAAATAAAACTACTCAAAATTTAGCTTTGATGTTGGTTAATTTAAATCACTATGTACACTATCACTATTTTCAATATATTCCGACCATATCCTTTGGTATGACAAGAATAAACGTAATTAAAGACAAACACCACAGAGACCAATTAACGAACTGCAGTGACCATGATTAACATTCACAGTTCCCATGCAACTGAATGCCAAGCTGCTGAAAATGCTTCCTAATTCAAATCCCCGTCCCAGATATATGCCTATGGCTCTTGCCCATTGAACCTTTAGCGCACATGATTCATTTGAATATTACTGAACTGGATAATATACAAAAGGCATAATCTGACTCTAGAGTTACGTACAGATGGGGAAAAGGTGTTTTGGTTGAGTTACCCTTGTGTACATAAACAGGAACTTTTAGCCTATTTCATATGACTCATGAGCTCTGAATTCTGGTTTGGTCAAAGTATGCCTGTCAAAGATGGTTGCAAATTGCATTCTTTTCTCCTCTTTCTCCTTACTATCCCAGTGCCTGACTTCTGCCAAGTCAAAGCAGCAGTACATTCCACAAACTGAAATGTCAAAAGCTATAGTATCAGATCAGGCACATAGACTTTCAGTCAATATGAAGGAGAAGAAACAAAAAGGAAATAGAAGAGAAAAGCATTAAGCAGATATCAACTAACACATGCAAAACAAATAACAAATTAAAAGGATAACTAGTATACTTACTCCATAATAAAGATTTTTTGCAAGTGTATGAATCAGTATAAGCTTTGCAAGGGCTATTGACCCATACAATACAGCAGAAACGTAGAAGTTGGAGTACCAGGACATCGCATGTCCAGTCAGAGACACGAATACTGCTACAATAAGGATTGTTACAAAAATGATAAACCAGCACATTATTGTGACTGCAATTCCATAGAGGAGATCCCTCCTGTAGTGTGATCCTGCAAATAATCACACCAATTACACTCTATAGGATTAACAGAAACATAAAGAATGCCATTTAAATTCTAATAATTGAGCATTAAGAACAGAACAGCATACATAGTATTGGGGGGGGGGGGGGAGGGAGAATGGGTGTTTAGAAGAGAGGTGGAAGTTATCGAGATGGGTGAGGGACAAAGTCATACACGGATGAGAATTTAAAAATCAAGGTGTTGTGCACAGGCCGCCAATGTACATCAACAAACAAAGGGGATTCATTAACAGCTTGGATATGGGCAGAAGTCTGAATGAGTTCATGTTTACTATCCTTCTAAGTGCTTTTTTCTCCTCTTCAGTCCATTCTTTGCGGACACTGCAAAGCAGAAGTCAGCAAACTATTAATTTACAGCCCAGCCCATCAATGACCTCACCTCAAAGATCATCATACGCATTCTCCACATGAACATATGGAGGAACATCAACAAACTTTGATGTTCTACATTAGAGGGGATCAGACCTAATAGCTGTATCTATAATGCTGCCTTGATTGAGATCAGCTAATTTAGCACAGCCCAGGGAACCATTGTTCATTGTCTCACTGATAGAGTTCCAGAATTATTCACTAGCATAAGAACATCTGATATTTCAATCTAATTCACAAACAAAAAGTGTTTATATTTATACATATACACCCTAAGCAAATTTAAGAGAATGTCATTAACAAAAATAATTTGCCTCAAATTTATCTGCACAACACAAATCTAAAATGTTAATAAGACTTAACAGAATTATCAGCACAGTCTTGCTGCGTGTAAGAAAAATATCTACATATTTCTGGACTTTATATCATAATGTCATTCCTGTTAAATAAAACAATTTCTGTTGCATGCAATCACGTGATGAAACTTTCTATTTATATCTTCATACTGTCGCCTTCATAATCTTGAACACCTTGTGATAACAGGTAACTCACATGAAAAGTCAGATTTATATTTGAAAAGCATCTAGTCACGTCTGAAATGTGTTAAAGTCTTTCACATGCGATATTCTACTTTGAACTGCTGTGATTATACAAACAAAACGGTCACTCAGTCCACAATATCAAAAAAAAACTGATGACCGATTAATATGTTATATGTGATATTGGTTGGGTTAGAAAAGTTGTAGAGTGCCCTGGAAGAAACCGCAGTCTTCCTGGATCAGTGACAAAGTCAGAAATAACATGATGACAGGTTATGGTCCAACAGGTTTATTTGAAATCACAAGCTTTTGGAGCATAGCCCCTTCATCAGGTGAAGTGAGAGGGAGACACACAGAACACAGAATTTATGGGCAGAGGAGATCAAAAGATACATTATAGGTATGAAAGTTACATGCTGAGGGTCTAACCAAAGTGATAAGTAATCCAAAACTGTACAGACTAATTAAGGTAGAGAGGTCATAACAATTTATCAAGGTAATGGTGTCAAAACAGGATAGCAAGGAAGATTTTACAGATACGGAATAGTATGGTGGGGTCACATAGCTTGACATGAATCCAAGATCACGGTTGAGGCGGTCTTCATGGGCATGGAACTTGGCTATCAGTTCCTGCTCGGTGATTCTGTGTTGTTGTGCATCTCTAAAGGCATCCTTGGAGGATGCTTACCCGAAGATTGGAGGCTGAATGTCCTTGACCTCTGAAGCATTCCCAGACTGGGAGAGAACATTCCTGTCTGCTGATTGTTGCGTGAGTCACACAAGTATCTGCCTTGTATCTGATGGGTGGTATTCCCACGTGTGATGACAGCATCCATGTTGATGATCTGACATGTCTTGCAGAGGTTGCCATGGCAGGTTTGTGTGGTGATACCTCGATGTTGTCCTGCTTAAGGTTTAGCGGTTGTTTGAAGGCAAGAATTGGAGGTGTAGGGATGATCTTAGTTTGATGCTCGTTGTCATTGATGGACACCTAAAGATTTTGAAGAATGCCCTCATAAGAATAGGATATGATGCTCAACTCATCAATTGCCAGTTCTAATGTGTCACAGAGAAAAGCAGCAATGACCTTGTCAGCAGACAGACACAGGATACGACCAATAGAGCACCCTTTGTTATCCAGCACTTCCCCATAGCGGAAAGACTACGCCATGTTCTTCGCAGCCTTCAGCATGTCATCAATGACGATGAGCATCTCGCCAAGATCATCCCTATGCCTTCACTTCTCACCTTCAAAAAACCGCCAAACGTTAAACACAACTTCACAACTACCCAGCCTTCAGGGCAACATCGATCGCAACAACATAAAACCCTGCCACGGTAACCTCTGCCAGATCATCGAAATGGATACTACCATTACAGATGGGAATACCACCTACCATGTACACAGTAGATACTCACATGAATCGACCAACGTTGTCTATCGCATACACTGCAGGCAAGACCATGCAGATGCTACAATAACAGATGAATGGATACCGTACAGCAATTGCTAGACAGGAATGTTCTCTCCCAGTCAGGGAACTTTTCAGCGGTCAAGGACATTCAGCTTCCGATATTCGGGTAAGCATCCACCAAGGCAGCCTTCAAGATATACAACAATGCAGAACAGCTGATCAGAAACTGAAAGCTAAGTTTCATACCCATGAAGTCTAGATTATAGTGGCGCTGGAAAAGCACACCAGATCAGGCAGCATCAGAGGAGCAGGAAAATCGACGTTTCGAGCAAAAGCCCTTCATCGGGAATAGAGCATTCCCTCCATCTTTCTGCTGCTCAGAAGCTGCCTGACCTGCTATGCTTTTCCAGCACCACTCTAATCTAAACTGTGGTTTACAGCATCTGCAGTCCTCACTTTTTCCATACCCATGAGGACAGACATGATCTTGGATTCATGTCACGCTACGTGACCCCACCAAACTGTTCTGTATCTGCAAAATCTTCCTTACTGTCCTGTTCTGACATCTTAATAAATTGTTATGATCTCTCTACCTTAATCAGTTTGTACAATTTTGGATTACCTATTACCTTTGACATGAGACTCTTACACCTATCACTTTATTCCAATCAAACAAAAACCGAAAGAACCGTGGATGCTGTATATCAAGAGCATGGGCAGGGTTTGCTGGGGAGGCTCAACCAGTCTGGCAGCATCTGTGAAGAAAAATCAGATTTAACATTTCCTCTGGTTTTTCTTCTTAGATGGTCCCAGACCTGCTGGGCTTTTGCAATAGCTTCTGTTTTTGTTCCATGTTATTACAGTCATTTGATTTATCTCCAGCGTCACTTTTTTTTTGTAATTATCTCTCTGCCTCATTTAATCAGATTACAGGTCATCCCTTCAGTTGTTATTCAGCCATTGACACTTTACTCTCACCGTCTAACACCCTTGGTCATCTGTAGAGACTTATTATTCGACACTGCACTCACACCATTTGTATGACTTTTTTTTAATCTTTCTCCCCTTAATCTCTCTGCCCATAAATTCTGTGTTTTGTGTGTTTCCCTCTCATTTCACCTGATGAAGGAGCAGTGCTCCAAAAGCTTGTGACTTCACACAAACCTGTGGACTATAACCTGGTGTGGTATGATTTCTGACTTTGTCTAGCCCAGGCCACACCAGCACCTCCACATCATGGATCAGTGACTTTAGAGTCCACTTGAAACATGAGCAAACAGTTGCAGATTTTCTTTTATGGTTGTGGTGTAAAATTATGTCCCAACACATGTGTGAATCATAATGTAACACATGTATTGGGCCAAGCAGTGGAATGTGGTGAAAGGGTTAAAATTATGTCCCAATACATGTGTGAATCTAACCGGAATGGAGGTGTTGCTTAGTCCCGTGTGAATCTTATTACACACCTCCCCGTGTGAATCTTCTTATCTGTATGTAACCAGAATGGAATGTGTTTTTTAGCCTTGCTCTGCTGTTCACATGAATGTTTAGATCTCGAAAAGAGTATATCAGCTGGAAAAGTCTCCAGTTCGGTGAGTCTGCTCCGGGGTTACGATTAACCGCCGAGCGTGGGTTGTTGGCAACCACTCTACGAGAACTGACGGCTCCCAGTTCCGGTAACATGTAGAGTGAGTATAAGCCAGACCCGGGAGACCTGGTTGTGGCGACGCTGCGGGGAATAAAACACTTATATTCTAGCAGACTCGCCTCTTGGCTGTTTGTTCTGTGTCAGACTACTTTCCTGCGAGCCTGGTCCTTGACCTTGAGAATTTTTTAAAACATTGGTTCATACAAAGGAAGTAACTCTGACAATGCAAAACTTGCTCGGTTTCTGAGTTCAGGTCCTATGCTGGAACTTGAACCTACAACCTTCTGACCAAAAGTGAATACAACTAACTTGTGCCACAAAGACAAATATTAATTGCAATGTTATCTTAACTCTAATGATGTTTCATTAAAACGTGAATATATTCAGAATTAAAAAGCCACATTGCACCAAAGAGAGTTTATAATTTGAAGAGACTCACCTTGACTTACTGATATTGAGAACTTTTTTCCTAAGTAGAGAACAGCTGCCACAGCCACCAAATAGTTGATTATAGCACCAATTCGTTGTGGGTAGGCCACAACAAATAATCCAAGTACATCAAAAAATACCATGGCCCCATGGCGATATTGTGTTGAATCAGCCAGTTCTGCAGATGTCGCCAAGTACTCCAACACAGATAATATATTATCACCTACAAAGACCATTAGACAATGTAGTGCTTTCAAATAAACCAAACTCAGTGCTTTAAATTATTTTAGTTACTTCCACTTTCTATTTCTGTGAATAAACATATATGGTAGGGGAATCACTTCAAATATAAAGGACATATTCCAATATTGATCAAAGCAGATTTCTCTAAATTGATATGAACTCTCAATGCATTTTTCATTAAGGGAAAACATAGTTATTTCAGTTTAGCACAAGAATACATTGGAATTTCTCTCTGGACAGTAATGTAATATTAAAGGGTTAAATTACACTGTCTTTGGATGGGGACAACATTCATGCAAGAATGTGAATGACTCTCACTTCATTTGGACAGTCACTTGCTACTACTCCTCCTACTACTATCAAATTAAACTATCATTCAATCTCTTCCTTTCAGAAATGTTTCCTAGCCACCCCCTGAAGCTAGGTATATCACACCTACATTGTCCTGAGGAATTACTAAGACAGGAAATTGACTGCATAACGATTCCCCAGGATCAGCGCATTTACATTTGCATTATCTCCGAGGATGATCTCATCCTGCCATTGTACCTGGGGTAACATGTGACTGTGAGGGAGTGGCCAGAGTATCTGTAAGCATGACCAACTGACCTGTATAAAGGGGATGTGCTTTTTCATTAGGGGCCTCTTTGACTCGACTTTGCATGCCTGCGAGGAGGGTCAAAGGGGTCACCTAGCTTGTACAAGCTTTAATAAACTTTAACTGCTTACAGGAGTGGTGTGTGAATTCTGTCTCGTGTATGAAACCTCGGGAAACGAATCTAACATATGCTGGCAGCGGTGGGATTCCAACATACACGGAGCTTCCAGGTGGACAGAATAAGCGATCGTTGGTTGAGAGAGACAAATGCCCCCACAAGGTAAGCTTCACCTTGATCTCTCTCTGAACCTACCACTCAATCAACCCCTCATCTCCTGGGACACAGTGGTGATGGAATCTATGAGGTAACTTGCACACTTGCACACCAATGAGTCGCCTTGCACGGTAAAAAAGGGTTGAATCCCCAGGGTACAAGGCAGGTTACAGTCCCCATGAGAAGTAAAGTGAAAAAGCATTAAAAGAAGTCAGAATTTGGTACTTCATAGAGTCATCCCTTACACCTCCCCTTAGAAGTACTTTTAGGATGATATGGCATTAAGGGGGGGTAGATATAGGACTGATGTTAGGGGTAGGTTCTTCACTCAGCGAGTCGTTAGTTCATACTTCATAGAGTCATCCCTTACACCTCCCCTTA
This sequence comes from Chiloscyllium plagiosum, assembly GCF_004010195.1. NCBI lineage: Eukaryota > Metazoa > Chordata > Chondrichthyes > Orectolobiformes > Hemiscylliidae > Chiloscyllium > Chiloscyllium plagiosum. Next base: position 102,532,183 of record NC_057711.1, on the reverse strand, counting down.
GAAGTACTTTTAGGATGATATGGCATTACTGGGAAATGGGGGAGAAAGTGGAGCCAGTCCACTCGGATCTCAACAGTAAAGTGCATTGACTGCCAGGGAAGCTTTGTCCAGTTTTTGTTGTGGGAATCTCAATTTCTGGGCTGTGGACTCGACTGAGAGTTTTTATTCTGGGGGAGGGGCGTGGCTTGGACTGTCGCACCGTGTGGTCAGCTGCGAGGCTTTTCTCTTTTTGTGGGTGTGATTTCATCATGAGGGTACAACTGGTCTTACTTCCCTTCACAGCCACGTCCGGTGGTGGGGTGGCATTCCTCGGTCCGGTTTCCGAGGTGAGGATATTTTAGTGATCTCTGTGTACACACATCAGGTGCTGTGGGGTTTGCAGAGCTTTGGGAATCTTGGACCAATGCTTGTGTTTTATTTTTGCGCTGTGGTGGTTGCTTGGGAATCTATAGACGCGATTTATTCTTGTTGGAATCTGGTGAAGATCTTTTGGGGCCACTTCCTCCATTTTTTTGACTCCTCGTTTTCCATTTCATGGATTATCACCAATGAACTGAGGGGAGCTTCAAATGTGCACGTTTTTCTCCCATATTAAAATGAGAAGAATTCTGACCAGAGGCTCTTCAAAGAAAAAGAGAAACGCTGAAATTAAGGTTGTACTAATACTTGGGTCGAGGGGGAAACGTTTCAATGTAAATTGCGCCATGCTGAGAGTGTTTGATATTTAAATATTTTGGCTTGTTAAAATCCTGGTTCAGAAAATCCTTTTAAGTAACTGTTTTGCTTTATTTCAATCAGGATCTCAATTCAGTATGTTTTGTGGGCTATGTAATAGGGCAGATTTTGCTTAAACTTTGAAACTGTACATTAGGTTCTTATTAAAATTATCAAACTTGTAACCTTAATACAAATAATTGAGTGCCTTGAGCCCCTGATTTGTTTCAAATTCCACAATGCCGGTTTAAACAAAACAATTGTCTCAGTGGTCACACTTCAGCCAGATGAGAGTATTGTATTATAATATCTTTGCTGCTGTTTTTTAATGCAGACTGTTCACAAGAAGAAGGGTGTATTTTAATTTTGATGCTTTTGTTATAATTTTAGAGAATATTAAATTTGTAGCTCAGATTGTGGTTCAGGATGTAGGTCGAACTGAAGATGTTACCTAGTATGGTGGCAAAATGTCTGAAAATGAACCTTCCAGCTCAGCGAGCAACCCTACACCCAGAATATTAGAACTTGAGGCTGAGCTGTTTAAGTTCTTTCAATTATTGTTAAAACTTTATTGGCCCTCTTCATATAATCTCTATCAAAGTTGCCACTGTTTTATTTGGGAAGTTTCATTTGGAGAGCATATTTTAATATCTTCTGCATTTGTTTCCCATGAATAATTGAGATTTAAATCTGAACTGAAACTAGCTTAAGCACAGGAAACGTTTTATTGCTTTCTTGCTATTCCTGACTTTTGAAATACTTTTCCAGACAGCTTTCACATTAACCAAGTATTAATATGTTATAGAAAAAAAAAATTCAATAACCTGAATGGGGTACCGGAGGGTTTGATTTTAAGACCATTGATTGATGTTTATAATGGATTGAATTGTTTAGGCAGTATGGTTTAGAAGCTTATAGATTGTATAAAACTTGATAATGACAGAAATAGTGAACAGAGTAACATACATCAAGATGACTGAGAATGTTGAAATAGACTGTCACAATTTAGTGTAGTTAAATGTGTGACTGTCTTCATACTGATAACCACCTTGGCAAGGAAGGAAAGAAAGAAATGCAGAGATACTTCCAGCAGCTAACAGTCTCTAGAGTTTCTCCATTCACAGGTAAAGCATGCCTTCAGACCAGCGCCCACCCCTCCACAACAGAATCCATTGGATTCAATCAGCTTCCCAATCATGAGCACAAAAAGTGAAGAAGCTAACAACTGTGAAGAGGATGTGAAGAATGCTTTTTGTCAGTGGCCTTCCTATGGACATTAAACCATGTGAGCATTACCTTCTCTTTCAATCATTTTAGGGATATGAAGGTTCACTGATCAAGCTAACATCACAACAGTCAGTTGACTTTGTTACATTTAACAGCAGTGCTGGAGCAGAAGCAGCAACAAATGCTGCGTTCACCTACACTGTTGCAGCTGCCATTGCTGCATTGCATGCTCTGATGCACTGGTATCCTCCTTCTGAAGCATCTTAGCAAGAATGGAGGTCTTGTCAGTTGTGTTAAGTATTTAACTGCCCTTATCCAAGAATTCAGATTTCTCCATGGAATGGTGTACAAGGACAGACTGAATTTTGTTTTGGACTTTACTGAAGGAGATTTTGGATGACTAGCTCATTTCCAGTTAACTTGGAGGGGGTTGACTAAGGACTATGGATTGAAGAATTTTACTGGTGAACTTTTTTTCCCCATGTGGGAGGACATTAGAAATTCTATTTACTGCATGGATTAGTAATTTTTGTTGTTACAATCATTGCATGTTGTGTATCAATAACTTGCTTAAATACTGGCTGTCAGAGTCTTATGAAAACTGGTACTGTCATCTAGGTGGTTATCATGGAATGATAAAAGGGTGGAATGTAATGTTAAAAGATTAAATTGGATTATCCCTCTGCATAGTAATGTAATATTAAAGGGCTAAACTGCACTGTCTTTGGGTGGGGACGACATTCATGCAAGAATACGAATGACTCCCATCCATTTGGACAGTAATTTGCTACTCTTCCCTCTACTATTATCAAATTAAACTATCATTCAATCTGTTCCATTCAGAAATACTTTCTAGACATCCTCTGAAGCTAGGTATATCACCCCCTACGTTGTCTTGGGGAATAACTGAGTCAGGAAATAGTCCGCATAACAATTCCCCAAAATTAGGGCATTTACATTTGCATTATCTCTGAGGATGACCTCATCCTACCATTTTACCTGGGGTAACATGTGACTGTGAGGGAGTGGCTGGAGTTGGTCTTGAGTGGCATGTGACTGTGGGGGAGTGGCCAGAGTATCTGTGAGCATGACCAACTGACTTGTACAAAGGGGATGTGTTTTCTTTGTTCAGGGCCTCTGATTTGACTTCACATGCCTGTGAGGAGGATAAAAAGGGGTCAACTAACTTGTACAAGCTTTAATAAACTTTAACTGTTTATAGGAGTTGGTGTGCGCGAAACCTCAGGAAATGAACCTAACAAGGGCAACTGTGCCAGAGTTGGAATGGACTAGGAATTTGGCTGTTTATCAAGAATCAAGCACTTCTTGAGTACATTGTTGAAAGATGTGAGAATTGCTAAGCCTCTATACACCTCAGAGGGAACTGGACGCCATAATTATATAAAATGTAAGTGATTTTATTGGTAATATCTGACCTATGCTGTCTCCTGGATCAATTTCAACTTCCTGAAAGATGTTCCAGTGCTTTTTTTGAATGCTTATTGGTCCTGGTGGTGACATGGCTGTGGGAAAGGAGGGTAGAGAAGTGCGCAGCCATGAAAGGGCAGCAAGAGGTGGGGCAAGCTTGTTAAACCATCTGGTCTTTCACTGCCCACTTTCATATGCTTGCATTTCAAAAGATATCTCATTCATAGCTCTACCAATATCAGTGGTTTTAAAAGTACTTCCAAGAAAGCAAACATTTGCAACATACTTTCCTGCAGGTAACTAACTTTTCCAGTTTTTGCTGTCCTTGTAAATATTTTGAGTACAGACCATCCACGAATCACTCAAAATGTAAACATATGCAACAGCCACTCATAAGAATTGCTTTTCTTTTAACTGACTTATCTTGAATCCTCAGGAACAAGTGGTTGTTGAAAACAAATTAAATTTACCATGTCATTACAGTAGCCTAAACAAGCACCCTTGGTCAGACCCAGCTCAATTGCGGATATTTTGTCACGGCTGAGTGTCTGGCTTGAAGCCAGAGTTTGAATGGACTTCCTGGCTATCCTTCAATTTCTGAAACCAGGCATCTGCAACCAAATCTAATTTACACAGCTAAACGTCTGACTGTAAAGTCCCAAAAAACTCAACATCAGTGCACGGTAGAATTGAATATTTCACCGTGCTTGGGGCAAAATATGAATAAGGCGTTTCAACTCCCACAAAAGAACACTGACAGGTGAGAAGTGTCCGTGCAAGTTTTAATGCCTGACTATAGTGTAATGAATTCTTAAGGACAGGTTATAAATCAGAATTATTTGTTGCCTGAAAATAATGTTCACATTACTATTCTGTCATAAAAACAATATTGAATTGTATTTTCCTCTTCAGGTGAGGTGATGGTACCACAAAATGGAATGTTGAATGAATATGAAATAACTTTAATTAAAGTTGCATGATTTAATGGTGCAACATTCTCCAGGGAGAATTGTCAGTGAACAATGCTTTGCTCAAAGTTCACTATTACACTATTTATACTTTACAGAAATATTTTCAGCGCACAGCCTTGGAAAGTAGTGAGGATGCAAGGTGCCATAGGAGAAATTTCACTGATCAAAAAAGGTTGAGATGGGAAAAAGATTATTCATTTAAAGACTAGAAGTAAATTCCCCACTGGTAACTAGAAATGTAAATTTATCATGAAAAAAACTATTAAATAAATGTTTATTTTTTTTAAAAATGCACACAGCTTACTAAAGCATGGAACCAAGCCATGGTGGAAACATAACTTACAACAAGTTTGCAAAGATAACTGAATAAATTTGAGTTTAAAAGGAGGGAAAGGGCCGGGAATTGGGTCTACGTGATAGGAATTTCTGGAGCCAATAATACCAAACATGCCAAAAGATTGCTTCTGATCTGTAAATTCTTGTGATTCTAAATTAAGCTAATCCTGGCTGACACTAGTTGGGTGTTAAATGAATCTGATCATCCACAATAATTAGAAAGTACCCAAAGATGTAACTGCATGTAACACATTAATAACACAGCGTTTGCTGTTCTATAGGATACTGACCAGCCCTTCTTATGGAATCTAGAGGTATCCGATCTGCTGTGTCATACTTTGTGTGATAAATATAACCATTTTCAATGAAAGCCAAGTCTATTCCTGTAAAAGAATAATATCATAAGATACTCCCAAGCAGATCAGTGACACAGTAAACCTTTACATTATCTCAGAATAGACAATGCATCCAGTATATTAAAAAGAAAACTAAGAGTACAATCGAAGATAATTTTTTTGGAATCAAGTTTGTATTCAAAGCAGAGAGTAAAGGCTTCTCTTTAACTGATTTATATCTAAGTACATAGAGGAACATCTTCAAACAAACAGACGAGAACATACTTTACTACTAAAGTGTAACAAAGTAATGAAACCTGAATGCTCATTTCACTGATGAGGCTCTAAACAATCCAGGAAAGCAAGTGCACGTAAACAGATCGCACATCAACTGAATAAAAAGTGTAGTAATTGCTACCCTTATCAAATTACACTTGCTGTATAACATGCCAACTCATGAAAGAACATTGTGTATATATATGTCAGGCCCTCAATGGTGCCCAATGAATGTCAGATTAACATTGAAGGGGAAGGTATCTCAAAAACTTTAGTAATAGGTGAAGCAAGTTGTTGTAATTAGCTGCTACTTTGCAGTAAACAAACCAGTGCTATCCTCCATGAACAGGATACTGCTGTCAAGCCAAAACAAAATGTTCTGCCTACCATCCAAATGTGCAATGTGGTGAGTTTAACTGCCACTGTGTTGCCAGGTCTGCAGACTGTATAACTGGTGGACTCTTTAAAAACAAATCCCTTTGGCTGTCTGCAGCAGGCAGAATGCCAACCATGTTCGCAAAACTCAATGTCCAGCATGAATTGCGATTTTCCTAATGGAGAATATTATATAAGCTAGTCCGTATTGAAAATTATACCAGAAACCAATTTAAGATTTGTGTATATAAATCTGTGATATATTCAAACGCAGGACTCTTCTGTGTAGGCAAAAGAGTTTTTGTGCATACATTGCACCTTTCTTGCTGAGAAAAGGTTATGGGAATTTCCAAACCCTGCTGCCTTCTCCATGGCAATACCCTAACCTATTAACATTTACCTGGTTGGATTGAGGTTAACAATGATGCAGCAACCAGCACCCTCTTTGCATACTGTATCAATACTGTATACATTGGTGACCCTCTCCAAGTTCAATTTCTTGTGTTCTGGTTCCCATTTTAGCAATGGTGAAAATAAAATTAATATAGACAAGCTAAGTCTGAGCCACTTTCTTTCCCTATTTAAAAATGGCATATTTTTGCCTCAATTTTCTTAATAACACACACCATGAATCTTCAATATGCTGAGATGGATAATGCTTTGGATCGCAAAAGGGGGTGCACAATCACCACCTCAGCAATGCAACAGCCAGCTGGCAGCTCTGGAATAGGGAATGTGAAATCATAGTTCAGAAGGGGAGTAGTGGTAATGCAATTACATGCTCGTGGGCTAATGTGAAAAGCTACTCAACAGACTCTTTGACTGTGTTAGGCATTCAAGATAAATGATTTCTCGAAAAGGAAAGAAATGGGAGAAATGAGGAAGAATGCTTGAAAATGGAATATTTTAATTCAGTGATTTGTATGAATTAATGTATTATTAATAATACATAATTTATTTAAAAACACAATCACCAATAAAGAAACATTTGTACCTGGAATGTTGCCATAGTCCCGATAGATTCGGAAATCTGTATCAGAGGGAATGATGCCACTCTGAAATACTTCCTGACCAACAACAGATGCAAAAGGATGTTTGGCTGCACGAACATATGCCTGAACCAACCAGGGATTTTCAGGACCTTCAGGAGATAAAAAGCAATTCTTAGGATTACAGGGAGAAAATATTACAAATTCGAGTAATTAATTGGAGTGAAACCCTCTAGATATCACGTCAGGCCTTGTTCATCCAAAGCTCAACATTACTAGCTCTGAATACAAGTCCAAGTGATGACATCAATTAAAACAAGATTCTAATGATAGGCTGTTCCAATAAATACAATTCCCATTCATATTCAAAACAAATAGAATTTAGTCTCTCGAAATTACAGCCAGGTTACATGACTTTAGGAATGTTCTGTGCCTCCTCCGTCGTTCTTCTGTCAGGAACGCTTCCTCTGATTCTTCCAACAGGAATGTTTCTTCCAATTCCTTCATCAGGAAAGTCATTGGTACCTTTTTATTTTAAAGGTGATGCTTTCTCTAATACACAGACTGTGGGAGCCAATTTCTCTCTCTAGAGCTGAGGATTCTTAGCTTGGCAGGTGGCAGTTAGTCTGGGGTTTTTATCCAGCTGCCCCCTTTTTTATACCAGTGATGCATATTAATTTCTTGAAATAGGATTGATCCTACATTGTCAAAACCATCAGATTTAAATTTAATAGGCTTTTGGTATCTAAGTGCCTGGTTTAAATTAATTTGTTAAATTTAAAACCTATTGCTGTGATTAAAAAATACTGCTTGGCCTGCTAATTGTACAGCCTTTCAATACAGATGTTTCAGTTCAGGCTCGCTATAAACTGCCAAACTCAAGCTACTGCCAAACACACACTTTAATCTCTAAGCATAGAAAAACACCATCTTTTAAAGGGACCATGTGAATACTCTCCACCACCTCCCCCCCCCCCCTCCCTTTTACAAACCTCAAATTCTAACTTCCTGTATCCCAATGTACAATTACTCTCCCCATCTTCACAACAGTCTGAGCATTCTAACTCTTGTCCTTAACTTGGTCTGCTCTTGACCTGTGGATATACATTCAGTCATATGAAAGGGCTACAGTAGTTCTCCATACAGCAGGGAATGCTAAAAGGACAGGAAAACAGAATTCAGTGAAAGAAATTCAACAAATGCAACAATATCTGTGGAGAAAGGCTTGGTCACTGATATTCTGTCAATAAGTTACAAGAAAAAGATTTGACAAAAACTCTTGAAGCCCAAGAGGAGAACTTCTGGAATAAAAGATAAACTGCTTTCAGTCTCAAAGGTCAGAGAACAGAGAATCAAATTAACTGTCAAAAGTACCAGAGGCAACATGAGGAAAGAGTTGTTAAAAAACCATGAGTTATAACAATCTGGAATTAAATTCATGAGTAACTTTCAAAACAGAAATGGATAAATGCTTGAAGGGGAAAAAATACAGAATTGTGAGAAAATCATGATAGATTTGGCTAGTGGATAGCACCAAAGATAAAGTGTTTCTTCCTGTGCATAACATACAATGAAGATATTCAAGTGCTGAACTGGGGATGATGGAAATAGTGTGGGTTGAGGAGACTTCAGCTTTTCGCCAACCACTTTACTATAATGGTGCATAAATCGACTTTAAGATAACTTATGGATTCTTAATATTTTCCATTCTATTCTACTAGTGTTTCCAGCTGGTTGCTTCAAAAGACAGCAAATTCATGTTTTATACTATTGTAAACTCAGTTGCAAATCCCATTTTATGCCATTATACAACTGAAAACTTAAATAAGCCAGATATTTATCTGAAGAAATCAAACATTATCCAAACTTCCATATGTTTGGTGTTACTGCGTAACCAGGTCCATCGACAATAGTTTAGAGTGCAATGTGAAATGGTACTTTATACATTTACAATACAAAACTTCGTGTAAAGCCATCCCACTTCATATCAATTCCAAAGTTTTGTGGAAATCCAGATTTAGGCCTCAATCCAACTGCAGTAAAATTGAGTAAAGCTTCCACCTGCAGGGAGCATCCCTTGGGGTGAATCAGGTCACAAACCGAACGCCAAATTTATACATGATCTTTACCCCTAGTGTGAAACAAAACTATTCCACACAAACCCATCAACTGGAGATACAACTTAAGAGACACTGTTACAGGTACCATATCAATCAGTAACACCAGTTGCAAACATAATACCCCAGAAACCGCTGATAGGTTTTCTCCTGACACCAGAACTGATTTAAAATGCCCACATCAGCATCAGTATGGCAGCACTGCTTCGGTATGGGTTTGTTCAGCCTACTAACATCAAAGGTTGGCTTGCTGCCATTCGCAAAGGCCTACTGCGAGACATCCAAAGCATTATTTAGCTCATTAATGTTTCAGTCAAGATTTCATGATATCCCACATCAGTTTTACAATCGACGAAACCGGTTGGATCTTGCACCATTTTATCAGTCTAGGTTGAACTCAAGCCTAGGCCAAAGTTAATGCATGGTGTGTTACCCACTTTTCTTGTATGATTTTACAACTGTTGCTAGGAGGAAGCATTTTAGGAATGGGATGCTTTATCAGGTGCCATCTTCCAAATAAACGATTCAGAAATCCCTTCACAGAACCATCACAAATCCGATTCTTACTGCAACAATGCAATTTAACATAACACAGTCACAAAACTTTCCCAGACCATGCGTACAATGAAATAAATCAATAAGATGGGAGTAGAAGCGTTTTTTTCAAACCAAAAGAACAAAATGAAAGAGGGATTCAGGAAGTGAATGGAAGATGGTAAGATCTATACAGCTGAATGTTCTGCTTCCAATTGTGAGATGAAGGTCGGAAGTAGGTGCACAAGGGCCAGAGACAGGGGTGGGCAGAGGGTGATGGGAAATGGAGCTGCAGAAGATTGTGCAGCAAGAACAGGATGAAATCATGGACAGCTTTATAAATGAAAGCAAGAAAATTTAAGGTGACAGACACAGGAAACCAATGTGCTACAGTGACTTTATGGGGAGAGAACACTTGCAGCCCAGTTTTGAAGTATTTGGGGGTTGAAAGATATAAACCCAACAAAAGCGTGTTTGAGTCGTCAAGAACGGAGGTGACCCATGCATATACAGTACATGGCTTCGGTAGCAGAAGATATGGCTTATCAAAAGACTGGAAGATAAGACCTAACATTGGGAGCTTAAATATCTATGATACAACTGCAGCTAAAAGTACACAGCTAACTTGAAGTTGACAAACTATCATCATATTAAATTTTTCATTTCAAATCTGTCCCCAACCTCCAGTGGATGAAAACAACCAATCCTCTAACTTCTGTTAATACATGCCAAGCAGGAAGAGCACAGCAAGCCAGACAACATCTGAGCAACATTTGGGCCAATATTTGGGCCGAAATCCTTTGCCAGGACTGGGGAGGGCAGCCCAGATGTAAATGGAGATAATTGGTGCGGTGGATGCATGGAGGAGGACTGGGGAAAGAGTAGGTGGGATAGTGATAAGCAGGCGCAGGCAGGGGGTTATTGAGATTGGTCAGTGAGAAGGGTGGAGCAGATAGGTGACTAGGAAGATGGACAGGTTAGGTCAGGTCGAGCTGAGGAGGGGGGTTGGGCTGGGCATTCGATAAGGCTGGGGTACTGGGGTGGAGGGACTTTGAAGCTGGTGAAGTCGATATTGAGGCCATTGGGCTGTAAGCTCGCCAAGAAAAATATTATTTGCTATTCCTCCAGTTTCCATTTGGCCTCACTCTGACAGTGGAGGAGCCAAGGATGGGCATGTTGCCAGGAGTGTGAGAGGGGGAATTGAAATGAAGGGCAACTGGAAGGTCAGATTGGTTGATGTGTGCAAAGTGCATGAAATGCTCCCAGAGTCTGCATCTGATCCTCCAGTTTCCATTTGGCCTCACTCTGACAGTGGAGGAGGCCAAGGATGAGCATGTTGCCAGGGGTGTGAGAGGGGGAATTGAAATGAAGGGCAACTGGAAGGTCAGATTGGTTGATGTGTGCAAAGTGCATGAAATGCTCCCAGAGTCTGCATCTGACCTCTCCGATACAGAGGAGACTACATCAGGAGCAACGGATGCAATACATCAGCTTGGATGAAGTGCAGGAGAATCTCGAACTTTCTCTGATCAGTCTTCTTAACTAAACCTCATACAAACACAATGTAAATAATACAACCCACATCTTGTTAGCTGCTGGCATTCTACAAACTAAGTCAGCAGCAACAGGACACCCAGCTACGGTTTACTTAGGAGTTAACAGTCCCAGCTAAGTGGAAAAACAAATCTACTTACCTATGTCAAAATAACTGCAGTCAATTTGTAAATTGGAATAACACTATTGTCAGATTTCTTGGCCACCTGTGAATGCTTCTTTTTTGCAGCAAATTGTATTTAGAACAAACTGATGAGATACAAGACGTTCTATCGGTGAACAGTATCAGTGTCACGCCGCACAGATTCAAAGCCACAGATGTCCTGACCTTAGCCAGCTGGTCTGGCAGAATTAAGTGAAAATGAAGGAAAAATGAAGTAAAAGTGTGTTTTGGACAGAACGGAGAAGCAAGAACAGAAACAAGCACAAATTAATACGGACTAACACCAGCCTTTTTTTTCAGGTCCGGTCGAAAATAATATAGACTGGTTCATTGGCACATATGCCTCTAAACCCTTCCTTTTCACACACCCATCCAGATGCCTTTTTAAATGTTGTTGTACCAGCTTCCACTACATCCTCTGGCAGTTCATTCCATACACATACCACCCTCTGCGTGAAAAAGTTGTCCCTTAGGTAACTTTTAAATCTTTTCCCTCTCACCTTAAACCCATGCCCTCTAAGTTTTGATTCCCCCACCCTGGGGAAAAGACTTGGCTATTCATCCTATCCATGTCCTTCATGATTTAATAAGCTCCTATAAGGTAATCCCCTCAGCCTCTGACGCTCCAGGGAAAACAGCCTCTAGGCAAAAGTGAGGACTGCAGATGCTGGAAATCAGAGTATAGATTAGAGTGGTGCTGGAAAAGCACAGCAGGTCAGGCAGCATCAGAGGAGCAGGAAAATCGATGTTTCGGGCAAAAGCCCTTCATCAACTTTTGCCTGAAATGTCGATTTTCCTATTCCTCAGATGCTGCCTGACCTGCTGTGCTTTTCCAGCACCACTCTATTCAGCCTCTCCCTATAGCTCACATCCTCCATCACTGGCCAGATCCTTGTAAATCTCTTCTGAACCCTTTCAAGTTTCACAACATACTTCTTAGAGCAGGGAGTAAAGAATTGCATGCAGTGTTCCAAAAGTGGCCTAACCAATGTCATATAAGGCTGTAACATGACCTCCCAACTCCCATACACAATGCACTGACCAATAAAAGCAAGCATGTCGACATGGGACTCCACTTTCAAGGAACTATGAATCTGCACTCCAAGGTGTCTTTGTTCAGCAATATTCCCCAAGATTTTACCATTAAGTGTGTAAGTCCTGCCCTGATTGGTCTTTCCAAAATGCAGCACCTCACATTTATTTATATTAAACTCCACCTTCCATTTCTCAGCCCACTGGCCAATCTGATCATGATCTCGTTGTATTCGGAGGTAGCCTTCTTTCCTGTTCATTGCACCTCCAATTTTGGTGTCATCGAGAAACCTGCTAAGCACAGCTCGTGTTCACATCCAAATCATTTATGAGTGATGGAAAGCAGTGTACCCAGCACCAATCCTTGTGGCACACAGCTGATCACAGGCTTCCAGTCTGAAAAGCAACCCTCCACCACCACTCCCTGTCTTCAACCTTCGAGCCAGTTCTGCATCCAAATAGCTAGTTCATCCTGCATTTCATGTGATCTAACCTTGCTAACCAAGGCAGAACCTTGTCAAAGTCCTGACTGCAGTCCATATAGATCACGTCCACCATTCTGCCCTCACCACTCCTCTGTTACTTCTTCAAAAATATTAAGTCAGTGAGACACAATTTCTCATGCACAAAGCCATGCTGACTATCCCTAATCAGTCCTTGTTTTTCCAAATACATGTAAATCCTGTCCTCAGGATTCCCTGGAACAGCTTGCATACCACTGTTGTCAAGCTCAGCAGACTATAGTTTCCCTTCCTATCTTTCTTAAATAGTAGCACTACATTAACCAACTTCTAGTCTTCTGACACGTCCTTACCTGTGGCTATTGATGATACAAATATCTCAGCAAGGGGTCCAGCAATCACGACCTTAGTTTCCCACAGAGTTCTAGGGTACACCTGATCAGGACCTGGGGATTACCTATTTTAACACGTCCAGCACCTCCTACTCTGTAATATGGCAATTTTTCAAGATGTCGCTACTTATTTCTCCATGTTCTCTATCTTTCATATCTTTCTCCACAGTAAACACTGACACAAATTACTCATTTAGTGTCTTCCCCATCTCCATACATAGACGGCTTTGCTTATCTTTAAGGGGCGCTATTCTCTCCCTTGTTACTCTTATGTCCTTAATGTATTTGTAGAATCAAAGCTATCTCATGTCCCCTTTCTGGCCTCCTGATTACCTTAAGTACACTCCTACTTCCTATATATTCTTCTAGGGATTCACTTGATCCCTGCTGTCTATACCCAATACATGCTTCCTTCTTTTTCTTAAACAAAAGCATAATTTCTCCAAGTCATCCAGCATTCCCTATACCTACCAGCCTTGCCCTTCACCCCAACAGGAACATACAGTCTCTGGACTCTCATTATCTCATTTTTGAAGGCTTTCCATTTTCTTGCCTTGCTCTAATTTAGAACTTTAACTTCTGGATCCAGTCTATCTTTTCTCATCACTATTTTAAAACTAATAGAACAATCATCACTGGCCCCAAAGTGCTCCCCCACTGATACCTCAGTCACCTCCCCTGCCTTATTTCCCAAAAGTAGGTCAAGTTTTGTACCTTTTCTTGTAGGTACATCCACATATTGAACCAGAATATTTTCCTTTATACTCTTAAATTCCTCTCCATCTAAGCCCTTAATGCTATTGTAGTTCCAGTCCATGCTTTGAAAGTTAAAATCCCCTACCATTACCACCCTATTATTCTTACAGACAAGTGAGATTGTCTTACAAATTTGTTTCTCAATTTCCTGCTGACTATTGGGGGTCCCAATAGGTGATCATCCCTTTCCTATTTCTCAGTTCCACACAAGTAACTTCCCTGGGCATATTCCCAGGAATATCCTTCCTAGTATAGCCATAATGCTATCCCCTATCAAAAGCACCACTCCACCTCCTTTCTATCCTTCCTATAATATCTATACCCTGGAATATAAAGCTGCCAGTTCTGTACACCCCAGCGCCAGTCTGTAGTTGTTATTATATCCCAGTCCCATGTTACCAACCATGCCGAGGTTCATCTGCCTTACCTGTTAGGCATTTAGCATTAAACTGCATTTATTTCATCAGTCCTACCTCATTCTCTGCTTTGTTCTTATCTGCCCTGACCGAGTTGCTCCTTTCCCCAACCGCATCAAGCGAGCAATCTCTTTTCTTACTGTCTCCCTGGGTACCCCCTCCACAACAAACCACCCAACAGTGTTAATCCTCCCACACAGCTCTAGAAAATCTTCCTGCCAGTATATCAGCCCCACTCCAATTCAGGTGCAATCTGTCCTTCTTCTAAAGGTTACTTCTACTCCAGCAGGAACAGATTTTAGGAAGCTCTTATTGTCTACAGTCTTCCTTCCAGATGCTTCTAATTAAATAGAAAATATATAACAAGTATTACAAAACAACCACAGTCTCTGTTACAGTCAAAACAATTGGTTACCTGTCTGAAAAACAAGCTCCTTCCCTCCTACACCAGCAGCTTCGAGGTTAATAAATGCCCGTATTAGTTTAACCCAATGGTGCTGTGTAATAAATCCATGGCTTGCCTGCCAAGACATAACACATGTACAGGTGAAGAATTCAAGTTCAAAAAGGCTAACATTTTGATACTTGTATTGCAAGTATCCCAGTATATCAGTAAATGCTGTACTTACTTGCAAAACATTCTCTTCTGCTCCATTGAAAAGAAATATGACTGCATGTTGCAGGGGAGTAGATGAATTAGACAGCGCATTTAGAACTTCTAGCATAACAGCACAACTGACCGCATCATCACTGGCACCTGTCAAAACACAGAACATTGATCAATTAGACTTAATTTAAGATCTGCCGATATGAATTCTGATATGCTGGCATTCATAATTTTCCTACAAATTAACATGTAAAATGAAGACATTTTCTATGTAGACCGTTGTGCAATAACGTGACAGTTGTGCTCCACTGCAACCTCGCACTATAGAAAATCACGTTATTCACATTATCCAAACAACGTCCACATCAATCATGTTATAGCCAATTTGCACTGATGAAACATGCATTATAGCAGAACAACCTGTACAGACAGGTATTAAAATTCCAGGAATGCTAATAATCCTTAAAAAAAAAAACACGAACAAAACTATTCACACAAAGAACCTAAAAATTGAGGAAAATCGGTTCATTTTTAAAATCTTAATTTTATCCTGATACATGCCTACAGTTACAAAAAATGACTTTTAAATGTGATCAGGTTATTTAAGAGTTATTATTTAAGAGTTTCATTTCCAAAGAATTACATTAGGGACCTGACCCGAAATTTTCAGTTTTCTAATTCACTGTTTGCATCCCATTTAAAGTACCTATTCTGTCTTACATGCTACAAAATTATTTCCCTAACAATTGTAAAACGGAGCAGAAATATTGCAATTAGTCTATGAGAACCAGATAACATCACACATATTGGAGTTAAAAAATGGTACTTCTGGTTTCAAGTAGAAAAACATTCAACGGCCTTCCAGAAATTCTACTCTCTACGACGCCTCAATAGTTCCCTTGCTGGCGTGACCTCCAAACATGGAGCCCCATCTCCAGCACTACACATCCACTACTACCATCCCTCGCAATTTAGATGTAATTGGTATTTCAGAAGTATAGCCAAGTGTAAATGACCAGGTCTCCCCCTCTGTTAGCTATATTTCCAATCTTTGGCACACTAAAGCTACAATCTGACTTCACTTTCAACATAAGGAAGCTGGCTTTAATAACATAAGCACGGGTAAGCAGTCCCATGTGCTCAATTTAAAGTAATGCCTGCTGGGATCAGCAATTATATAGGGGTCTGGAGGGAGCAGAGTGATTAAACTAAATAAGGAACTGTGTCTCAAAAGACATGTGTTTTGTCCTTAAATAACCCTAAAGAGACTACAATTGACACTTTGGTCCTTTATTTCAAGCGAGCTTCTATTAAATGAAAGGTGTTTTTTTTATATAGCAGCACCACATGTGGAACTTTTATTTGTTTAGTTTCAGTAAGCCTTGCAGTCCTGACTTTCCACATGAGCTGTCAGACAGAAAATCCAACCCATTTCAAATGTCATTGACCCATATGCCACCTTGGGAAACTGTCAAGTTACAGTGTACACACCTGAAATACCAGTTGGAACTAGATTATAAGATTACTGTGCAATTATTCAGGGCAAAGGGCAGTAAAAAAAAAGCACAGAACAAAAAAAAAACTATTTACCTGGACTGTTGGCCACTGAATCGAAATGGCAGTTTGCAAGCACTGCATGTTTTGCTCCTTTTTTTGGTTCTAGCTTCACAACAACATTGGTAATATTATCATAGTAGCTACTGAAACCTCCAAGAAAATCAATGCTGAAAAAGCCAGTTGGTCTCTGGATATCCACTACAATGTTATTTGCTACTGCCTTTCTTTTGATTTCCTGGATCTGTTTTAACAGGTAGTTCACAGTCAGGATTTCATTAGCAGGACTCCCAACAGGCCTGGGTCCAAATTCAGTAATGTGCTGGAGATGCTTCCTAAAAAAAGATATCAATATTTTGTCACCTTACTAAATGAAACAACTTTACATTTTGAAGAGAGTTGATGTCAATCATTAGCCTCTTGTCCACATACTACTGCCTTCAAGTCAAACTTCACCAGCCTAGATCTTTTACATTCAGTCATCCCCATCATGAGCCCAAAATTGATGCAGACACTAGCACATTGCACTATGCTCCAAATTTAGAACACTCCTTTTTGTACAGGCACAATTTTTACATTCTCCAAAACCAGTTCTGATCAAGGCAAATGACTGCACTTGTACTGAAACATGAGCAAAAGCATGAAAGATTTGAATAGTCCATTTGTCTCAGCTGAATTTCAACCCAAGGTGCAGAAATAAAATAAGAGGTTGGAATCCATTGCATTATTCAAGCTCTTTAAAAAATGAGGCAATGTTATTCTCAAAATCAAGATAATGCTCCCCTTTACTTTTGTTATTTAAAGTTCCTGACACTGGTTTAAAGATGGCCTGTACAGATTCCACATGATGTTTGTGAAAGCAGTCACAATCAGAAAGGCTACCTGATTTGTGTCTGAACAGTGAGATTACAAATTATGACTTAAGGATTGGAAGTATTTACATCAGGAAATGCTGCAATTTCAGTGCATTTGTGTCACCTGTAGTGCAACATGTTCAATGGGTGTTTGAAGGGATTGCAACCTATAAGAGGAAATGGGAGTGGGTGGGGGATCAGAAAAGAGGGCTGAAGGGTCATAATGCTGATCTGTAATGCTGTATTTACTGTTTTGAGTTCCCAATGTCATCTTTGATGAGGATGGGCCTTAAAGCCAAACTGCATCAGCACCGGTCACCTCCAACTCTGAGCCCATTTTCAATTCCAACCTAAGCCTCCCTTGCAAATACAAAATATGGTAGGCAGACTCCTTCAGGAGAAAGATGGGATTAGGATAATTCGTGACTTCTGGTATCTGTCTTAAAAAATGAAGATCCTATCCTCACTAAGACAATGGGAATGTAGACAATAGGAGACAGGCTGAGTAGGTTCTTTTCCCCTCGGTGCATGTCTCAGGTACAAAACAGTCTGACCTTAAGGCAGTAAAATACTGGGCTAAGAAGTCTGACACAATCCAAATACCACAACTTCAGAATCAGTGCACCATTAACAGAGAACACAATTCAAGCCAAGACAGATCAAAAACCATTAACTGCAAACTGCCACTTAGACATTGCAAAATTACAGCTGTTCTTATTTTAGAACTCATTACAATTAAAGGACTTATAGGTAGGCAGAGCAAAACTTCAAATTCAAGTAGACCGTGGCTTGTGTGCTTCTAATTTCTACTCCAACACCACACCATTTGGTTATGTTCAACTGAAACTGATTACCAAATGCTAGTTAATGAGATTCGAGAGTGTGGTGCTGGAAAAGCACAGCAGGCAGCATCCGAGGAGCTTGAGAACCGATACCTACAAAGTGTTCGAAGTTAGATATTTTTGCATCTCTGAGCATGCCTCGTTTTTTCAGCAATACCGGAGCGGAGCTCAGCAATCAAATAGGTAACTTAGAACTTTGAATATTGCTGAAAAAATACAAAAGTACATTCGTTAGAGCATAGCAATTTTTGCAAAGCGGGAGAGCTTGAACAAAATGAATCTTTATTCAGCAATATGCACGAGTGTTCGAATTCAGGAAGTGTGCATAAAGACATGAAGCACCACATTAAAGCAGCAAGAGTTGTCAGATTGGGTGAGATGTATAGGAATAGGCAAGGTTCAATCCAACTGGGAAGTTGCAGGCTGAAGGTCTGGCTCTCTATCTCCGGGTTACCTTGCTGCCTTGGCGTCGAAGCCGTCCCGGTGCTGACTGGGTCCCAGTACCACCAGCTGCCGCAGGGAGAGCTGAATCAGCGCCCATAGCAGCAGCAAGTAGACGCCTACCAGCAATGAGGCGCCCGCTTCAGGTACCTCTCCGGTAACCCTCACACCATCTTCCCGGCCTTTGCCGGGCCTCTGCCCGCCCCGAGCTCGGGCCCACGGAACCGGTTCCGCGGGCGATGCCTCACTCCCGGTCTCCTTCGCCCCTGCCCCCCGAATCCGGACACCACGGCTCCTTGAGCCGCTCTCCAAACCTGACCTCTCCCTGGTGATCGCCGACATTGGACCTCACCTCCCGGTGACTACCGGCCGATCACGTCGGTCAGACCCCGCCCCTCCGCCGGGCCGCGCCTCGCCTCCTACCATAGACCCCGCCTCTCGGCGGGGCCACGCCCCTTAACGGACCACGCCCCTCGGCTGGGTTTAGCCGCGGCTCCTACCATAGACCCCGCCCCTCGGCCAAGCCGCGCACCCTATCATAGACCCCGCCCCTCGGCCAAGCCGCGCCCCCTATCATAGACCTCGCCCCTCGGCCAAGCCGCGCCCCCTACCATCGACCCCGCCCCTCGGCCGGGTCGTGCCCCGTACCATAGATTCCGCCCATCGGGCAAAGACCCTGCTCGTTCCGTCGAGGACTACGCCCCCTGACATGTGCCACGCCCCTCGGCCTGGCAGCATTCCTGGGTTATTCAGCCAAACGGTGCCAGGGTTTACGCCTCACTCCAGCATCTGAAGTGGTAATTTAGTCTTACATGCCGGTTAGGTCAATTCTATTGTTAGTATTGCTAGCACAAAGGCCTGTCCACTCTCTAAGTTATTCCAGGGCACAATTTAAAAAGGAACAAACTTTCCTTGGACAATATTTTTCACTCTTATGACCAACCACAGCTGAACTAACATATTTGCTGGTGTAATAGTGACTTCGTTTATTATATAAATCATTAGTTGTGAAGCGATTTAGAGGCATACAGCACAGAAACAGACCTTTCAACCCAACTCATCCATACTAACCAGGTTTCCTCAACTGAACTAGTCCAATTTG
Source organism: Chiloscyllium plagiosum (assembly GCF_004010195.1). Classification (NCBI taxonomy): domain Eukaryota; kingdom Metazoa; phylum Chordata; class Chondrichthyes; order Orectolobiformes; family Hemiscylliidae; genus Chiloscyllium; species Chiloscyllium plagiosum. The sequence goes on along the minus strand of NC_057711.1, from coordinate 102,512,707 downwards.
CTTGCATTTCACCCACATCCCTCAAAACCATTCCTATCCTTGTACTTCTCCAAATGTATTTTAAATGTTAAAAAAATTACACAACACCAGGTTATAGTCTAACAGGTTTATTTGGAAGCACTAGCTTTCAGAGCCCTGCTCCTTCATCAGGTGATTAGAGAGTGGCACTCCGAAAGCTAGTGCTTCCAAATAAATCTGTTGGACACTAACCTGGTGTTGTGTGATTTTAACTTTGTACACCCCAGTCCAAAACACACATACCCAAATCATGACTACCATTGACATTTTAAATGTTGGTAATTGTACTCGCCTCTATCACTTCCTCTGGCAGGTCGTTCCATATATACACACATCACCCTGTGTGAAGAAGTTGCCCTTCAGATCCCTTTTAAATTTTTCCCCTCTCCCCTTAAACCTATGCTCTCTAGTTTTGGATACCCCTATCCTGGGGAAAAGACCTTGGCTATTCACCTTATCTATGCCCCTCATGATTTTATAAACCTCGAAAAGGTCACCACTCAACTTCCTCCACTCCAGGGAGAAAAGTCTCAGCCTACCCAGCTTCTCCTTACAGCTCAGAACCCTCCAGTCTCGGTAACACGGTTATAAATCATTTTTGCATCCTTTCCAGTTTAAAAACAGGGTTACCAGAATTATACACAGTACCCCAAATGTGGCCTTACCAATATCTTGTACAGCTATAAATTGACATCCCAACGTCTGTATTCAATGCTCTGACTGATGAAGGCCAGTGTACCAAATGCCTACTTCACCACCCTATTTACTTGTGACACCACTTTCAAGGAACTACATACTTGCACTACTAGGTCTCTCTGCTCAATAACATTCCATAAGACCATAAGACATAGGAGCAGAAATTAGGCCAATCTGACCATCGAGTCTGCACCACCATTCAATCATGGCTGATAAGTTTCTCAACCCCATTCACCCCATAACTGTGGATCCCCTTGATACTCAAGAACCTATCTATCTCAGTCTTAAATATATTCAATGACCTGGCCTCCACAGCTTTCTGTGGCAATGACTTCCACAGATGCACCACTCTCTGGCTAAAGAAGTTTCTCCTTAGCTCCATTCTAAAAGGTCTTCTCTTTACTCTGTGGCTGTGCCCTCAGGTCCTAGTTTTGCGTACCATTAGAAACATCTTCCCAACATCTACTCTGTCCAGGCCATTCAGTATTCTGTATGTTTCAATTAGATCCCCCCCTCATCCTTCTAAACTCCATTGAGTATAAACTGAAAATCCTCAAACATTCCTCATATATTAAGCTTTTCATTCCTGGGACCATTCTCACGAACCTCCTCTGAACACGCTCCAGCTCCAGTGCATCCTTCCTGAGATATGGGGCCCAGAACTGTAAACAATACTCCAAATTTGGTCTAACCAGAACCTTACAGAGCCTCAGACATGCATCGCTGTTTTTATATTCAGGTTCACTCAAAATAAATGCCAATATTGCATTTTCCTTCCTAACTACTGATTCAACCTGCAAGTTTACCTTGAGAGAATCCTGAACTAGAACTCTCAAGTTTCTTTGCACTCACATTCCCCAGGGTCCTACCAAGTCCTGCCCTGGTTTGTCTTACCAAAATGCAACACCCTGCATTAATCTGCCATTTCTCGGTCCACTGAACCGTGTTGATCAAGATCTCATCATACATTTAGATAACCATCTTCACTATCCACTTGACTACCAACTTTGGTGTCATCCCTAAACTTATTTGCCATGCTTCCTATATTCTCATCCAAATCATTTATGTAGATGCTAAACAACTGTGGACCCAGCACCGATCCTTGCGGCACTCCGCTAGCCACAGGCCTCCAGTGTAAATCCTCTACCATTACCCTCTATCCTCTATCAAACCAACTTTGTATCCAGTTGGTTAGCTCTTCCTGGATTCCACGTGATCTAACCTTCCTCACCAGCCTACCCATGTAGTACTTTGTCGAATCCCTAGCTAAAGTCCATGTATCACTCTGCTTTCATCTATCTTCTTAGTCACCTGTTCAAAAAACTCAATCAAGTTTGTAAGACACAACTTCCTAAGCATAACTCCAAATCTGAAACATCCTAATACCTTACTCCAAACTGCTGGAAAATATCAAATTTATATGAGATTAAACTTTCCAGAGAGATGTCATGTTTCCTAGTCTCTTGAAAAAAATGCAGTGCTCACAACCATACAAACATTACCATTGTTCTATGGCATGCATGCGATCTTTGTGTATCACCAGGGAAACCATGACTAACAGCTAGATATATCTGAGAATATTCTGACAATTCTGATGAAGTGTTAGCTTCTACCTAAAACAATATGTGGTTGGAAACCCTTCAAATCACCCAATTTAGTGCCTACTGCACCCTGAACTTTTGCCTCCTTAAACCTACTTGTGGTCTTCAACATCAGCTGTAGCTCAGTATCAGATGACCCCCTTCACACAAGATTTTTGGTTCAACTCTCACTGGAGCATTTGAGCACAAAAATATAGGCTGCTGTGCAGTAATGAGGAATATGAGAGGTTTCATCTCAGGTAAATGTAAAACACCCCAGAGCACTATTTATGAAGAGGTGCAGGAACGTTATCTCATCTTTCTAGACAATATGTATCCCTCAATCAACATAATAAGACACATTATCTGGCTACCATCATGTTGCTGGTCATGGGATGTTGCTGTGTGCAAACTGGCAGTCATGTTTCTTACTTTGCAACAGTTACTACATTTAAAAGTATTTAATTGGCTGTAAGGTGCTTCACAATCCTATGGCAGGACTTCCAAAAGCTTTGGTTGCGACTGAGAGTGTTAGAGAATATGGGAAAGTAAGTATGAGTGGTAGAGAGCAAATGAAGGTGAGAATGTGAGGAAGTGCCTATTTTGACAGTGAGTAAGTGAGGATGAGAGTTCAAGAATATGTGGTAGAATGTAAGAGTATGGGTGACTGAGAGAGTGTGAGGAAGTGAACATGTGTGGCACAGAATGAGTGAAAGAGGCAGCAAGCACATGAGGGAGAGAAAGTAAGTAACTAATTGACATAACAAAGAATAACAACTGAACATTTGCTCACACACCGAACCCTAAGTAAGAGGTAATCTTATGATTAGGGAACTGAACAAGGTGAATGCTGAGAAGATATTTCCCCTTATGTGGAGTTGAAACATAATGACAAAGTATAAAAATTAGTATCTTAGTTAAGGCTGAGTCAAGGAGAATTTCTTTCCCTCAGATGGCTGTCAGTTTATGGAATTCTTTTCCCAAAGAGCAGTGCAGCTTGGATCAATCAATATTTTCAAGGCTGAGTTAATTGTAATTTTTAATGGAGAGTATCAACTGGCAAGTTATATGGGATTCAGAACTAGAATGTGGTATTGGGCCACAACTACATCAGCCATGACATTAACAAATAGTGAAGCAGTGTTGAGGTACTGAATGGCCTATCCTTGTTCCTAATTGTTATGTTCATCTGACTGGAATGTTGCTATGTTGATTTTCTGGCAAATACTAAATAAAATATTACACAATAAGATCCCACATAAATGTGCCTCTTTGTGTTATATCAGGGTGGATCTCTGAAGAAAGAATGTGTTGTTGTTTAACCAGTTCCTTAATTGCAATTATAAAAGTAGTAAAGTCATAAGTAGACAAACTGAACACATTCCTGCCAAAAATAATCACATTTGATCAAATTTTGTTTTTTTTTAACAATTGTTCAAGTAACCACATAATTGTTGTCAGCTTTTGGTGAATATTCTTAAAATATTTTTGGAAGTTTGAAAATGGCTTATAGGAAATAAGGGGTTAGTTTTGCTTTGTAAAGTACTTTATTTGGCAGTATTTTGACAAGACTATATATATTTACCAGCAAATTTCCAGAGTTCTCAATACATTGGAAATTAAGATGTTTTCAGTAGTCATAAAACTGAGATCCTTATTCCAGTATTTTGAATGAACATAGCAAATTCCACAGACCAATTCAAAGAAGTCAAATAAGATAACCCATTGAGCTGTCAAACATTCCACTTAATCAAAAACTCAACAATAATTTATCCCATTTATTATTCAGTTGTGTTTTCATTTTGTTTTTCGTGTAACTAATATTTTTTAAAAAAATCAGTTTCCTCAAATGGCCATGCTTAACTTATCACTTAATGAATGTGTCACTCAAAATATGCTAAGTTTCTCCCCTAAGGCCAGTGGCCCAATGGATAAGGCGCTGGCTTTCTAAGCCAGGGATTGTCAGTTCGGGTACCATTGGGAGGGGGGCATGAGATTTGTTCTAAAAAATAACTTCTGCTGTTTTAGCTGTGGGAGCTGGTTGATCCCATTGTGAACAGCAGTGACCACATCTGCAGCAAGTGTTGGTTTTTGGAAGAACACCGGATCAGAGTTGATGATCTGGAATCTGAGCTTCAAACACTGCTGCATGTCTGGGAGGGGGAGAGTTACCTGGATGCTTTGGTTCAGGAGGCAGTCACACCCAGTAGATTAAGTAATTCAAATTCAGTTAGTTATCAGGGACAACACGGTGTGACTGGAAATGAGGCAGGTAGGGAGATTCTGAGTTCAGGAGTTGAGGAGCCTCAGCCCTTGACCATGTCCAACACGTATGAAGATCTTTGCTCCCTGTATGGATGAGGAAAAGTGCTGTGGGCAGGATGAGCCAGCTGACTACAGCACCATGGTGCAGAAGGCCACTCAAGAGGGGGGAGCAAAACGACATGTAGTTATTATAGGGGATTCTATAATTAGGGGGACAGTTGGTATCCTTTACGAGCCGGATCAGGAGTCCTGCATGATGTGTTGCCAGCCCGGTGTCAGGGTGCAGGACATCTCCGATCGGCTTGAAAGGATATTGGAGCAAGATCCAATTGTTGTAGTCCAGGTTAGCACTAACAACATAGGCAAGGCTAGGAAGGAGGACCTGTTTGGGGAGTAGCAAACACTAGGAAGGAAATTGAAGAATAAGTCTTCGAGGGTCATAATCTCTGGATTACTGCCCGAGCCACATGCTAATTGGCATAGGGATAAGAAAATTAGGGAAGTAAACATGTGGCTAAGAGATTAGTGTGAGAAAGAGGATCCTATTTCATGGGACATTGGCATCAGTTTTGGAATCGGGAGGATCTGTACTAATGGGGCGGTCTCCACCGGAACCAATCTGGAAACACTGTGCTAGCAAAAAAGATAAATAGGGTAGTCACTAGGGCTTTAAACTTGTGAATTGGGGTGGTGTTTTTGGGGGGAGGGGGGGGAGTATGGAGTCAAGTACAAAGATAAGCAGCAGGTTAGCATGTGTGCAAGGTTTAAATTCGAGGCAGACTAGGAATGAAGCGAAAAGGAAGAATAACTTAGGACATATTACTCGAGATGTTGGAACTCATGAGGATAAGAAAATTAGCATTAAGCTAAATTAGCATTACCTGAATGCTCGTAGTATCCGTAAAAAGTTGATGAGTTAACAGCACAAATCATTGTGAATGATTACGATGTTGTGGGCATCACAGAGGCGTGGTTGCAGGGGGTTCAGGACTGGCAGTTAAACATCCTAGGGTTTACAACTTATTGAAAAGACAGGGAGGTGGGCAGAGGGGACAGGGTTTCCTTGTTAGTTATGAAAAAAATTAAATCTATGGCACTGAATGTCATAGGGTCAGATGATGTGGAGTCTCTATGAGTGGAGTTGAGGAACCACAAAGGCAAAAACACCATAATGGGAGTTATGTACAGACCTCCTAACACTAGTCAGGACCAGGGGCACAAGATGTACTGGTAAATAGATAGGTCACAGTGATCATGGGTGACTTCATTATGCAGGTGAATACTGTTGCCGGTGGATCCAAAGAAAAGGAATTCATGGAATGCCTACAGGATGGCTTTTTGGAACAGCTTGTGATGGAGCTCACAAGGGAGCTATTCTGGACTTAGTGCTACGTAATGAGCCAGACTTCATAAAAGATCTTAAAGTAAGGGAACACTTAGGAGGCAGCGATCATAATATAGTACAGTCTGCAGTTTGAAAGAGAGAAGGCAAAATCAGATGTAATGGTGTCACAGTTAACTAAAGGTTAACTATAGGACCATAAGAGAGGAACTGACGCAAATCGACTGGAAGCAGAGCTTAGTGGGGAAGACAGTAGAGCAACAATGGCAGGAGTTTCTGGGTGTAATTGAGGACATAGTACAGACATTCATCCCAAAGAAAAGAAAGATTATCCGGTGGTGTTAGAAATTAGACAGCCATGGCTGACTAGGGAAGTCAAGAATTGTATCAAAGAAAAAGAGAAAGCCTATAAAGTGGCCAAGAGCACTGGGAAATCAGAAGATTGGGAAGACTACAAAAACAAACAGAGGATAACAAAGAGAGAAATAAGGAAGGAGAGGATCAAAAATGAAAGTAGGCTAACCAGTAATATTAGAAATAATAGTAAGAGTTTATTTCAATGCATATGAAACAAAAGTAGACATTGGCCACTCCAAATTGATGCAGGAAGGCTTCTGCTGGGACATAAGAAAACAACTGAAGAACTTAATAAGTACTTTGTGTCAGTCTTCACAGTTAAGACGTGAGTAGTATCCCAACAATTAAGCAAAGTCAGGGGGCAGAGTTGAGTATGGTAGCCATTACAAAAGAGAAAGTGTTAGAAAAGCTGAAAGATCTAAAAATTGATGAATCTCCTGGCCCCGATGGGCTGCATCCTAGAGTTCTGAGGGAGGTGGATGAAGAAATAGTGGAGGCGTTGGTTGTGATCTTTCAAAATTCACTGGAGTCAGGGAAATTCCCAGATGATTGGAAAATCACTGTTGTAACCCTCTTGTTCAAGAAAGGATCAAGACAAAAGATGGAAAATGATAGGCCAATTAGTCCAACCTCGGTTGTTGGTAAGATCCTAGAATCCATCATTAAGGCTGAGATTTCTAAATACTTGGAAGTGCAGGGTCGGATTAGAACAAGTCAGCATGGATTTAGTAAGGCGAGGTCGTGCCTGACAAACCCTGAAGAGGTAGCAAGTAAGTTATACCAGGGAAACCCAGTGGATGTCACCTATCTAGACTTCCAAAAGACCTTTGATAAGGTGCTTCACAGGAGGCTGCTGAGTAAAGTGATGGCCCATGTGTTCGAGGTGAACTACTGGCCTGGATTGTGGATTGGCTGTCAGACAGAAGGCAGAGAGTTGAGATAAAAGGTTCTTTTTTGGAATGGCAGCTGGTGACAAGTGGTGTCCCGCAGGGTTCAGTGTTGGGGCCACAGCTGTTCACTTTATATATTAATGATCTGGATTAAGGGACTGGGGGCATTCTGGTGAAGTTTGCTGATGATCCAAAGTTCGATAGACAGGCACGTAGTACTGAGGAGGTGGGGAGGCTGCAAAAAGACTTAGACAGTTTAGGAGAGTGGTCCAGGAAATGGCTGATGAAATTCAACGTGAGCAAATGCCAGGTCTTACACTTTGGAAAAAGGAATACAGGCAAGGACTATTTTCTAAACGGTGAGAAAATTCATAAAGCCAAAGTACAAAGAGATCTGGGAGTGCTAGTTCAGGATTCTCTAAAGGTTAACTTGCAGGTTGAGTCCATGATTTAAAAAGCAAATGTAATGTTGTCATTTATCTCAAAAGGGTTGGAGTATAAAAGCAGCGATGTGCATCTGAGACTTTATAAAGCTCTAGTTAGGCTCCATTTAGAATACTGTGTCCAATTTTGGGCGCCACACCTCAGGAAGGACATACTGGCACTGAAGCGTGTCCAACAGAGAATCTCACAGATAATCCCTGGAATGGTAGGCCTAACATACGATGAACTGCTGAGAATCCTGGAATTGAATTCATTAGAGTTTAGAAGGTTGAGGGGAGAAGCTCTAATAGAAACTTACAAGATAATATATGTCTTAGAAAGGGTGGATGTTGGGAAGTTGTTTCCCATTAGGTGAGGAGGCTAGGACCTGTGGGCACCGTTTTAGAATTAGAGGGGGTCGATTTAGAACGGAAATGAGGAGACATTTTCTTCAGCTAGAGAGTGGTGGGCCTCTGGAATTCATTGCCTTGGAGCGCAGTGGAGGCCAGGATGCTAAATGCCTTCAAGGCAGAGATTGATAAATTCTTGATCTTGCAAGCAATTAAGGGATACAGGGAGAGTGTAGATAAGTAGAGTTGAATTGCACATCAGCCATGATTAAATGGTGGAGTGGACTTGATTGGCCGAATGGCTTTACTTTCACTTCTATGTCTTATGGTCTTAAGTATTTTTCTTCATCCAAGTAAATACTGGCAGGTTCATAACTCAGATATGTTAAGTTATCATAGTCATCGAGTCATAGAGATGTATAGCATGGAAACAGACCCTTTGGTCCAACCCGTCCATGCCGACCAGATATCCAAACCCAATCTAGTCCCACCTGCCAGCACCCGGCCCATATCCCTCCAAACCCTTCCTATTCATATACCCATCCAAATGCCTCCCATGCCCCTCATAATTTTGTAAACTTCTATATGGTCACCCCTCAGCCTCCGACACTCCACGGAAAACAGCCCCAGCCTGTTCAGCCTCTCCTTATAGCTCAAATCCTCCAACCTTGGCAACATCTCTTAAAACCTTTTCTGAACCCTTTCAAGTTTCACATCTTTCTGATAGGAAGGAGACCTGAATTGCACGCAATATTCCAACAGTGGCCTAACCAATGTCCTGTACAGCCGCCACATGACCTCCCAACTCCTGTACTCAATACTCTGACCAATAAAGGAAAGCATACCAAACGCCTTCTTCACTATCCTATCTACATGCAACTCCACTTTCAAGGACCTTATGGATCAATTGTTATCTCTTCTCAGAATTATTTGCCTAGATACTTGGTGCTAATAGTATGTGAACAGGAATTATTATATGGTATGTCATATCATATTATCATACAGCATCAAAGACTTGTACAGACTGATTTTCACAGGTGAATGTAAAACATCCCACAGCATTAATGTAAAGCGAAGGGGAGTTATCATTTACAGGATAGATGTAGAAAGGTTGTTTCTTCTTTGAGACAGTTGAGGATCAGAGGACATAATCTCAAAATTAGGAGTCACCCATTTAAGACAGAGTTGAGGATGATTTTCTCTCTCGGATAGCAGTCTTTCTGTGGAATTCTTTACTACAGAGACCTGTTGAGATTGGGTCATTAAATATTCTCAAGGCTGAGATAGACAGACTTTTGATCAGTGAGGAGTTATGGGGGTTACGACAGGAAAGTGGAGTTGTGGATAATTAGATCAGCCGTGACCTCGTTGAATGGTGGAGCAGTATCAATGGGTCAAATGGCTTACTTCTGCTCTGTTGTCTTATGGTTTTATGATCATCAACATCACTAAAGCAGGTTATTGGGTCATTTGTCATATTGCTGTCTATGGAAGGTTGCCACACCCTGACTGACTGCTGTGATGCCTAGATTTCAACAGTGACCACATTTCATATCATAGTTAATTAGTTTTAAACTGCTTCGGATGGCCAATGGTCATTAAAGGTACTATATAACTGTAAGTCTTTCTTATTTTGAGGGACTTGTGCTCCCTTTCAAGATTCAGATATCCATCCTGATCGATGGCCTTTCATCATAGCCACACACCCTATCCTGTGAATGTCAAATTGAAAATGATTGCTCTTAAAATCATGGCAAAGGACCAAAAAGACTCGAACAGGTTCCAAAATGAATGTCTCTCACTTGTCATGTTATCCTTTTATTTATCTATCTCAATTTGCTCACTTTTATCCATATCATCTATTTCCAGAGGTAAATGTCAATACTAGATCCTTCTCCTGTGTTGGGGATCTCTATCTTTGAGGTAATTAGATTATAATCTCACTATTTTAATTCTCCAGACCTTTACCGTTATATTGTATTACTGATTGTCTCTTCCAGCCAATACTGCCTCTTTTATTTTTGGTTTACCCCCTTCTTCTATTGCCTGAAGATGTTTGCATTCTACTTATTGTCACCTTCAATTGGATGGCTTTGTTTCCCTTAAGCCCATCTCTGAGAGACAATAGTACATACATAGACGAAGATACTGGAGAGACACTTCGAGATCTGTAAAACCACGATTCATTTATTAAATACTTAAACAAATAGCACACCACTTTCATCTTGTAGAGATATTCAATCACTGTTTTTCACTACCCTGATTTCTGTACTCAACTCAAACATTATTACCCAGGAGAGTTTGCAGCAGGCCAGACTAATACTTTGCTGATGTCTTCACCATACCTCCTGACATAGGTCCTGCGCAATGTGAATCTTCGAAGTGTTGCTGAACTAAAGGATTTCTTCAGGCTCTTCATACACAGTATGTAGACAGGCCAACAAGGGGCAAGGCCACATTAGATTTGGTACCGGATAATGAACCCGGCCAGGTGTTAGATTTGGAGGTAGATGAGCACTTTGGTGATAGTGATTAGAATTCGGTTATGTTTATTTTAGTGATGGAAAGGGATAGGTACATACCACAGGGCAAGAGCTATAGCTGGGGGAAAGGCAATTAAGATGCGATTAGGCAGGATTTAGGATGCATAAGATGAGGAAGGAAACTGCAGGGGATGGGCACAATTGAAGTGTGGAGCTTATTCAAGGACCAGCTATTGCGGATCCTTGATAATTATATACCCATCAGGCAGGGAGGAAGTGGTCGAGCGCGGGAGCTGTGGTTTACTAAAGAAGTTAAATCTCTAGTCAAGAAGAAGAAGAAGGCTTATGTTAGAATGAGATGTGATGGCTCAGTTGAGATGCTTAAGAGTTACAAATTAGTCAGGAAAGATCTAAAGAGAGAGCTAAGAAGAGCCAGGAGGGGACATGAGAAGTCATTGGCAGATAGGATCAAGGAAAACCCTAAGGCTTTCTATAGCTATATCCGGAATGAAAGAATGACTAGAGTAAGATTAGGGCAGATCAAGCATAGTAGTGGGAAGTTGTGTGTGGAGTCAGAGGAGATGGGGGAAAGTGCTAAATGAATACTTTTCATCAATATTCACGGTAGAAAAAGACAATGTGATCAAGGAAAATACTGAGATACAGGCTACTAGACTAGATGGGATTGAGGTGCATAAGGAGGAGTTAGAAATTCTGGAAAGTGTAAAAATTGATAAGTCCCCTGGCCCGAATGGGATTTCTCCTAGGATTCTCTGGGAAGCCAGGAAGGAGATTGCCGAACCTTTGGCTTTGATCTTTATGTCGTCATTATCTCCAGGAATAGTACCAGAAGATTGGAGGATATCAAATGTTGTTCCCTTGTTCAAGGAGTGGAATAGAGACAACCTTGGAAATTATAGACCTGGGAGCCTTACTTTGATTGTGGGTAAGGTGTTGGAAAGGGTTATAAGAGATAGGATTTATAATCATCTAGAGATGAATAAGTTGATTAGGGATAGTAACACAGTTTTGTGAAGGGTAGGTTATGCCTCACAAACCTTAGTGAGTTCTTTGAGAAGGTGACCAAACAGGTGGATGAGGGTAAAGCATTTGATGTGGTGTCTATGGATTTAAGTAAGGCATTTGATAATGTTCCCCACGGTAGGCTATTGCACAAAATACGGAGGCATGGGATTGAGGGTGATTTAGCGGTTTGGATCAGAAATCTGCTAGCTGAAAGAAGACAGAGAGTGATGGTTGATGGGAAATATTCATCCTGGAGTTCAGTTACTAGTGGGGTACCACAAAGATCTGTTTTGGGTCCACTGTTGTTTGTCATTTATATAAATGACCTGGATAAAGACGTAGAAGGATGGGTTAGTAAATTTACAGATGACACTAAGGTTGGTAGAGTTGTGGATACTAACAAAGGACATTGTAGTTTACAGAGAGATACAGATAAGCTGCAGAGCCATGCTGAGAGCTGGCAAATTGGATTTAATGCAAAAAAGTGTGAGGTGATGCACTTTGGAAGAAATAACAGGAACGCATAGTACTGGGCTAAAGGTAAGATTCTTAGTAGTGTAGATGAGCAGAGAGATCTCAGTGTCCAGGTACATAGATCCTTAAAAGTTGCCACCCAGATTGATAGGGTTGTTAAGAAGACATACGGTGTGTTAGCTTTTATTGGTAGAGGGATTGAGTTTCGGAACAATGAGATCATGCTGCAGCTGTACAAAACTCTGGGTCAGCCACACTTGGAGTATTGTGTATAGTTCTGGTCAAAGCATTATCGGAAGGATGTAGAAGCTTTGGAAAGGGTTCAGACATGATTTACTAGGATGTTGCCTGGTCTGGAGGGAAGGTCTTATGAGGAAAGGCTGAGGGACTTGATTGTGTTTTTGTTCAAGAGAAGAAGGTTGAAAGGTGACTTAACTGAGACATATAAGATTACCAGAGGGTTAGATAGGTTGGACAGTGAGAGCCTTTTTCTTCGGATGGCAATGGCTAGCACGGGGGGACATAGCTTTAAATTGAGAGGTGTTAGATATAGGACAGATGTCAGAGGTAGTTTCTTTATTCAGAGAGTAGTCGGAGCATGGTAGGCACCGCCTGCAACCAGTAGTAGACTCATCAACTTTAAGGGCATTTAAATGGTTATTGGACAGGCATATGGACGAGAACGGAATAGTGTAGGTTAATGGACTTCAAACTTATTCCACAGGTTGGTGCTAAATCGAGGGCCGAAGCGCCTGTACTGTGCTGTAATGTTCTATGTTCTACAAGTCTCTGTGCCAAATGTGTGCATTATTTAGAATTAGCTGTGCACATGACCAGTCCTGACCATTTTGGCCAAATGCATGCCTTATTTGGACTTATCCATGCACATGTCCGGGAGCAACAGGAGACAGAGCAGAGGTGACATTGGAGACAAGGAGGCTGCCGGGTAGGTAAGGGAACAGTATACATTTGGGCAACAGCTAAACCCGAGATACTACCCGTGTAGTATCTCCCTCCTGCCCACCCTCCTCTTGCCAGAAGAGAAAGGACTCTGTAAGATAAGGGTTTTTTTCTTTTCTTTCATATATTTAAGTGGATTGTTTGGTTTTAGTAAGTTGATATATAGCTAAGCCTTACAATGGCAGGGGACCTCAGACCCATGGCATGTGCCTCTTGCCTGATGTGGGATCTCAGGGAAGTGGCTGACTTCCCTGACTCTTACACTTGCAAGAAGTGTGTCCAGGTGCAGCTGTTGTTTGACCGTATGACGGCTCTGGAGCTGCAGATGGACTCACTGTGGCGCATCCACGATGCTGAGGAGGTCATGGATATCATGTTTAATGAATTGGTCACACCGCAGGTTAGAATTGCTGAGGGAGAGAGTGAATGGGTGAGCAAAAGGCAGAGAAAGAGTTGGAAGGCAATGCAGATGTCACTTGCAGTCATCTCCCTCCAAAACAGGTATACCGTTTTGGATACTGTTAGGGGAGATGGCTCACCAGGGGAGGGCAGCAGTTGCCATGATCATGGCACCGTGGCGGGTACTGCTGTTCAGAAGAGCGGGATAAAAATTCGTAGGGCCATAGTCATAGGGATTCTATTGTAAAGGGAGTAAATAGGCAGTTCTGTTGCTGAAAAAGAGACTCCCGGATGGTATGTTGCCTCCCAGGTGCTTGGGTCAGGGATGTCATCAATCGGCTGCAGAGCATTCTGAAACGGGAGGACGAACAGCCAGTTGTCGTGGTGCATATAGGCACCAATGATATAAGTAAAAAACAAGATGAGGTCCTGAAAGCAGAATTAAGAAAGCTAGAAGAGAAATTAAAGAGGAGGCCCGAGAGCGTTTTCTACAGCAGTATGTCAATAGTCCGACGAGGGAATGGGAATGAGCCAGGCCAGGTGGTAGAAATTTCAGTGGGAATTTCTTTGAGAATACTGACCACAATTCTGTAAGTTTTAGTATACTCGAAGATAAAGATGTGAGTGGTCCTAAGGGATGAGTACTAAAGTGGGCCAAGGCCAATTACACCAAAATTGGGCAGGAGCTGGGAAATGTCGATTAGACACAGCTATTTGACGGAAAGTCCACATTTGATATGCAGGAGGCTTTCAAAAATAGGTTGAAGATAGTGCAGGATAGGCATGTCCCTTTGAAAATAAGGGATAGGAAAGGCAAGATTCATGAACCGTGAATGACAGGAGAAGTCATGTGACTAGCCAAGAGGAAAAGGGAAGCGTACATGAGGTCCAGACAGCTAAGAACAGAACAGGCCTTGGAGGAATATCGGGAGAGTAGAACCAATCTTAAATGAGGAATCAAGTGGGATAAAAGGGGTCATGAAATAACTTTAGCTAGCACACTTAGGGAGAATCCCAAGGCCTTTTATTCTTATAGAAGACACAAGTGGGTAACCAGAGAAAGGGTTGGTCCACTAAAGGATAAGGAAGGAAGATTGTGTGTCGAACCTGACAAAATGGGTGAGATTCTCAATGATTACTTTACATCAGTGTTCACTGAGGAATGGGAGGTGGTGAACGCTGAGATTAGAGATAGGAGTTTGTTTACTGTGAATCACGTTGACCTAAGGAGGGAAGATGTGTTGGGTAGGCTAAAGGATATTAAGGTGGATAAATTCTCAGAACCAGCTGGGAGCTATCCCAGGTTGCTGAGGGAGATGAGAGAAGAAATAGCTGGGGCCCTGACAGATATCTTTGTCGCATCCTTAAACACAGGTGAGGTGCCGGAGGACTGGAGGGTTGCTCATGTTGTCCCCCTGTACAAGAAGGGTAGTGGAGATATTCCTGGTAACTACATTCCAGTGAGCCTGATATCAGTGGTGGGAAAGTGGCTGGAAAAGGTACTGGAGGATAAAGTCTATTTATATTTGGAAAAGAATGGGCTTATCAGTGATAGGCAACATGGTTTTGTGTGGGGTAGATAGTGTCTTACCAACTTAATAGAGTTCTTTGAGGAAGTGACCAAGTTGATAGGCTGTAGATGTCATACACATGGACTTTAGAAAAGTGTTTGATAAGGTTCCCCATGGTCAACTAATGGAGAAAGTGAACTCATATGGTGTGCAGGGTGTTCTAGCTAGGTGGATAAAGAACAGATTGACAGGAGACAGGTTGAGTACGTTAGGATTAGAGACAGAGAGTAGTAATTGAAGAGAGTTTCTCGAAATGGAGAAAGGTGACCAGTGATGTTCCACAGGGATCAGTGCTGGGGCCACTGTTGTTTGTAATATACATCAATGATCTAGAACAGGACATTGTTGGTCTGATCAGTAAGTTTGCAGATGACACGAAGATTGGTGGAGTAGCAGAAAGCATAGGGGACTGTTAAATAATACAGGAGAATATAGATAGACTGGAAACTTGGGCAGAGAAGTGGCAGATGGAGTTCAATCCAGACAAATATGAAGTGATGCATTTTGGGGAAGTCTAATTCCAGAGCGAACTATACTGTAAATGGAAGATTTTCGGGGAAAGTTAATGAGTAGAGAGATCTGGGAGTTCAGGTCCATTGTACCCTGAAGATGGCTGCACAGGTGGGTAGAGTGGTCAAGAAGGCATATGGTATGCTTGCCTTCATTGGATGGGGTATTGAGTATAAGAGCTGGCAGGTCATGTTAAAATTGTACAAGAGTTTGGTTCGGTCGCATTTAGAATACTGTGTACAGCACTGGGTGCCACATTACCAAAAGTTTGTGGACGCTTTAGAGAGTGGCAGAGAGGGTTTACATGAATGTTGCCTGGTATGGAAGGTGATAGCTGTGAAGAGAGGTTGAGTACGTTAGGATTATTTTCATTAGAAAAAAGGAGACTGAGGGGGCACCTGAATGAGGTTGACAAAATCATGAAGGGTATAGACAGGGTATGTAGAGATAAGCTTTTTCCCAGGGTGAGGGATTCAATAACGAGAGCTCAGGCATTCAAGGTGAGAGGTGAACGGTTTAAGGGGAGCAAGTACTTTACACAGAGGATGGTAGGTGCCTGGAACGTGTTGCCAGCAGAGATAGCAGAGGCAGGCATGGTAGATTCACTTAAGGTGCGTCTGGACAGAAGCATGAGTAGGTGGGAAGCAGAGGGATACAAATGCTTAAGAATTGGGCGATAGGTTTAGACTGTGGATTTGGATCAGCTCAGGCTTGGAGGGCTGTAGGGCCTGATCCTGGGCTGTAAATTTTCTTTGTACTTTGCTCTTTGTATGAGCAATGCCAAATGTTTTGTTCAAATGTATGCATTATCTGGTAGAGGCAGCAGTTCCTGATTTCCTGCAGTTTTAACTCTTCTCAGACCAGACTGACTCATTCTTATTCCATTCACATGACACACCATTGTTAAGCCTCTTATCAATTCCTGTTATCTTCAGCCTTTTCCAACACCCTCTTAATCTTAAAAATTTTCAATTTTTTTCTTGTAAAGTATGTCTTCATTCACAATCCCTTTTCTTGTACAGGATCACAAACCCATTATTGAAAATCAAACCATATTTTCTCAGGTTGTCACTGAGCAAACCTGGAGTTCTTCCTCCCATGGATTCCAACATTGTAGTTCCTCATCACTGTGCGGCCAACTTGTATCTGCTTCCCAACATCTACAAACACGAAGGCCTAGGAAAGTCCTTCACTTCTTAGTCAGTTCTTGCCCCAACAAACTGGTTTCTTCTCATCTTCAACACTTTAAAGAGAGTCAGGGGACAGAGGTGAGTGTAGGGTCCATCACTAAGGCCAGGAGGCTGAAAGGTCTGAAGGCAGACAACTTTTTCGGACCGGATGGGCTACACCTTAGAATTCTGAAGGAGATAGCTGAGGAGATTGTGAAGATATTAGTGGTGATCATTCATGCATCACTGGAGTTAGGGAGAGTTGCAGAGGACTGGAAAATGGATAATATAACATCCGTGTTTAAGAAGGAAGGGAGGCAGAAAATAAGAAATTATAGGCCAATTAGCATGACCTCAGTCATGAATAAGATTTTACAGTTCATTATTAGCTATGAGATTATGGAATATTTGGATGTGCATGGTAAAATAGGGTTGATTCAGCACGGCTTTGTCAAGGGCAGGTCATGCCTGACAAATCTGTTAGAGTTCTTTGAGGAAGATATGAGCAAATTAGACAAAGGAGAGCCGGTAGATATGATCTATTTGAATTTCCAAATGGCCTGTGACAAGGTGCCAGACAGGTGGCTACTACATAAGCACCCATAGGGTTAGCGGCAAGATACTGGCATGGACAGAGGATTGGCTGACTGGTAAAGGCAGACAGATAGTCGGGTCTTTTTTTCAGGATGGTAGCTGGTGACTAGTGGAGTTTCACAGGGCTCAGTGTTGGGACCACAACTCTTCAAGTTATACATTAACGATCTGGAGGAAGGAACTGAGGACATTATTGCTAAGTTTACAGGTGATATAAAAATAGGTGGAGGGACTGGTAGTGTTGAGGAAGCAGGAAGACTGCAGAAGGAATTGGACAAACTAGAAGAGTGGGAAAAGAAGTAGAATATGTGAGAAATGTGAGGTCATGCAGTTTGGTAGGAAGGATAGAGATATAGACCAATTTTTAAATGGGAAAGTATTCATAAATCTGAAGCACAAAGGATCTTAGGAGTCTGTTCAGGATTCTTTTAAGATTAACATGCAGGTTCATTTGGCAATTGGAATGCAATGTTAGCACTCATTCTGAAAAGACTGGAATACATAGGCAGGCTTGTACTGCTAAGGATGTATTAGACTCTGGTCAGATCAGATTTGGAATATTGTGTGCAGTTTTGGGCCCCAGATCAAATTGTTTTGGGATAAACACCAGTCTCAGAGTCAGAATCGGGGTTCAATTACAGAGTTTATTGCATAAGGAAATAGCGGAGATCCAGGGAAAGAAAAACACCAACCGCACAGTGATCAGCTGCGAGACTTCTCTCGATCCAGAGCACATGTCAAGAAACCTTTATACATCTTGTGATACAATTGGTCAGTGATGAGATTATTGTCTTTGTAACATGGTTTGTTTATGGCAATCATTGCAGAATCGTTGATCGTTTCGATACAGCCTTTGTCAGTTCCAGCACAACCTTTGTTAATTTTAGAGTGGTCATTGTCAGTTTTAATATCTGCACAGAAATCTATTGCTGTAGTAATGAGCATTAATCGCTCTTCCTGAGAAGGACAATTACTGCAGCCCTGGCTATTAGCATTTCAAATTGAGCCTGTATCAAGCTGTTAGCATTTCTGTAAGAGGTGTTGGCTGGACCCAGACACTTCAGCAGTGTTCATTACTCATGTGTATTCTCTCCCCCACCCACCTTAAACTCCTCAACTGGGTTGTGACTGCATTGCGCTGGCATTCTGGTGGCTCCAGGCAGTGTCTATATCTGCTGTGCTGTTTCTCTCCATATTGCGATCCAGCAGCCATCTTGTGTGTCAAGTTGGCCAGCTGATGGCTCAGCAGCCATCTTGTGTATCCGTCTTCAGAAAGAAGGACCTGCTGGCATTGGAGGCACTCCTGAGGGGGTTTACAAGAATGATCCTGGGGATGAAAAGCTTGTCAAATGAAGAGCACTTAATGACTCTAGGTCTGTCCTCGATGGAGTTTCGAAGGATGAGTGGGATCACAATGAAACTTTCAGAATACTGAGAGGTGATTGTAGAGAAAGTTCCACTAATTGGAGAGACTAAGACTGAGGGCACAGGTTGAGTGAATAGACAACCTTTTCGAACTGAGGTGACGAGGAATCACTTCAGCCAGAAGGTGGTGAATCTGTGGAAGCCATTGCCACAGAAGGCTGTGGAGGTCAATTCATTTAGTGTATTTACAACCACGATAGATAGGTTTTTGTTTTGAAAGGGATCTAAAGGTTACAAGAAAAAGTTGGGAGAATGGAGTTTGAAAATCATATCAGCCATGATTGAGTGGCAAAGCAGGCTCAATGGGCCAAATAGCCTAATTTTGCTTGCATGTTTTCTGTCTTTTTCTCCCCTTGTCTAGTCCAAGACACTTCCAATTCCCCATGCCAATTTGACAGTTTTCATTTTTCTAGTCCTAACTGTTTTACCAGGGATATCCTGGTCCTCCATGTCTCCATTGTCCACCAGGATGGCTTGAGAGGTCTTGGCATCATCTTTGAATGGAGGTCTAGCAAATCCTCATCCACCACCACGTTCTTTTGACCTGGAAAATGTCTGCTTGCATTTGTGCAAATTCTCCTTTGACTATATGTGACCTGTCTATGCCTGCCTCTTCATAGGAAGAATTCTTTGTTCCAGTCCTAGTCTGGTTTCCTCTTTTTCTAGCACATTGACCAATGTATTAGTACTTAACCAGGTTGGAGATATCATTAACATTGCTTCAGATATATTCTTCTCTTTCCCTCAAACTCTTTCCCTTCCCTGCTGTAACCAATATATTTTCTAGGCCCATTGATTTAATCCAGTAATGAGTCTATTACAATACTCCCAATTTCTCTGTATCTATCACTTTTTGATAATACCACTGACCACCATTTTTATTTTTCAAATGAAATTTTCCCTTGCCTGTCCCATTTATTTCCCACACTTTGCCCTCACACTCCCAGCTGCACAAGAAAGTTCCACTTTCCCTCAGTGGATTTTTGCCCACCTCCTTTTCCAATCTTCACAGTAAAATTGATCAAAAATGGCTGTATTTCCAAAGATAATGTAGACAGATATAATGGCTATTCTGCATACTACACCAATACAGGCCATATTGACACCAATGATTGGCTAATCAATTTTAAGTGCTTTAGATTGTGAGTTAAATGTTGTTCAAAACACAAGTCATATTGGATATTTCCACATATCACTGTAATATGACTGGATAGCAGAATGAATCAAATTATTTTGGTGCTTGGCTGTTTCAGTTTATGCTATGGGATGTCCTGTGTCTTGAGCCAAATATGATTTGGATGAACAAGCAGTGGGAAATTGAATAAAAGATACAAGAAAGCAATGAGCAAGTATGAGAAAATATAATAAAATAATAATGAACTTAGAATCAAATAAATAAATGATGCATACTAATTGAAGAGGGCACAAAGTCTGCTGATGGGAATGTTTGCCACATGACCAAAGTAGATTATTGAGCAGCCAATCCAAAAATGTCATTGAGCTGATAGGATGAACAGAATATAAGCACTACTGCAGTTAGGCGGTAGTGTGGGGGTTAGCAGTAAAAAAAAAAAGAAAAAGATAAAGAAGAGAAAAAAAGAGCAGGAGTGTCAGAGGTTCTATTCTCTCTAAGAGCTGGCTCTGAGGGAGCTGGAAAAGAAAAAGGGTGAATAGAATATCTTGATCATGACATTGGCTTCAGTCAGTAATATCTCAAACTCACTTCACACTTCAGTTAGGAGTTCTCTTTCTTTGTGTTGGAAAGTTAATATTCTACATAACAGTAACACAAAGTTTGTCCCAAAAACATTTTCACTTTACACTATCAGAGTATAATAACTGACAATAACTAATTGTTAAGTGCAAACTGTCTATGTAATTTGCTGCCGTCCTTTTGAAGAGGGTAATGCTCTTGATGTGTATATGGATTTTTTTTTTTAAAAAGGAGTTTGATAAAGTGCTTTTTAGAGAAAAGTTAGAGCTCATGGAATAAAAGAGACACACAAATATTAACTAGGTTGATATACAGAGCACAGAGATTACTTGTGAAGGATTTAAGATCATGCTTCCTAGTGGCAGTTTTAGAATCTATGTTCTTCCCAATACTTATCAATGACCTAGACTTTATAGGAATCACAATTTCTAAACAGGAATGAAATGAAATTTGGAATTATTGTGAACTGTGAGGACGATGGTGTTAAACAGTTATTTAGTAGTATATAACTTGAGATTTGTTGAAATAATGGCTTTTGTCAAAGCTTTTTGTCTTGCACTTATCAGGATCTTTCACAACATTACAAATTTAAGTGGAAAACCAACATTTATATTGCATGAGGAAAGCATTGATTGGTTGGCAGTTGGACTCTGATAAAGATAGTGTTGTGGAGAATGCACCCATTAACACTGATTGACAGTTAACAGCCAAGCTTTGTTAAATTTTAGTCAAGGCAGGGATGATCAGTTGATCAGGCCCTGAGAAATGAACCAGTGAATAGGTGTCAACTGTTGTGTTGAATTGAAACAGATATAATACAAGTAAATAACATTTATGTCTGCAAAGAACAAGGTTCTGGATCTGAATAAATGTAGCTTCTGGTATGATGAAGTGCACCGTTCTCCTAATACCAACTGACTATCCTAAATTAGTTGTTTATATAATTCTTCACACATGCAGTACTATTCAGATGTTGTCCAATTGCAGAATTACATTAATGTTGAACACTTGTGTTGTGCATTTTGCAAGCACAGGCAGGTTGTGTACGGTTAGTACCTTGATGCATACATCCAAAGGATGTATTTGATACATGTTATTTGATACAAACTGCCTGTCTTTAGGGCATACAGCCAACATACCTGGCATCATACCAGCACTGAAATTCAAATACAACATTACAGCATTTATGCAATAGCAGCATGTCTTTATTGGCTTGACAGTAGCTTCCTGTGAATGTTTGGACACAACCTGTATTGCTATATTTTCTGGAGTTTAGAAGAATGAGAAGACATCTAATTGAGGTATATAAGATGCTAAAAGGTATTGACAAATTCGATGCAGAAAGGATGTTTCCTCTTTTGGGGCAATCTTGAACAAGAGGTGATAATTTGAGTTAAGGGGTAGTAAACTAAAGAGAGATGAACATAAATTACTTCTCTCAAAAGGGTTGTAAATCATTACCACAGAGTGCAGTGGATGCTCAGCCATTAAGTAAACTGAAAGAAGAGATAGGCTGATTTTTAAATTAGTAATGGGTTGAAGGGTTATGAAAAACAGGTAATAAAATGGAATTGAGGCCAAGATGAGATCAGCCATGATTCTATTGAATGGTGGAGCAGGCTTAAAGGGCTGTATTACATCCTCCTGCTCCTAATGGGCGGCACGGTGGTTAGCACTGCTACCTCACAGTACCAGAGACCCGGTTCAATTCCTGCTTCAGGCAATTGTCTGTGTGGAGTTTGCACATTCTCCCAGTGTCTGCGTGGGTTTCCTCCGGGTGCTCCAGTTTCCTCCCACAGTCTAAAACCGTGCAGGTTAGGTGAATTGGCCATGCTAAATTGCCCATAGTGTTAGGTGAAGGGGTAAATGTAGGGGAATGGGTCTGGGTGGGTTGCTCCTCAGAGGGTCGGTGTGGACTTGTTGGGCCAAAGGGCCTGTTTCCACACTGTAAGTAATCTAAAGAATCTAATTCCTATGTACCGCAGCAAGCAGCATGAATCAACTAGTTTCACCTACAGCTTAAATTGTAAGATAACTTATCCTAGCACAGAAATCCAAGGTAGACAGGACACTTCTCATAAT
The DNA here is from genome assembly GCF_004010195.1 of Chiloscyllium plagiosum. Taxonomy (NCBI): domain Eukaryota; kingdom Metazoa; phylum Chordata; class Chondrichthyes; order Orectolobiformes; family Hemiscylliidae; genus Chiloscyllium; species Chiloscyllium plagiosum. The sequence goes on along the minus strand of NC_057711.1, from coordinate 102,490,379 downwards.
CAAGGATTGATTTCAAAAAATTCAATGTCTTCCCTTTTCTCAATAGAAACTCATCTTCTTTAAGTAATTAAATAAAAGTCAATAATAGGACAATTCGTGCATAATCTTTGGCACATGTGTACTTGATGGGCTGAATGGCTTTTGGCCTGCAAATGTTCCTACATTTTGTACTTTTTGCTGTTGCAGTTATAATTCTAAAGTTATCATGTATCTGTGTCAGTGTTGGGTATGACTCCAACTAACTGGGAGAGATGGTTTTGCAAAAGCATAACACATGTCTTACATAAATAGAAGGTTTTTATATAAACCAGGCTACTTTACATTGTCAATAAAATTATGACCATAGCTTCTCTACTGCAATAACACTTTATCTTTCAGCAACGTACCAGGCAAAGGAATCAGTACCTGTGCCTGCAAACAACATTTTCTAATCCTTTGAGATGTGATTAAATATTCCCAGTCATCTTAACTAATTCTTAAATACACAGAAGCAACAATGTGGTTGATTTGGACTAGTCTCTTAAATAGCTTAGCAAATCATCCAATTGGATCAAACTGCTACAAAGAATTCTAGTAATAAAGCAAATGAACCCAACATTAGCCTAAGCACTAAACTAAACAAAGACACGTCATGTCCTAGCAACCTGCCATATCCATCTCACTAACATATGGGACTTGTGCAAATATTAGTAGTTTTATTATCTCTATGCCCTGGAAAAATAAACATTCATCAGCTAAAACTTTAAGTAAAAGAGATTTAAAATCATTAAAGGTGCACAGACAGCATTGCTAGCTATTGACATAGTCTTAATAGTAAGAATCGATTCTGGGTTATAGTAATGATTACAATATCAGATTACAATACAGTCAGGTAAAGATTGTTAGTGTAGTTATAGCACCTGATATATTGGCAAAGTAGACCAGGAATCTCTTCTGCCCCTATTGCTTACCATTAGTGTATGTTGTAATAATTTGCAGATTGGCATTGTTTGGCCATATGGTGGATGTACCTTGCTTGAAGATCAAGTTCTGGATTTGGACCTGAACCTGGACCTTCTGGCTCAGAGGTAGGGATGCTACCCACTGTGATAAGCTTACTCAGAGTTTATTTCAGAGTGTGGGTACGAGATCTAGGCTTCAGTTCACATAAGCTTTAATTTTAGTTTTAAAGCAACAGCATGCATCACAAACTCTATCTTGGACTTGACAGTGGGAACCAGTTATTAGAAACAATTTGTTGTAAATGGAATGTGGTTACCAATCCAAGATGCTCTCTGCAATCTAACAGTCTATCTTACACCCTGGGCTCTCACAAATACCTATACGGATGTAACATCAAAAGACTAAAAACATGAGCTGAACAAATCCCAGCATGAAGTAGAAACATGAAGAGCTGACATAGGCTCAGATTGGGATAAAACCAATGCATAATCAGGAATAATGCTTAAGAACTCGTGTATGAATGATATGAATCTCCTTGAATTATATTGAGAGAAACATTGTCTGCCTTTGGAGCTGAAGCAATAATTAAATAAATCACATGCTGGAAAAAGCAACAAAGAGGTTCTGTTTGGACTGAAAACTAAATTTTGTTCTTCTGCCTATTCAGTGTTATTAAAACAGACAGTATATTGAATTGGTAGAATCTGCTAATAGTTCTCTTAGATTCTTGTATGTTGCTGTGCTGCTTATTCATGCCTATTAGAGCTAAGAAATGTCTAATGGTCAGGTCTCAGTCTCATGATAGTCACGAGAACTCTGCTTAGAGGAGGGAGGAGAATATTAGGAATGATATGAATAGAGTCATACAGCACGGAAAAGAGTAATACCATTGCTGCTCAGTCCAGGAATCAGGAGTCCACCAGACGTCAGCACCAGCTTCTAACACGGGTAAAGTTGCTACTACTTATTATTGGTACAATTAAATTAGCTTGTGTTTTGTTTTAGTTTTAATTCAATTGATTAACATTTAAACAGAGGAAATTTGCTCAATGTTCAATGGTGTGACAAACTGTTATTTAATATACTTCATAACCTGTGTAATCATAAACTTACTGAGTATTGCCGTGCTCACTGTGAATCAAATGATGGAAAGATCAAGCATTTAACTATTTTTTATTAAGGGACCTGTGCTCATGTTTATATTCTTCCCCCACCCCAAGACTGATTGACACTAAATCTCAGAGATGCCAAAAGGCGATTACATCGTGCCAGGATCTTTTGGAGCTCGGAGAGGTGGACTCTACCTCAAATCAGAAGAGTAAGTTTGAGCAACCTTTACCAAGAAAGGCAGGCATATTGATCACTTTCTCTACTGTAGTGTTGTTCTGAGAGTTTATAGTCTCTACCATTGCCATTATTTGATGGCAGTCTTCCAATTTTGCTAAATTGGGTTACGTATTGGATGTAAGTTTGCTTGCTGAGCTGGAAGGTTCGTTTTCAGATGTTTCATCACCATACTAGGCAACATCATCAGTAAGCTTCTGGCGAGGCCCTGGTGTTAGTGACCCGCTTTCTATTTACATGTTTAGGTTTCTTTGGGTTGGTGATGTATTTTCCAGTGATTTCCACGGGAAATGACATCACCAACCCAAGGAAACCTAAACACAAATATAAAGTGGGTCGCTAACACCAATGCTTCACCAGAGGCTCACTGATGATGTTACCTAGTATGGTGATGAAACAGCTGAAAACGAACCTTCCAGCTCAGCAAGCAAACTTTCATCTAGAACCTCAAACTGAGCTACAAAGTCTTCTCAAAACAGGGTCATATATTCATTTGGTCCCTGAGTTAAAACCTGCTTACATTCATCTGTGACTGTCAGAATCAACTTTAGAAATTCTATTGTGAAAGGCCACAGATTTAGCACAGTTGATTTTAATATTGCTCTGTTGTTTGATTCGAGAATGTGGTGCTGGAAAAGCACAGCAGGTCAGGCAGCATTCAAGGAGCCGGAGAATTGACTTTTTGGGCATAAGCCCTTCATCAGGACTGAATGGAGACCACACTGGTCCATTCCTGATCAAGGGCTTATGCCCGAAACATCAATTCTCCTGCTCCTCAGATGCTGCCCGACCTGCTGTGCTTTTCCAGCAACATACTCTTGACTCTGATCTCCAGCATCTGCAGTACTCACTTTCTACTACTCTGTTGTCTGATTGTCAATTTAAGCTCTGACCTAATTAACTTGTGTCTTCCAAGTTTCTACTATTGTCGCATGGAAACAAATATCTTTTCTGAATTCTTGGAAGAGGCTGTAAATGCATTACTACTTTGCAAACCTTCTTGCAACCTATAATGCAGATTTAAAATAGTAAATGTGGATTGTGCCCAGTAACCTTGATGGTATTATTTTTAAAAAGTCTATATTGAATTATAGACAATTAGTTGCAGCTCTATAACTTGCTAGCAAATTCAATTTGTACATGGAATTGATAGAAGCCTCTTTACTGAAAAGGTTCATTTAAAAATGATGAAAAGCTAGACAACCTGAAGGAGAAAAGAACAAAGGTATGTGATAGAACAAGAAAAAAAGTTATATGACAGCAGACTCGGGGTGCAACACAGACAAGGACATTGAACTTCTGGAGATGGATGTCTCATTTCTGTACTATACGTAGAATATAATTCTCCCAGATTCAAAGTTTTACAGCAAGAAAACAGGACCTTCAGCCCATTGTCTCCACACTGGTCGTCAAGCATCTATCTACCCCACTTGGCTCTGTAGCTTGCACACTGTGGCATTTCAGGTGTTCATCTAAATAGTTACATTTTCTAAGGGTTACTGCTTTTATTACTTTTTCAACCTTAGACTTCAGATAAAACCTATCCTCTGGGGAAAAATAAATCCTCAAATTCCCTCAATCTCCTCCCTTTCCATTCTAGTTTGTCTTAGAATATCAAGGTTTAATTCTTGATTTCTATGCCAACACTGCATCTCTATTTGCTACACAGATCAAAGTACTTTTTTTCCCCCCTAAAAGTTCACATTTGCTTCAATCTGGCTAGAATTAGACTCAGATTTACAATGTTAAGGGATAGAGAACAAGTAGGCAACTGATTTGTTAAATAAATCTACATTATATTTTAAGAATAGAACATCCTTTACTGTCGCTTTTTTTCATAAATCTGTTCAGAGATGTTATAACACATCTAGAGTAGATGCACCTTGAACACAGTTTTCATAGCCCAAAGGTTGGAACACTACCACTAGAACTCAACAAAGTACAAATCTAAAACCTCACCAGTCTTCTAGCTTCCCACAGACATTGGCAGGTTTTCCCTAGTGGGCCTTATGTTTTCGCTAGTTATCTCCTTACTCCTAATATACTGATAAACAGCTTTGGATTTCCTTTTTTTCTATTTGCTAATGGGTTTCCATGCCCCCATTTCACTATTTATTTTTTTCAGTAACCCCCTGAACTTTCTATAGTCCCTGTGGGCTTCTGCTGTTTTGAGCTTTCAGTCAGAAAATGAGAAGTTGTTCATTTTGGATAGGAGAACAAAATAACAGAATATTATTTAATTGGAGAGAAACTGCAGAAAGCTGTGACACAAACGGATTTAGGTGCAGTTCAGCATGAAAACACACAAAGCTAGCACACTGGTGCAGCAGGTAATCAGGAAGGCCAACTAGTGTTGGTTTTTATTTCAAGGGGGTCCAAGTATAAGATGAGGGAAAGTTTACTGCAACAATCCAAGTTAATGATGACACCACAGTGGAGCATTGTGAAATGCAGCACTATTTCCTCTCTTGTGGGACTTTCTATATGCTGGCTTAAAAGATTCTGCTGGACACATTTTAAGAATTCTGCCCCTTTCTAAGCTTTTCACATTTTGTTGATCCTAGTTAATATTGCAAAAGTTGAAATCTCCTACTATTATTATACTATTATTTTTACACTTCTGAAATTTGATTTCATATCTATCCTTTTTCTCTCCGTGAATATTTGGTTCTCTATATAACACTCCCAGCAATGTGACTCCCTTTTAGATTTTTTGAAAATGTTCTACCTCTTTGGGTCATTTGAGGAACTTTCAAAAACATCATTCATTCCTATTGCAATAATTGACTCCTTGCTCAATATTGTTACACCATCTGCTCCTCCAGAATATAGAGTTCTGCCCCTCCCTCAGTCATGCCTCAACGATAACACATTCCCACGTTTTGAGAAGGTTTGTAGCTCAAGTTGAGGTTCTGGATGTAGGTTTGCTCGCTGAGCTGGAAAGTTAATTTCCAGACATTTTGTCACCCTACTAGATAACATCTTCGGTGGGCCTCTGGACGAAGCTCTAATGATAATTCCTGCTTTCTATGTTTGGGTTGGTGATGTCATTTCCTGTTCTTTTTCCTCAGGGGGTTGGCAGATGGTGTTTAACTTGATGTTTTTATTGATAGAGTTCCGGTTGGAATGCCATGCTTCTAGGAATTCTCGTGCATGTCTCTGTTTGGCTTGTCCTAGAATGGATGTGGTGTCCTCCCTTATCTGTATGTAAGGATACTAGTGAGAGAGGATACATGAATATTAACTAGCCACAAAACAACATGACCTTCTCTCACTAGTATCCTTACATACAGATAAGGAAGGACATCACTTCGACTGGGACAACACATCCATCATAGGATAAGCCACACAGAGACACACACAAGAATTCCTAGAAGCATGGCATTCCAACCGGATCTCTATTAACAAACACATCGAGTTAGACCCCATCTACCACCCCCCTGAGAAAAAGAACAGGAAATGGCATCACCACAGGAAATTACATCATCAACCCAAACATATAAATAGAAAGCAGGAATTATCAGCAGTGCTTCACCTGGAGGCCCACTGAAAACGTTACCTTGTAGAGTGCTGAAACATCTAGAAACGAACCTTCCAGCTCAGCGAGCAAACCTACATCTAGACATCCCCATATATTAATCAACACACACAATTCATTTGCCTTATCTGCAAGACTCCATGCATTGAAATAAATGTCATTCAAGCTTGCCATGCTCCCTTTTGTCTTAAGTTGAAAATGTGCACTTTACCTGCCAGACTGACTCAATTTTTCCTCTATAGTTATCGGTGCATCATCTCCAACCATACTTCCAACAAAATTAACTTAAACCTCACCAACAGTACAATGTCCCCCATCTCACCCTGCAAGCATGTTGGTTCCTCTGTTGTTCAGGTGCAAAATGTCAGACTTGTCCAGGTCCCTCCTTTCTCAGAAATAGTCCCAGTGCTTCAAGAATCTAAAGTACTCTCTCCTGCAGTAACTCTTCAGACGCACGTTCATCTGTTCTATCCTCTTGTTCCTATACTTATTAACACGTGGCAGTGGAAGTAATTCAGAGATTAAACAGTGGGATCTCAAATGCAGTAATCTGCTACAGAACATTCTAACATTTTAATGCACAACCTCATTCCACTTTCTACCCATATCATTGCCAGGTATGTGAATCACAATCTCTCAATGTTCCATCTCCTGCCTCAGATTTGCCTGCAACTGTTCAGCGCGTTCTTTAACGTTGGCCCCCCACAATCCTGGAGTAAAATCTGTGGCCATAGAAACACTTGTCTGAACCCTTCACTATCATCTTCCCTGATTTTCCCCTCCCCTTGTACAACTTGGCTCCTGGCTGCAGTCCCCAGAGGAACAATCACAGTCACTGTATTCCAACACTGAATTATCTGTTCTTAGTGAGACTCTCTCTGGAACTTTCCTGAATACCTGCCTGCTTCTCTTCATCTGATAAATGGTCACCAATTCTTTCTCTGACTGTACTTCCTTGAGCTATGGGGTCTAAAAAAAGAGATCCGTGTAATATTCAGCCTCGCGGATGCTGTGCATCTAGCCAATGCTCAAACAATGAGAAATGGCCCTCAAACTGGTCATATATCCTGCAGATGCACTCTTTTAAATAAAGAAGTGACTTCCCAATTAGAGGCTGTGGAACACACAGTACTGAACTCTTCTGCATATCGAGTTAAAATACTCTTGACCTAAATTTAAGCTAAGTAGATAATTGTTTCTCTTTTTTTAAAAAAAGTTAAAATTCTTCCCTTTCCTTAATGCAACCTTAAATTAAAGAGAAACAACAGGGTGGCACAGTGGTTAGTACTGCTGGGTCAGTACTCAGGTTCAATTCCAACCTTGGGTGATGGTGTAGAGTTTGCATGTTCTCGTCTGTCTCGGTTTTCTGCTCAGTGCTCTGGTTTTCTCCCACCGTCCCAAGATGTGGGGGTTAGGTGGACTGGTCATGGTAAATGTGGGGTCGCAGTGGGTGGGTGGGATGCAGTTTGGAGGTACAGTGCAGACTTGATGAGCCAAATGGCCTCTTTCTGCATTGTAGGAATTCCGAGATTCTATAAACCTACTGACAATATGCTCACTTCTTTGCTTTGCACTAATATCACTTCTTTCAGCCTTGGGTTCTGGTGGTTTTAGCTGCTCCAAATGAGCTTGAACATACATAGAACATTACAGCACAGTACAGGCCCTTTGGCCCTTGGTTACGCCGACCTATGAAACCAATCTGAAGCCCTTCTAACCTACACTATTCCGTTATCATCCATATGTTTATCCAATGACCATTTAAGTGCCTTAAAGTTGGGGGCGAGTCTACTACTGTTGCAGGCAGGGCATTCCATACCTGAGACTTTTATTGACATACTCTGCTGCCACCATTCATTCTCAGATTCCTTTACTCCCTGCTCTTCTTCAAAAGTGTCTGAAAGACCGAGCAAAAACAAAACATCTGAGCTTCAGATAATAGGGTGCAGTTAACTCAGCTCAGTTGGCCAAATGGTTACAGTGCAATACAGAATGAATTCTAGAGTATGTGTCCAATCCGCAGAGCAACTGAGATAATTCTCGAGGCCTGCCTCCTTCCCTTGACTCATGGTGATATTGTGGCATAAAACACCATTACTAATCCTCGATCACAAGCATGTGGAAAGTAGCCACTATGGAAATATTGTAATTTCTATTATTTCTAAAAATGCATTTGCATTACGAGAGATGTATGTCAGTTCAGAATGTCATGGATCCAGCACCTCACTGTCCTCCATCTCAGGTTTACTCAGGTCTTCAAAAAAATCTTCTCCGTGCATCTCAGCTTCTACAGACCAGAAACATGAGTGCATCACTAAACAACAAAAAAACCAAAGAACTTTGGATGTTGGAAATCAGAACCAAAGAGAGCAATTGCTGGAAAAACTCAGCAAGTCTGGCAGCATCTGTGGAGAGAAAGCAGAGTTAACAATTTGGGTCCAAAACTGAATAGAGTCCAAAACCACAATTTTGAAACCATTGACAAAGGTGACAGAACATACGTTGATGGGTTAATATGCAGGGTCAGCCATGATTTAATTGGTTTAGTGAAGGGTTGCACAATCTAGGAAATTGTAAAAACTGAAAAGCCTACATTAACTTTTCCAAATAATCACTGCTAAGAGATATACTTTTTGGAAAACAAGAAATGAAAAGATTGCATTTGGCATTAGAGAAAAGGGAGAGAACCTTAATACGATACTTGAACTGATAGTTCTCTTTTTCTTCCCCCCCCCCCCCCCCCTTTCAGGATTATTGGCATTGTTCTTCTGGTTATAATTCTTGTATTTCTATTGATAATTGGATGCTGGTACTACAAGAAACGTAATGGATACTTAATTCTCCAGGTAACCTAAAAAAAGGCTATTTGACTGCAGTTGTATTCAACTTGAAGGTGCTGTGTATATTGTCAAGACAATTTACAGGGGAATAGTATGCCCTCCACAAATGAAGTATAATGTCTGATTTTTAATTGTTTCGTGGTTAGGTCAGACCTCGTGTGGTTTTAGTCTCAAGATTTCAGCAATGCCAAATCCCATTAGTTTATGGACATTATTCTGGATCTTTGTTCAGTCTTGTGCATGGATTTTGCAGTTTTGATTTTACTTGAATTAGCAATTGCATATAGGAGAGATTAACACGAATTGCATTATAATTCCCTGAATGTTTTATAGCAAGGCAACAAATCAGCTAAATCAGGTAAATATTTAGAAGCAAACAAATCTCAAATGTGGGAATTGAAAAACCACATCCCAGTTAATTCATTTAGTTATGTGCTGCATTGTCTATTTGATATTGTATGATTGGGATTTCACTCTTCAAGCTGTACTCGTTAATAACCATCTAATTTCAGAACCGACACTTGTCTAATGCGGTTATGGGTTCTTTGATGGCAAGATACCATGACAGTGAAGAAGGAACCCCACTGGAGAATAAAGCATCATTGAATGATTTCACGAATTCAAATCTGGTAAGACTTTTTCCCCCAAAAAACTTATCTAATTCCTTTCAGACTTGGAAGTTTGCACTACATGACTTACAATTTTGGCTCTTCTGGAAAACTGAAGAGGTGGCATTTTGTGTAATCAAAAAGACTGAATTTTAACACCTAGTGTTAAAATATGATCGCTCTGAATAACAAATTCAAAAGCAATGTGCGCTAAACCAATCAGAACAGAAGTAGATCTCTCAATGACATCATGGCTGATCTGCAGACAACCTCATATCCCTTAATATCTTTGATTAACAAAAGTTCATCTCAGATTTAAAATTAACTGATCTAGCATCAACTGTTATTTGTGGAAGAGTGATCCAAATCTCTACCACAGTGTGCAGAAGGGCTTCCTAAAGGTTCCTACAGACTAAATTGAAGTGCCTTCATACTTTTCAATACTTTAATTAAAGATTACTTTGCTCCCAAATACCTGTACAAAAAAATGTTAAGCCTGTTGTGAATGTCATAAATCATCCATCAATTCCTGTTGATTTAATCTATCAGATTAACATGCAAATTAGCGTAAAAAAAACTAATTGTGATTATCTTCTCTTAACAGATTCCAAATGCTCCTCCTCCATACGAGAAAAATGCTTCAGGACAACTTCCACCAGAATATTCCCTTTAAATTGTTATTAATCCAGTGCTTCTGATGAGTTATTATCCCAAGCTTGGTTACACAGCAATGTAATCTTTGTTTTCATTTCACATTAGTTGCTCAATAATGATTTTTGCATTAAATAAACTGAAATTAAGTAACTTGTTTAAAATTTGAATTGCATTTAGCAAGGCCCTTTAAAAATTTCACCAGACAAAAGCCCGATATTTATTAAAATGTTTGAACTTTTACTAACTGAACTACACAGGAATCATACACATTAGATATATGTTATTATGTGAATTACAACTAGTGATCAGAAGCTTGGCATTCTTTAAGATGGAAAGCAAACTGTGGGTTTACAATCAGAATTTGATTTTGGGGAGTTGTTCAAGAGGTCAACTTTGTTTCAAAAAAATTTAAATAATAGAACAAATGCTGTTATTATATTAAATTCCCTTCCAGTAAAATTTAAAAAGGTCGACAAGCAAGATTCACCTTAAATGGGTTTCTGCATCAAGTCCCATGAAAATTATGGGGAGTTGGTTATTGAGTGAAGCTATGGAATTTCATTTTGCTTTTTAGCTATCAGTTCATTCATTAAATATTTTATTGTATTTTACCTAACATAAGATAATTAAGTGAGGAAATTATAGGGAAGCTCCACATTATTGAGGGGCTGTTTTGGCCAGCATGGTCAACATACAACATGTTCAAGTAGCAAACCACCAGCTGCAACCACTGCACTCCCAAATGTGCTGCCAACGGGGAACGTAAAGTAAAACAAAAATCAGTTAATTTCCTTTTCTCTGCTCACCTCATCCCCAGACAACCCAGGTCCATCTTGTAATACATTTAGCATTGAATAATAGAAAGCCATTAGCAAAGACTTTGCACATTTATTACAAAACTTCTTTACCCCCCTGTACTATCTAAAAACAGTAGGACAGAAATTTGGTCATTACAATTATCTAGTCTAATATTAGTTGTAGGGAAGTATATAGGATCTGGCATGAGAGACAGAGTGACTGATACTTGAAGAAATGAGGTGATCAATACCAGCCTAAACTTGAGAGGGCAAGTCATGTCTGATTAACCTAGTTAAATATTCTTGAACAGGTCACAAACATGATTGGTGAGGTACTATCTATGGATGTTAACTCTCTGAGCTGAAAAAAAGTGATGAAGTAGAGAAGAGAACAGCAAAAACCTACGTAAAAACAATTGTAAGTAATCTTGCAACACACTGAAAATTGCTTAGAAGATCAGAGATAGACAAAAGTGCACACATGCTTTGATTGGCAGGATGCAATGTGGTCCCCATAAAATTACAAAAGGGAAATTGATTGAATAAGTGAATGGGCAAAACTGTGACAGATGAAGTTTGATGAAGGCAAGTATGTGGTTATCCATTTTGGGCTGAAGCAGCACAGATAAGGGTCCTTTCTAGATGGTATGAAGTTAAATAAAGTAGATGTCCAAAGAATTTGGGGCGCAGGTGCACAGATCTTTAAAATGCCACAAATAAGTGCAGAAAATAATCAAGAAAACTAATAAAATTGTAGCCTTTACATCTGGAGGATTGGAGTATAAAGATTTAGAAGTTACACAAAACCCTGGTTAGACGCCACTTGGAGTGCTGTGAACAGTTTGGGCACCACACCTTAGGAAGGAAATATTGGCCTGGAGGGAATACAAAATTCGTTTACAAAAATAACTTAATCCCTAAAGTACATATATAAGAGATTATTCAAATTAAGTCAGTTTTCTTCAGAATTTAGAAGATTCAGGATGATTTGATTGAAGGCTTTAAGATGTTATGAATAAAAGACAGGGTAGATAAACTATTTTTGTTGATCAGCTGTTCTAGAATTAGGACCTACTGGTTAGGAATAATATTAGGAAGCACTATTACACAAAAAGGATGGTAGATATCATGAATGAATGTTGGATCAGTTGTTAATCTTAAATCTGAGCTAGATAAATGTTTGTCAAGCCAAGATATTAAGGAATAGGGATCAAAGGCAGATTTATGGAGTTAGATGACAGACTAACCAAGATAGGCTAAAGGGACTGACTGGCCCACTATTTCCATATTCTCAGGAATCTTCATGAGAATGGAAGTATAGAGTTTATATCTGAGTTTGCAGATATGTTAGTGGGACAGTAAATTGACCGTTTTTTTTACATTTATTCATGAGATGTGGGCATCACTGGCAAGGCCAGCATTAAATTGGCATCCTTAAATTTCTGAGAGCAGTGGGAAGGCTCAAGAGACATGTTTGGACCACTGCAGCCTTTGTTGTGTGAATCAGAGTGATTTTAGGTTGTTCCAGGATTTTCAGCCAAGTACAATAATGGAATAGCGATATATTTTGAATGACTGACTCAGCAGAATATAGCAGATAAGTGGTATGCCTGTACTTCTGCCCTTACCCTTCAGTTCATTGGTTTGGAAGATTCTATCAGAGGGGCCTTGTCAAGTTGTAGCAGTGCATTGTGTAAATTAGTACCTCTTAAACATTGTCCCAGTGACCCCATTATTTATTTTGCAAACTGTAGCAACTCCTTATTCAGCAGTCAGAGCAGAAAAGACTTAATAGTCAGGGAAGTAGGGAAATGGGGGCAACTATCATGGCCTTAAAAGCTCTTAAAGTTCCAGTTCGTAACTCCATTTGAGACCCAGAATCTCCACTTTGAGAAGCCCTGATATGGATGATACACATTTTACCACGAAAAATCATCTGAATGTATCATCTTTGAACTGATGATGCAATTATATCCTTTCTCAAATAAGAATACCAAAACTGTACTCAGATACAATCTCATTGGCAGCTGGAGCAATGTCTCCTTCCTTTTGTAGTCAATATTACTTATAGTAAATGAGCATTACAATTTCATTCTTAATCACTTGCTCTAACTGCATACTTTTATAATTCATGTACCAGGAAATTCAACTTAGTAGAATAGGCATTGACAAACGCATCAACTGTAATTTGACATTGAAGAAAAAAAATACAAGCAGTTCTCTTCATTTAAAAAAAAAATTCCTTCAAAAAATAAATTTACGAGACTCTTTGAAGACAAATGAAACATAGTGTTTCAAAACCAGCCTGAAGCAGTATTAAGGGCTGAAAATGTGTTGCTGGAAAAGCGCAGCAGGTCAGGCAGCATCCAGGGAACAGGAGAATCGACGTTTCGGGCGTAAGCCCTTCTTCAGGAATGAAGAAGGGCTTTTTCAGCATCCCTGGATGCTGCCTGACCTGCTGCGCTTTTCCAGCAACACATTTTCAGCTCTGATCTCCAGCATCTGCAGACCTCACTTTCTCCCTGAAGCAGTATTAAGTCAAACTAATGCCAAGTTGAAGCATGCAAATTGTTGTAGGATAATACTGTTACTAATGGGCGAAAGAAACGGCCACAATAAAAATCTGAGACTCAAATTTTGCCAGGACAGGGTCCATCAAGAACAGAACATGTAGGAAATACAATCCCCTACATCATGTTACATAGTCATAAATTAATCATTTTAAGTTTATTTAGTAAAGTCCTAAAATTTTAAGCAAAAAAATCCATGAAGAAATTTTATCATCCCTATATAACATGCTAACACCTTGTGCATATTTATTCACAGATAGGATTATCTACTCAAAATTAAAAACTTTGGGACTCTGTTTCCTGAGTGATTGAATACAAGAGCAGTTTTAGATAAAGCAATGCAGTGAGAGAATTATCTTTTTGCCAAGCGAGGTTAAATTGATGGGTCATAAATGCATGCTCACGCTTTGATTTCTGTTTTAGGAAGCTAAATAATTTTGTACGAAGACAAGAATTTCATTAAAAGGTGTGATACTGGTTTGCAAAAACCTAATCTTATGTAAGAACATATGGAGATAAAAGGTTAATTTTGAAAATTATTTATAAATCAGGACAAAAAGTTATTTTCTTTACAATGTATCAGAAGAGAGTAATGTCCATAATATAGAGAACATGGAGTTATTCTTACAATAGCATTTGTCACATCATACTATCAATAGAAAATCTCCTTGAATAGGTTATAAACCTATGTGTTTATAACACATAAGTTTATAACATAGGTCCAATGTATGATTTAGAATTGTAAATGGCTGGAACACCCACTTTCTTACACCAGCACTTTCTTTCCCTGTCATTATTCACAGCCCCATAATTGCCTGAATATGGTAACTCGGTGTAGAGTAGTTTCACAAGAGATTATAAAAATGGCAGAACAAAAACAAAATGCACAGCTTTACAGGACATCATTCCCCTCAAATATCCAACTGCAATGCAGTTAAGAAATACAGAACCTAAACTACTTAGTCAAATTCTGAGCTAGGCATTACTAGTGGAGATTTGGAATTGGATTAACAGAATTATAATTGAAGAGGGAACTTAATTCAAATAAAAACATAAGATCGGAAGTAACAATTGCACACATTTTTAATCATGCAGATTTGACTGCATTTTTCTAAACACTGGTCCGTAAAAGCTACTAAACAGCTTAAAAACCTATACATTATATAAACAAGAAACAAATAAATTAGCAAAATTCTTTTATACATTCACTTTAGTACAACTTGAGTTCAAAAGTATTTACAACTGTACAACAGACTGAAGTTTCTATATTAAATACTTAAAAAGGAAGCAATAGCATATAAACAAGTCATGTGGGGTTTTTTTGACTGCACTTCTTAAAAAAATCACACTTAAAAGTGGAACATTGCAGCACACCAAAGATATGGACATTGATAACAGGTTGTACTGCTTGTGTGCAAGAAGCTTTTGAGTGCACAGTAAGCAATCACTAAAATTGCTATGCTTTAGTTAAAATTATAAACCAGGAAAATTTACAAGGTCATTCAAATTTGCTGTCTTACAATTTTTAACAATGTTTTTGTACATTGAAATACACAGATTTCACAGGTAAAACACAGGGAAAACAGCTTTGCAGACTAAATAAATACTTGTGCCTCTCAAAACATCTTAGTTACTGTTAATAAGTTGTGCCTTCTCCAAAACCAAAATATAATTAGAGAATGATTTCAATTGTACTGATGGTTCTCATAATCTCAGTTATTTGGACATACAGTTGTAGTTTATAGACTAGAAGATGCAGAAACAGTTCTAGTAGGATCGAGTACTTCTGATGCCTTAACTGATGGAAAGACTACAGCAGGACTTGCACTTGAACTTCCCAAAACATGAGTTAGAGAGGACTTTGATGCCACTTTTGTAACAGGATTAACCACAGTGTTAATAGCATTTAAAACAGCCCCTTCTGGGCTGACCAATAACTTATTGAAAGAAGTGTCTACTGGAAGACCTAGGGCACTCTGGCTTGTAGGGACTTGGAATTTGCATACTGCATTCTGAAGTGAAGGTCTTGCAGTAGGGCCATGTATCGGTGTTGATCCAGATGTAAGTTGGACAGGTCTGGAGACAGCAGTCATTGTTTGTGCAGCACTCTGAACACACAGCGTTTGAAGCAGCTTCTCAGGTGAAACATAAGGAGATGGAAAGGATTGACAATGATGGGTTAAAGCAGATACTATCGTTGTCTTTTGACTTGCAGATGTAACATCAGTTCCCGTATGAGATCCAGGGCTTAAACTTACTGCTCGAGAATTACTTGGTTTCAGTGTATTGGAAATCAGCAGGACATGGCTACCAGATCCAAGACCTTGAGGTGGAACTACAAATCGATGATTGTTAATAACTATTTGAGTCCCTGGTGCTAAAGGTGTACTTGTGTTGATAACTATTCTCTGCCGTACACAAGATTCATTTAATGATTCAGAAACTTTGCTGATAGAAGATGGCACAGTTGCTACAGACTGTATTAGTGAAGTAGATGCCATAACTGTTTTAGGACCGACTGGATGTTTTGTTAAACTCTGTACTGTCGTTTGATGGGCCAAGCTAAGACCCAAAGAAGCAGCAAACACGTTACCAACAGTTGATGCACTCAGCCGAGTAGCTGCTTGCACAGCTGCTGACCTTGGAACAGTACTTGTATTAGTTGGTGATGGAATTGTGTTTGGATTTGGAAAACGAATGACTGTTTGAGAACTATCCTTTGAAAAATGTGCAATTTGTGGGGAAAATGCTGTACTTATTGGTTGAGTGTTTGTTGGTACCAACTTTGAATTGACTGTGTTTGGGTTTGGTAAAGGAGCTGTAATTGGCAAGGGAAGAGAAGTCAATGACTGATGTGACATCTTTGGCTGTGGAGATGCAAGAAGCATTGAGGATGCAAGGTGTTCTGCCTTCACTGTTGAAATGGCAACAGGAAGTCTAGTTGCTAACACCCCTTGATTAGATCCAGAGATATTATCACTTCCTTTAAGCATAGCAGTGGGAAGAGAACCAAATGTTGTAAAAGTTGGCGTTGGCAGAGTTGTACCTGTAGCTGCTGTTGCTACTGTATATGCATTTTGAACACACATTTTGATTCCTGTAGAATTCCTGAAAGGTGGAGAGCTCTGATTTCCCACCACAACTGAAGGACTTGCTGAAGTACTAACACAACTTGTTGGTAATACAGCATTCTTCATAGATAATCCCTCTCCTACTTTTGCAGTCGGCAGAATACTGATTCCTGGAACTTTCTGGATGCTGTTTCTTATAAGGTTTCCCTTTTTAACTTCTTTCATTTGAAATGAGCTGGGCAGTGGATTGCCTTTAATTGGTGTTTCCCCAGTATAAGGTACCAGCACCACCTGATAAGGATCTGAATTTTTCACTGGCATTTGTGTTGTGTTTAAAGGCGTTGCAGGTTGTTGTTGGGGTGGTTTGGTTAATACTAAGTTGGAGGATGAGGACATTGAAGACACAGATGGACTCATGAAGACTAACTTTTGAGGCTGAGCATTTGTGGGTGCCATGCTGACTTGACTTGTGCCACAAAGTGTAGCAGGAGGATTTGGAACCAACAGAAATTTCGGCATTGTAGTTCCAGTCAGGAATGTGCTACCTCCTGACTTATTACATTCAGGTGGTGTTAAAAATAACTGCTTGCCACTTACAGTATCAAGTGAGAATTGCAATGATGGTGCTTGAGTAACCGTTACCTTATTCTGGACTGCACTTTCACTAGATAATCCACCAACAGGTCCACTAACTAAATTCAAGGCATTGTGGCTACTGGCATGCACAGTTGGATTCTCTGAAACAGGTGACAAGACTGTTGGCAGAGGCACAGGTACAACAGGTACTACTCCTGCATTATTCACAGTTTTGCAAGACCCTAACTTAAGTGGTTCTGCACCCAACTGGTTTAGACCTAAAGAAACTGATGAAATGGAATTGGAAACAGGAAGCTGACTGATGTTTGTTAGGGAAGTCTGCGCTGGAACGAGGATAGAGGTCAATGGTGACAATGGTTGTGTTTTTGAGACCACAAAGTTCTGAACTTCCGGTAAAAACGTGAATATTGGTCTTGGAGTAATAGCATTTGGTGAGTTTTGATCAGAGTTGCTTTGCACCTTAACAACGCCTGTGTTTCCGCCACGTGTCATGACTAAAATGGACTGAGAATCTCGTATACATACAGTTTTAAGTTCCTGCTTTGTTTCATTTGATTCCTTTGACTGCTGTGGGTTAAAACTCTGAGCAGTTCCAGTATTACCTGATTTAGTTTGTGTTTTTGTTGGCATTACTGGCTCACTAGCTGTTGATTGACCACCTCTAGCATTTGATGTCATAACTGAAGGTGCTGTAACTTCTGCCCTTCCTTGTGGTGCAATAACTGATGATGCTAAAACATTACAAGATGATACAACTTTTGTTGGCTGACTAACAGAAGTTATTACTGTTGTTAAACTTGCAGTGCTCTTACTCGGCCTTAAATTAGAAATCTGTGATTGCACCTGAACAGATGACAGAGGCTGAAGGTCTACTGTAGGAGAATGGCCTAAATCAGCTGTTTGAGATCCAACTGAAGCTCTTTTCTCCAGCTCCTTTAGTGCCTTGGGCAGACTTCCTTTCTCAACATACCTTCCATCTTGTTGTTGGGCTAATAAATTTTTGGGTACAATAAGTACCTGCTGCATGATCCTCTCTCCAGTCTTTGCATCAATGACAGGTTGGACTGCAATCTTAATCTGGCTGCTACTCAGATCAATTGGCACACAAGATCCATCAGGCATTTTGTACACCATCTGCAGTGGCCCTTTTGGAGATGAAATAGTCGGTAAACATGACTTTGTTGGGCTTGGATGAGGCGCGATTGCAGTTACTTTCTCTTCCGGACTGCTCATCTCTCTCACAGAGGAGGATGTCTGACTGGTTAAGGTCACTTTGTTCCCATTATGTTTTGCAAGTAAGGCTTGAATAGGTTTGGTCCTTTTCTGAACAGCTGATCTTGATACATTAGATATCTCACCTTTTGAAACATCTAACATCATAGAATGTTCATCTGGCTTGTTCAAGTTGGTAACTGATTCAACTGGAAGCCGCACTGTTGCAGATTTTGATTCAATCTCTTGGTTTCTGGGCTCAGAACTGGATGATATTTTTACTGGGCTGTGTCCTGCAGCAGCTTCATTTGTGCTTAATTTCATCTTTTTATTTGGGGAGGATTCTTTGCCACATTCATCAAGATCACTGCATTTCATTTGCCTTTTAGGATTCTTAGAAGTTTGTTTCTGTGTTTCTTTATTAGAACTTTCTCTTCTTATGGGCTTCGGTTTACCTACAGATATCGCCGTGTCAGTCTGCATCATGTCATCTGAAAGACATCAAAATATTTAACACTAAACATTAGAAACATCAATAATATCAGTAGATCAGGATATGTGCACAACTGCACCACAGATAATTATTTAACTATGTTTATGACATGTTAACCATTACGTTGAACAACTACAATAAAGGCTAGTCATGGTAAGGTAATCAGAAAAACTAACCTAACAATTTGGAAGTGATTTACAGATTAGCATGTATAGTATTGTGTTAAGCAATAAATTAGCCAAGAATGTTAACAAGATATTCTTTTATGGGTGTTAAGGTATCGTGTTTATTAAATTAGAGACCATTGTATTACTCAACAGCATGATCATAGCTAAAAATACTGGAAATGCCATTGTCAAATGAATAAAAATGATAGATTATTAATGTCATTTCTGAAAAATCTTTCAGCAGCTCATTTGTTTTAACTAATAGAAGTACTATTTTATTCAAAATTTCTGAAAATTTAGAATGTACAGTTGAAAGCCACCAGCTTACTTCAGGTAATGGAATTCAAGTCAAGTATTGTACTTCTCCTAAAATCCCTACTTTAAAGCAAGTCTTTAAGCAACTCATCTAAATTTGAGCAGATATTTTCCTGTACAAGTTACCATATTAACCTAGTAATATTATAGTAATTTTCTTGATCTGGCTAAGGTGCACATTTTGAAAGTTAGTCACATGCTGTCTAGTTCTCACCACTAAACACAGACTAAAATCTTAACTAGAAATATCACTGAAGTGGGAGATAGACAACCACCACAGAAGACAATGAAAAGCATTTTGTGTGGCTTTTTCCACTTTCATTATCAATTTTTGGCTCAAAAAATTAAAGCTGTGCAATACCTTAAGCAAGAGTGTAACTGTGTACCAACACAACACAAAACTCAGTTAGAGTTAGCTAAACCAATTTTATGTATGTGCCTGAATTAAGTATTAATGATCAGTTTCAAACTGAGCACCAATTAACTTGTCTTCTGCTTCTTAGATGCATATACATCATATAGAACTGCCCCTAAATTGACACCAGCCTCACGTGCCATAATAAAAAGATGATTGAATTGAAGATTAATGCTTTTTCCAAGTCTGATCAGAAGGCTTTGCCAACAATTTAACCCACAAATGAGTAGATCTGGAAACATCTGAATTTAAGAGAAAGCTTCATATTTATTCATTTCTGTGAATTCCATTTCGAAGGATCGTGGACATATTGGAATAGTTTTTAAGAAAAGTCAATGAAGCTATAGTCAACATGATTATGGGAGTCAGTGAGTTTGTAATGGAATCAGTGGCCAGTCTATTCTCAGAAATGGAAACAGAGGATGTCAAGGAAGAGA
This sequence comes from Chiloscyllium plagiosum, assembly GCF_004010195.1. Lineage (NCBI taxonomy): Eukaryota > Metazoa > Chordata > Chondrichthyes > Orectolobiformes > Hemiscylliidae > Chiloscyllium > Chiloscyllium plagiosum. Next base: position 102,470,379 of record NC_057711.1, on the reverse strand, counting down.
AGAGAGGAGTTGGAAATGGATCAGGTAAAGGCAAGGGCAGGGTGGAAATTAGAAGTGAAATTGGTAAATTTTTCCAGTTCAGTCACCATTTCTGTCACCTCCACAGGATGCAATGGCCACATAAGTTTCCCCCACCTTGTCAGCACCTCGCAGTGATCATTTCCTTGCAATTGCCTAAGGTGTAACACCTACCCATTTACCTTCTCACTCCTCACCATCCAAGGCTCCAGACATACCTTCCAGGTGACGTAATAATTTACTTGTACTTCAATTAATCAACTTTATTATATTTGCTGCTCACAGTGTGGCCTCCTTTACATTGGGGAGGCAAAATGCAGACTTGGTGAACACTTTGCAGAACACCTATGTCTTGTCCACAAAAATGACCCTGCGCTTCCAGTCATACAGTCATGAATTCATAGAGATGTACAGCACGGAAAGAGACCCTCTGGCCCAACTTATCCATGCCGACCAGATATTCTAACTCTATCTAGTCCCACCTGCCAGCACACGACCCATATTGCTCCAAACCCTTCCTATTCATATACCCATCCAGATGCCTTTTAAAAATTGCAATTGTACTAGCCTCCACCACTTCCTCTGCAAGCTCATTCCATACACGCACCACTCTCTGCATAAAAAAGTTGCCCCTATCCTTTCCCTCTCATCCTAAACCCTCTAGTTCTGGACTCCCACACCCCAGAGAAAAGACTTTGTCTATTACCCTATCCATCCCCTCATGATTTTATAAACCTCTATAAAGGTCACCCCTCAGCCTCCGACGCTTCAGAGAAAACAGCCTCAGCCTATTCAACCTCTCCCTATAGCTCAAATCCTCAAACCCTGGCAACATCCTTGTAAATCTTTTCTAAACTCTTTCAAGTTTCACAACATTTTTCCAATAGGAAGGAGACCAGAACTAATGCGAAAGTGACCTAACCAATGTCCTATACAGCCACAACACGACCTCCCAACTCCTGTACTCAATACTCTGAACAATACAAGAAAGCATGCTTTCTTCACTATCCTATCTACCTGCAACTCCACATTCTAGGAGCTATGAATCTGCACTTCAAGGTCTCTTTGTTAAGCAACACTCCCTAGGACCTTACCATTAAGTGTATAAGTCCTGCTGAGATTTGCTTTCCCAAAATGTAGCACCTTGCATTTATCTAAATTAAACTCCATCTGCCACTTCTCAGCCCATTGGCCCATCTGATCAAGGTCCAATTGTAATCTGACGTAACCTTCTTTGCTGTCAACTACAATTTTGGGTTATCTGCAAACTTATTACCTATACCATTTATGCTCACATCCAAATCATTTATATAAATGAGGAAAAGTAGAGGACCCAGCACCGTTCGTCATGGCAGTCCACTGGTCACAGGCCTCCAGTGTGAAAAACAACCCTCCACCACCACCTTTGGCTTCTACCTTTGAGCCAGTTCTGTATCCAAATGGCTAGTTCTCCCTGTATTCCATGAGATTTAACCTTGCTAACCAGTCTCCCATGGGGAACCTTGTCGAATGCCTTACTGAAGTCCATATAGATCACACTTACCACTCTGCCCTCATCAATCTTCTTTGTTACTTCTTCAAAAAACTCAATCAAGTTTGTGAGACGTGATTTCCCATGCACAAAGCCATGTTGACTATCCCTAACAGTCCTTGCCTTTCCAAATACATGTAACATCCTGTCCCTCAGGATTCCCTTCAACAACTTGCCCACCATTGATGTCAGGCTCACTGGTCTATAGTTACCTGACTTGTCCTTACCACCCTTCTTAAACGGTGGCACCACATCAGCCAATCTCCAGTCTTCTTGCTCCTCACCTGTGACTACTGATGATAAAAATATCTCAGTAAGAGGCCCAGCAATCATTTCCCTAGCTTCCCATGTAGTTCTAGCGTACATCTGATCAGGTCCTGGGAATTTATCCAATTTTATGCTTTTCAAGACATCCAGCACTTCCTCCTCTGTAATATGGACATTTTTCAAGATCTCATAATCTCTTTCCCTACATTCTATATCTTCCATGTCCTTTTCCACAGTAAACACTGATGCAAAATATTCATTTAGTATCTCCCCCATCTGCTTCGGCTCTACATAAAGGCCACCTTGCTGATCCTTGAGGGGCCCTATTCTCCCCCTAGTTACCCTTTTGTCCTTAATGTATTTGTAAAAGCCCATTGGATTCTCCTTAACTCTATTTGCCAAAGCTATCTCATGTCCCCTTTTTGCCCTCCTGATTTCCCTGCTAAGTATACTCCTACTGCATTTAAAGTCTTCTAAGGATTCACTCTATCTCTCCTGTCTATACCTGACATATGCATCCTTTTTTTTCTTAACCAAACCCTCAACTTCTTTAGTCATCCAGCATTCCCTATACCTACCAGCCTTTCCTTTCACTCTAACAGAAATAGGTACATCCATATACTGAATCTGAAAATTTTCTTATACGTTCCTCTCCATCTAAACCCTTGAGAGAGAGAGCGCGCACCAGAGACAGAGAGTGTGTGAGAGTGAGCGAGAGAGCGTGCGGGCTTTTCTGAAATCAGGAAGCATGAAAGTTTCCCAAACACATTACTGCTTCTTAATTTTTTTTTGGAGGTTTCCTCCCTATATTCAGCCTGATTAATTTGGTGTCTGGAATCTAATAGTGGTGGTAAAAGATAGCAGTGGAAGTTGTTATTTACGCAAAGGCTGGAGAAAGGATCATACAGCAAACCCCAAAGACTGAAAGATGGAAGATATGCATTTGGAGTTAGTAGTTACTGGGTAGCTTGCTAATATATATTCCAATTCATGCAACATACAGCTTTATTATATTAACTAAATGGCCATCCCTTCTCATCTGTGTCGTTTGGTCATCCACTCCAATATTATCTCCTTTCTAGTGGTTCTGATGTTTTAGATTTTTCAAATTTAACCTCTGAATCAACCCAACCCACCTGTTATGGAAGTTACGATTACCCAAAGAAATGGAAACGTTACGATACTCTAGCTGGATACTGCTAGATGTAGCAGGCTAAAAACTCAAACTTACAGCTACATTTTTAAAGGTTGTTGTGAAATTAAACTGAAGCCACAAACCACTTACCACCCAAATGATTGATTTACACCATTCCCACCCACCCCACACTACCACCCATTATCCTGCAAAGACACATAGGTGGGGTCACATTGCTTAGAAAATAACTAAGTAACCAAATATTTCTCACTGCCCACGGGTTAGTTTCCTCATCCCATATTCTCTAACCAATTTGGGAGTCAAACCAAGTACCTTAAAGTTAGGAAGATATTGTACTGCACGGAAGTCATCCTATCAGTTGTTAGAACAGACAATTAAAATGCACTTGAGAAAGATCTATGCAGTGTACCAGGGCTACTTGCAATCACAGCTTTGCAGCCACAGGAAGGCTGAAGCCTACTCCCAAGTTTGCTCCAAAATAAGCAATGTCACTGACTACCCAGTCAGCAGTTATTGTATCACTGATAAAAATGAGTAACTATCAAGCTCCTAAAAAAATCTGCCATATATACATCCATAGCCTCTTCAAAACAAAATTCTGATATGTTGTGGCAGGAAGTTAAAACAATTGAATGATTTCTTGACTTAAATCAGCAAGTCCCATGTATCATCACATTAAATTATTAAATCAATGTTTTGCACATGCTAACCTCAGAAGCCAATTCTCAATGTATGAAATATGTTGGGAAGTCTGAATAATGTAAATTATAAAATTAAATTGAAGATTCAGATGGAAAGAAGCGTAATCTCCAAACATTTTGCATTATGAATGATTTACTACAGAGGTGTGAAAGACAAATGGGTGAGCATAAAACCAGAGGTTTTGTTAAAAAAAAAATCATTGTTACTTAAATGTACCCCAAAGTGGTAATGATCATTTCAACATAACATCTTTTCATCAGCCCAAATATTAGCTGTCACTGGAATAACCACCAACTACATTTATAGTCTTTCAACAACTAGGGTTTTTCGGGATTTGAAGGCAGTCAATAACCTTTTTATAGAGTAAATTATAATAGCACCAAAGTTTGCAGCTACTGCGGAGTTATCCAGAAACTTTATTATGAAATGATGTATAGACACAATTTCATAATATTAGAGAAAAATGTCTGCAATCATTTGCGATCAAGCAAAGGCAGAAATAGTCTAGCCTCCAAGCTATCATGGTTTCTGTTCTTTACTTGGAAAGCTGCTCCAACTTTTAGTAATAGCACAGGAACTTGTGAAGACATTGGGGGGGTTGGTGGTGTCCAGACTACAGGGCATAGGTTTAAGGTTGAGCAGGGCAAGATGTAAAAGGGATCTAAAGAGCTACTTTTTCATGCAGAGGGTGGTGCGTATATGGAATGGATTACCAGAGGAAGTAATGAAGGCTGGTACATACAATTACAGCATTTAAAAGGTATCTGGATGGGAATGTCAATAGGAAGGGTTTCGAGGCATATGGACCAAGTGGTGGCAAATGGGACTAGGTTAATTTAAGATGACTGGTCGGCACGGACAAGATGGACTGAAGGGTCTGTTCCTAGTGTTTCAATCCGTAATTTTGTAAATAACTTCTGTTTGTTTAAAACCGGGCAGTTGAACCCGCTAATTCACTCCGGGATTATCCACTATGCATTTACCTAAATCAAATAGCAAAGTTATGGCCTGGGCTACCTGCTTAAGAATGTTTTGAGGGGTCGGGCCTGTTCCATAACTTTGTGTTGCCAACTTTCAAACAAATGCCATCTGTAAATTTGCTAACGGCACCACTGTAGTGTGACAGATACTCAACATTGATGAGTCAAAATACAAAATGGAAATAGAGGACTTGGTGGTGCAATGAGAACAACCTCCCTCTCAATGTCAGCAAAAAAAAAAACTGATCACTGACTTCAGAAAGAAAGGAGAACACACCCCCATCTACATCAACGGAGCAGAGGTTGAGAGGATGGAAAGCGTCAAATTCTTTGGAGTGACTGTAACTGACCACCTGTCCTGGACTTCCCACGTAGATGAGACGGACAAGAAGGCACAACCCTTCTTTCTCAGGCAGCTTAGGCATGTCTGTAAGGACCCTCACCAACTGCTATACATGCATGACTGAAAGCATGCTGTCCGGGTATATACTAGCCTGGTATGGCAATTGTTGTGTTCAGGACCTTAAGAAACTACAGTAGATGGTGTGCACAGCCCAAACTATCAGGGAGCCAGTGTTCCATTCATGGACTCCGTTTACACAGCTCGCTTCCGCAGGAAGACTACCAACATTATCAAAGACCCATTGCATCCTGGTAATGGTCTTCTACGATCTCTTGTCGGACAGAAGATACACACTGACAAATTCAAGAACAGCTTCTTCCCAGACATTATTTTTCTGATGAATGGACTCTCTAGCCTCAAATAATGCTGATCTTGCTCATACTGATCTCACCTAACGTACACCCCATGTAATGTAACCTGTATACCTCTAATTCTTTTGATCTGTACACCCTTCCTTACTATGATCTGCCTGAACTGCACATAAACAAAGCTTTTTACTGTAATTCATTACATGTGATAATAAAGCAATCAATTTCACAGGCTGTGAGAGGCTCAACAGACCACAAACACACAGTTGACTTAATTTAAACATCTCAGCCCACAATCACCAAAGAGAGACTTTGCATCTTGTTTAATTCAGTCACCATCACACATAGCATTCCTTGCTCTTGTGGGCTTGATAAAATCCGTCCCCATTATCCCCAAAGCTACAACTTATTTTTGTAAAGCAAAAATATTGCTACATATTCTAAGGAACAAGGTCTAAACCTTATTAGAGGGGAATTTCAGGAGACAGAATTGAATTTGCTCACATCAAATCTACAATCTGAGTTCTGCAAGTGCCACTGACAGACATGTATTAAGATGTAGGGAGAAAGGTAAAAGTATGAGCAATTTCCAATCATTTGCAGATTAAGATTATCTTCAGTAGTTGACAATGATGCTAACATTCCAAGAATGAATAAACCGATTTCTTATGTTACTATGAAACCATGATCAGCTGTTGCAACTAATCAGCCATGAAGGCACATGATCTGTGGGATTCTGAGTACAGTGAACTGTTTGGAACTTATCTTTGAACATTTTTTGTATCCAATTTCTGAGATGGTTCTAAGGTTGAATACAAGGTAATAGGACTTAAACCCTCTTAGTTTTACAACAGCCCTTTTTATCATACCTGGAACGATGTGCAAATTTTATTAATGTATGTTTTCAGACCAAATAACTACACAAAGGTCCATCATTACTTACAAAGGAACAGAATTCTGCTAAATAATTTAGCTACAACTGTTTCATATGAATTTTGTGCTTGACTTATATTTGATCTAAATTCAATGCTAAAAAGATTAAAATACCTATTTCAAAGCATTCTTTTCTAATTATTTCTTGATGGTCAGCAAAATTTGAAGATCCTGCTTCATTTGGACATAGGTCTTTCATAAGCTCTCCATCCACTTCTTCACTAGGCATGGTGTCTCGAAGGAACACATCATTGTCCGGCTGTTTTTTAAAGTCATCAAAGTCTTTCTTCATTCGAGCCCTTGAAAAGATTTTTTAAAAATGAAGTTTTATTAATTAGACTTTCAGATTGCTAGTCAATATATAAATAATTCATTTGTTTTCGACAAAGGTGGGTAACTGAGAAACAAAGATGCATAGCGCAAAGTTGAAGATGAAATATCAAACATCTGAGATCTTCAAACAATGATGATTGAGTTCAGGAAAATATGAGAAGAAAATGAGAGGGTATTATTGTAAAAATTGACAAACAGCAACGACAAAATAAAGTGTGTGTTTCTGGATGAAAATAAGAAAGGGTTGCGATCAAAAAGCTAGGAGAACTTCCTGCTCTTCGTATAGCGAGGCCCTTAATGTCACAGGCTCAGTCTAACATCTTTTATGAACAGGACAACACTATCAAATGCATGTTTTGCTGCAATTTCCCCAAACTTGCGTATTGCACATAGTCTGTCATATAATTTTGTCAGATCAACATTCTCTAAGTCAGGGCTTCTCAACCCTTTTGCATGAGTGCCCTTCCTGAATTATAAAAATTCCACACATTTTCATAACACAACAAAAATTAGATATGCACAGGCACGATAGGTTTCCTCTACGCAATACAAGTCCAGGAAAGTTGACTGACTCTTTACAGGAGTACAAATGATGCTGTACTTCAACCTGAAGGAACAATTCCCTCTGTACTCCATGTAACATTATCAGGAATCTATTTCTAAAGAGCAAGAATAAGATTATGCCACAAAATGTACAGAAATCCTAACCAGCTCACAGATCTCAAAATTGCAAGTGGGTGACCCAGAACCACCACCAGAAAGTTGGCATTTAGTGATAGCTCTGGAATATTGCCTACATCAAGCACCACAATCTCTAGCATTATTTGAACTAAAAACAAGCATTCATTTGTTTAGAAAGAATCTATTACTATATAAAACATAATTTATGGAAAGATTTAAAGGTGTCCACTTAAAGTTAGGATGCATGCATTAAAACAATTAAGATGATACACAAACTGTATTTACAATCCTGTAATAGAAGTAAAATTGCTTAACATGTTTGGCAAGATTCTTAATAGTTGGGTTTATTAATTGAAAATATATCAAGAAACCAACTAATTAGTTAAATTTACACACATTTGTAACTTTGCTCTATTAACAGAAACTGCATGTATTGTATAAGAAGTAAATTTAAAACAATGACTATCAAATACAATCATCAAATATTCTTTGCTCATTAGATAAATATTTACATTTCCAGACTGACTGAGATAAAAGAAATATCTCAACACTTAAAGTTAATATTTGAAAATTAATGGTATAATGCAAAATGAGAAATGACCACATTTGAACAGGTTGTCAGTCTGTCACTTAATTCATCAGAATCATTGTGCATGCTATTCTTTCAGACAAAATAGTTTTAAAACGTTGGTCTGCTCCTGGAGATGCAATCAAACAAATCTATTTTCATGTCATAAAAAAAATCTACAAAATATTCTTGATACTGCATTCCTATTTAAAGCTGGGCAACTTTCTAAAACACTGCATGGGCTGACTGGGAAATCATTCACGGATATCAGCCGAGTGTAGAATTTAAATTGGATGCTCAAAAAAAAAAACAAATACACCAAACATAGCCGTCAAGATTAAGAAGCTCTTTGCAACACGCTGACATTTTTGTGTATCAATTCCTTTATTTCATTAAGTGGTTACATGAGCAACATTCACTGCTTTCAGAAGGTTGTCTCACTGTGACACAATATGCAAACGGAAAAGACATAGAAATATATCACTTAAGAGAAAAGGGGGTGTACAGACTTTTGAGTCTTCCTCTGTCATTCCACAAGTTCATGACTGATAAGGCCTGTGGTCTGAACTCTACTTTTCTAACTTCATATGTATTTCATTCATAGCTCCTCATACCTATGGTTAACAAAAATTGATCAAGCCCAGATTTCAAATTAGCAATCAACCTAGCATCAATTACCATCTTCCCAAATCTCTTAACATTAACTCATCCCTCTCTCCACTAACTGGCTAAGGCTAAACCAGATTGTTGGCAGTCAGAGCACTATATCTGAACCAGAAATAAACTGGCAATCACATTTCCACATCCCACTCTGCCTTGCCTCAGCTGATTGGCTGTTGAAACCAAATCCATGCACATTACCTCTGCAGATTTCAGGGGTACTATTAGCTGGCATCTCATGTTCAACCCTTTCTAAACTGGAGGACTGCTAAAAGTTTGTCCCCTATTCACAAGTCCTCATACGCTCAAAAACCTACACCGACTTTCTTTTAAGAAAGAATGGTAACTTCAAAACCATTGTCTTTTTCAAATTCTGCTGCACTTCCATATTCTTCTCAAACCTGACAACTCCAAAATATCTGTACTCAACTAATTCTGATCTGGAGTCTCTCCAATTTTAAACATTCTTGAATGCCTAGTTTAAACCTTCCCACCTTTGTGATTTGCCCGAATATTGCTTTGCAGTTCAACGTCAAAATATGTTTTATAATTCTTTTGCACGAAATGTCTTGGGACATTATGTTAAGGTGCTGTTGCTATTACAGAAGTGACTTTCAAAGGTTTGAATCAGCAAAAATTTCCATCCTGATTATTATTGCCTACTTTGAAATTAATGTACATATATGGATACTGTTGCAGGACAAGAGTTTCAGAGGTACGTTGTTGAAATTTGAGATGACCACAAAAACAATTAAATTGGAGACTAGAAATATGTTTTTCTAAGAAAGTGGAATTAATGCACCCACAAACTGTTACTAAAGCAGAGACAATGCATTCTCTCAGAACAAAAAATAACTGCTTGAAAAATAATATTGAATAGTTTGGGAAATGGGATGGAGGATGGATTAAATGGAGTGGAGAACAATAATACTCGAGAAGAAATCTGTTTCTATGCTGCAACATATGATGGTTGTATGAAGACAAAGAGAATTGAAAGTTCTCCTCAGCCTGATTAATTATCTTCTATAACTGCTAGAAAGGGTGAAGACAGGACGACAAAAGGAACACCAGTACAAAAATTACCGATTTCTCTGATGGGCTTTGATTAGTTTTTGTTCCCATGGCAACAATTCATTCAACAGTCGTCCTAGGGTACCATGCAAATCTTTTAAAGCTTGTCGTCTGTAAAACCATTTTTCCTGTAGATAAAAAAGATGATTCTCACATTATACAGTAATAATTAACTCCAACATTCCATCATTACTCGACAAGCTCACCTTTTGACACCTAATACTTTAGAATATTTGAACTGACATTTCTGATTTACTAATCTGTATTTCTCTGTACTGCATCGCTACATTTTTTTAAAATTAAAGTTTATTTCTAAACTCCACACCATTAACTTTTGGGCACAATAGCATTTCAAAGAGTAATGAGGAACATATTCATAAATTTACTAATTATTGCAATTAATCTTTTTGCATTATAAATTAATTTTTCCTTAACTGTCTAGAGAACTTCTATAATTAGAGAATGGTTCAATTCTCACCTTGTGCTCCTAAGGAATCAAATATTCCAATGTCAAGAAGACAATACAAACACAAATGAACCCCAAATTGTTAATAGCCTTTGCCAAAGCACATCTGACAGTTTTATTTCTGACACCAGCCAAGCATGACAGTGAGCAAGATCAACTGCAAACAAGTGCTGACTTTGTGTCAAGAGGTGTAGCATATGATCTGAGGTTACAGAAATAATTTAGTATAGAAGGACAGAATTAAACAAAGTTTTAACTCATCAGTGGAAGCTAAATTTATATGTTGTGGTTCTGTTCGCCGAGCTGGAAATTTTTGTTGCAAACGTTTCGTCCCCTGTCTAGGTGACATCCTCAGTGCTTGGGAGCCTCCTGTGAAGCGCTTCTGTGGTGTTTCCTCCATTTATAGTGGCCTGTCCCTGCCGCTTCCGGTTGTCAGTTTCACACACTGCAGCACACCAGAACTGCAAAAAG
>NC_057711.1:102451680-102459601 GCF_004010195.1 Chiloscyllium plagiosum | reverse complement strand
TCCTGATGTATGGTAGTGTGGCTCGTCCTTTGGGTTGCGGCATGTCCTCGTTCCGTTGTGTTTCTCTTAGGCATCTGTTGATGAAATTGCGCGGGTATCCGTTTTTGGCGAATACCTTGTACAGGTGTTCCTCTTCCTCTTTTTGCAGTTCTGGTGTGCTGCAGTGTGTTGTGGCCCTTTTGAATAGTGTCTTGATGCAACTTCGTTTGTGTGTGTTGGGGTGGTTGCTTTCATAGTTCAGGACTTGGTCTGTGTGTGTGACTTTCCTGTATACCTTTGTGGTGAATTCTCCATTCGGTGTTCTCTGTACCCTCACGTCTAGGAATGGGAGTTGGTTATCCTTTACTTCTTCTCTCGTGAATCGGATTCCTGGGAGTGTGTTGTTGATGATCCAGTGTGTTTTCTCTATTTCTGTGTTTTTAATGATTACAAAGGTGTCATCAACATACCTGACCCAGAGTTCGGGTTGAATTTGTGGTAAGACTGTTTGTTCTAACCTTTGCATAGCAGAGGCAGTAATGCACCGGCCACTACAGCGGACAGCTGAAACTGATAACCGGAAGTGCAGGGACAGGCCACTATAAATGCCAGAGGAAACACCACAGAAGCACTTCACAGGAGGCTCCCAAGCACTGAGGATGTCACCTAGACAGGGGACGAAACGTTTGCAACAAAAATTTCCAGCTCGGCGAACAGAACCACAACAACGAGCACCCGAACTACAAATCTTCACCCAAACTTTAAATTTATATCTAGATCACCAAAGTGAAAAAATAGCGTGCAAACCAATTCCCCATGGAAGTAAATCACAAAACTTTTTTTTAAAAAGTTACATTCTCAGGTTAACTTTAACAATTGGTGTCAGCCCAGATAATGTGTTGAAGGTGTTAGCCCCCTGTGTGCTGCTGTCTGTGCCATAATGTTTAGACTGATTCTAATCTAAAAATTGAATTAACAGAATCTTACATGGATTCGTGTAGTTTTTGAGCAAAGTACAATGTAGCTCTGCAAGTATCTGTGTGTGTGTATAGTGCAATGGTGGTCACCTGTAGTGTGACATGAACCCAAGGTCCCGGTTGAGGCCCTCCCTATGGCTACCGAACGTAGCTATCAGCCTCTACTCGGCCACTTTTCGCTGCTGCCTGTCTCGAAGTCCGCCTTGGAGGATGGTTACCCGAAAGTCCGAGGTCGAATGTCCTGGACCGCTGAAGTGTTCTCCAACTGGGAAGGAATACTCCTGTCTGTTGATTGTTGTGTGGTGCCCATTCATCCCTTGCATTAGCCTCTCCTCTCACAGATTTAGACCCTTTACACACACACACACACACACTCTGATACTCTCAACCCCCCATCCCCTACACACACACACGCGCACACACACACACACAAACACCCACATGTATACGTACACACATACGTTTGTGGGGAGAATTTGTACTTGCAGAGTTACATTGTACTTTGCTCAAAAACTGCACAAATCCATGTAAGATTCTGTTAATTCATTTTTAAGATTAGAATCAGTCTAAACATTATGGCACAGACAGCAGCACACCTTCAACACATTATCTGGGCTGACACCAATTGTTACAGTTAACCTGAGAATGTAACTTTTGAAAAAAGTTTTGTGATTTACATATGAAAGAAGTGAAACTAACATGGTCATTCTAACAGATGAGAGACTTTGCAAACATTCAAGGTGCTTTTAAATGTACAATTTCAGTTACATCACACTGTAAACTTTTGCTATAAATTCTGTCTCTTATAATTGTGTACTCCACAACCATCTGCAGTGCTCCGAAAGCTACTGCATCCAATTAAACTTGTTGGACTATAACCCGGAAAGAGTCAAATGTACTTAATCTTTCAGTATATAAAAACACAAGCAGCCACCAGGTAAGTTAAATAGTTCATTAGGTTTATTTACTAACGTAGGATTCAAAATGAAGGGCAATGAGAAACTACAGAAATTATAATCAAACTACAGACAAATGGAAAAGTCAACATCTACAATCCAACTATGGGTAAAATTGTCTTAGTCCCAGAGCACCTGAGGGCTTCTCTCTCATTAGAGACAGCTCAGGGCGGTTAAACTTGAAGGTACCATACCTCTGGCAAGGTTGGGATAGTTGGATCTCTATGGTAATCTTAGGGGTAACGTGAATTGAACTCATGCTCTTAGCACCACTATCGCAAACCAGCAGCTCAGCCAACTGAGCTAACTTATAGTCCAACTATAATGGTTAGTTGGGAGATGTTATAAGTGCAAATACAATCTACTGTCCAAGTCTGACACTAGTGAGATCACGTGAAGTCATATTGTTTTGAATGAAAGACAATCTAGCTCAATGTCCAGTTCATTGTAAAATGAAAGCAAAACACTAAACACGAGATCTGAAGTACAAACTTAAAATGGAGAAACTCAACAGGCCTGGCAGCATCTATAGAAAGGGAAACATATAATTTTGAGTCTAACACAACTCTTCTGTTAACAGCCACTCCACAGACTTGTTGAGTTCTCCACTGTTTTCTGTTTGTATTTCATCCTCAACAAGTTTTGCCCCAATAATAGTAACCTCCTCTATTAAAACCTCAGTTTTGAGAAGCTCAGGAATTCTTATATACGGCACTATTCTTATATCCAGTGCAGACTACTCCAAATATTTATTGCTTTGCAAAAAGGCAAAAGAATATATCCTTTGCCATGCAGACAGCATTAACACTGAATATCATTTTAAGATCCAGTTTATATCTCCCCTTGAAAGACTTAAAAACGTTAATAAGGTCACAAAACGCTGTCTTCTTCCAGTACAAATATAATTAAATTGAGTTGTACGAAAGGCTTATGTCCAACAACTCATGCCCAATCTATTTATGAACCTATATGATCTCCTTTGCACTCTTCCATAGTCAATATACCCTCCGAGGCAATATTCAGTAATTAATAGAACTCTTCAAGATGAAAAGTTTTCTTTTAAAAAAACACACTTAGATTCTGGAATACTTGTTCTAACCTCAAAACTTTAAGATTCAAAATCCTAATTTGCTTTTTCACCACTGTTGAAAATTAGATTCTCAGTTAAGGAACTTTCCACAAAAATCCTCAATTCCTTTACTCCTGCCCCACTTCATAAAGACTATCACTGATTCTTCAAGTGACACGTTTTGGTAGAAAGAACGAGCAGAAGCAATATCAATTACCTGGTATCATTCTTATGGGGGTTCAGGAACAGAAGTGCTGGGGGTATAATATAGACAAACTTTGAAGGTGGCAAGACAAGTTGAGATGGCTGTTAGAAAATTAAACATAATCCTTGGCTTTATAATCACTGGCAAAGAGGACAAAGGCAAGGGAGGTATGGCAAGATTTCAAAGAACACTGGCCCCAGCAGAGTAGTCTGCACAATTATGGGGCAATGTACTTTCAGAATGGTGTCAAGGCCCTGAAGAGGTGACTTATCAGGAATATATGATTTTATTGAAAGACTGGAGTGACTGGGCTTGTATACCCTTGAGTTTAGAAGACTGAGAGGGGATCTGATTGAGACATATAAGATTATTAAAGGATTGGACACTCTGGATGAAGGAAACATGTTTCCGCTGATGGGTGAGTGCCGAACCAGAGGACACAGCTTAAAAATATGGGGTAGACCATTTAGGACAGAGATGAGGAGAAACTTCTTCACCCAGAGAGTGGTGGCTGTGTGGAATGCTCTGCCCCAGAGGGCAGTGGAGGCCCAGTCTCTGGATTCATTTAAGAAAGAGTTGGATAGAGCTCTCAAGGATTGTGGAATCAAGGGTTATGGAGATAAGGCAGGAACAGGATACTGATTAAGGATCATCAGTCATGATCACATTGAATGGTGGTGCAGGCTCAAAGGGCAGAATGGCCTACTCCTGCACCTATTGTCTATTTATATGGAGCGGAGAAGTTGAGATTGCTCTTCTTTGAGTACAGTAAGTTTGGGGATTTGACACAGGTGTTTAAAATCATGAATAGTTTTGTCAGAGTAAAGAAGTGTGGCCTTGTGGCACTTAATCAGATTGATTAAAGTAATCTCAGTAAAGAAAAGACCGCTTGTGGTACAGTAGTAGTGCCTCTACCTCTGAACAAGGAGATGTGGGTTCAAGCTCCACTTGTGCCAGAGGTGTGTAACAACATCTCTGAGCAGGTTAATTATTTTATTTATTCTAAGAAATTTTCAACCTGCTCCAAGTGGCAAAGAGTGAGGAACAAGGAGAGATGGATTTAAGGCAACTAGTAGAAACACTAGAAGCAAACAAAGACCAACATCTGTTTAACATGAGTTATAATGAGCTGAAGTCATGATCTGAAAGGATAATGGAAATAGATTCAATAATTATTTTCAAAAGGAAATTGAGCAAGTACTTGAATCAAAAATAATTGTAAGGCCGTGGAGAAAAAAACACAGGGACATGTAATTCACTGAATAGTTCTGAGGAAGAGCTAGTACAATGGAGCAAAACGCTACCTTTTGTATCATTCTTTAAATCCTTCAGAATCACACAGCTCATTTTCGGACATTACTTATATGACTTTACTTTATTTTTCAACACTGAACAGTTCTTAGCCTAACCCCCATGACTTTCCAGATCTCTCTAGTTCACTTGTTCTCAACATTTTTAAAAAAATACTCTCTCCCAATTTATTATTAGCAAACTGTCAAGTTTCCCTTATGAGCTGTGCTCCAAATCATCAACCATCAGTGTGGCTGCTCATCAATTAGCCTTTGTTTCTTTTATCAATTTCAAGGGAACTGTGAGTGTCTGAACTTTAATTAACTACACAACAAAGGTAATCTTTGGTTTGAAAAACTAACAAAGCAAGCAACAAAGGCAATTTGAGCAGAGATCCAGAAGTGCAAGTGGAAGGAGAGGTTTAAAACTGAAGAAAAGTAATTCATAAACTGTGTGGGGTATATAGCAAGCAAATCTTATTAGTCCCAAAAAAGATTTGCTCAGAACTGCAACTTTAGATATTTTTAATCAGTTTATTTTGATATGCCAAATCATGCATCTGAAGGCCTTGTACCCAAGCCTTCTGGCCAGAGGTAAGAGATCACTGCGTGACAACAGGCCTGAATGAGATTTTCAAGCTTCGTTTCAATGTAAAATGGCAGCATTATTTAAAAATACAATCCAACAGCAGTTGGAATTCTGCCATATTTTAGATATGTAATTACGCACTATAGTTTCCTTCTACAGAAGAAAAACTGAAGATGTATTTGAGGAGTGTAAATTAAGTTCTAAACTGCTCAAACTACTATATAAGTCTGTGAGAGGGTGCGTCTGTGGGGGGTGTACGTGTAGATGCAACTTATAATTGAAAATGAACCAGCATTCTGAATCAGCAACATCCAAAAGGGAAGAAAACAGAAGTACAATTCGTTGGAACATCTTTGACATCCAAGCTTTGTTCCAGAGCAAACAGATCAATTACTTACAGATTTCTTCTTATTATTTTCCAGTTCTTTTAGCTCTCCCTCCATTTTGGCAATGAGTTCCCTGAGTTCATCAAGACTAGTGCAAATGAGCTATGGGGGAAATTTAATATAAAAAATTACTGACTTCAAAAAGAGCTCTGATCAGGCTGTATGAAGAACAAGATATACAAGTCGCACCTAGAGTTACTGGCACAATTACAATTTTACACAAACTAATTTCTTACATTTCATGTTTTGCTTCTGATGAAATAAATCTGGCATTTGAAAATAATGAACTTGCAATGTGAAGAAAACTAAACAGAAAAACGTATTATAATTACATCAAAAGTTTAACAAAGCACGTATACGGACACTTGTCAATTTTGAACCAAAAGAAAATTAGTAAATAATATTATATTACTGCAAATATTAGGAAACAAAACTCATTTTAAAAATCAACACAAACTGTGCTTTCAGACAGCTAAACTAATTAAAGTATTAAATTACACAGCACACAAAGAATGCCCCAGATAGGTTTGCAGCCTTTCTCAATGTTACCTGACCTTGCTAAGGAGGTCAAAGTGGAATTCAAGCTGACTTCAGTGAACCTAGAATCATTGACAGGTAGCAGTGTACAAACACAAAGGTAATAAGGACACAATCCATCAAGGTACTCAGTGCTCAAAGACCAACAAGGCCCAGCCCAAGGCACATAAATGCTGACTGAGGCAATGTTAAAAATCACACAACACCAGGTAATAGTCCAACACTATTTAGAAGCACGAGCTTTCGGAGTGCTGCTCCTTTATCAGGTGGCTGTAGAGTAGAAGGTCATAAGACACAATTTATAGTTGTGTCTTATGATCTTCTACTCGACACGTTGACAGTTTGATGCAACTGAAATTATATATTGACAAAGACCTGAATTGTTTGTCAAGTCTCTTATCTTTCAGAATGACCAATTTTGTTTCAGTTCTTTCATATGTAATTACCAGAACATTTTTTAAAATTGCATTTTCAAGTGAACTTGAACAATAGGTGCCATGTCAACTCAGATAATGCATTGAAGGTGTGAGTATCCTGGGTGAGGCTGTCTGTGTCCCAATGTTCAGACCGATTTTATTTCTACAAAAGGGATTTAAAGAATCTTGCATGGATTCAAGCAGTTTTTCAGCAAAATAAAAGTAATTCTGCAAGTACAAATTCACCCCATAAACCTATATGTGCGTGCATGCAGGGTGTCGGTCTGTAGAAGTCAATTTATCAGACCACACCCTTCAACCAAAAGAGATTGACGTTCTTAGCAAGGGTCTCAATTTCTGCCCCACCATCAAAATGGGCCCTATGCATCTTGCAGCAGACATGGAGGAATTCAGATGAATGGGACTCTGGGAATTCTTTCAAAATGCCAGCAGTGATCGCAATGAGCCGACCGATGAACCAGAACAGTCATCACAGGGATCTGTAGAAGGGCGACTAAAGGAGGAGTCAAATTGGATCCTACCGCAGGGCCTTTCTCCTGGGCTTGACGTGTATGCTCAAGCTGTCAGGAATTATATAAATGCCAGATTCATCAACTGCAACCACAAGATAGAGTCGAACATCACCCAATCACAATGCAATGCCATCCAGGCTCTCAAAACCATTCACAACATTGTCATCAAACCAGCATATAAAGGGGGAGCCATCATTATTCAGAATAGAACAGATTACTGCAAGGAAGTGTACCGACAACTGAACAACCAGGAACACTACGGGCAACTACCGGCCGATTCGATCAAACAGCACACCCATGAACTAAACACATTGATCAGGACTTTGGATCCAGTCCTTCAGAGTTCTCTAGATGCCCTCACCCCACATGCTTCTTGTGTAGGCGACTTCTACTGCCTTTCGAAGATATGCAAATCCAACACATCAGGACACCACATCGTATCAAGCAGTGGGACCCTGTGTGAGAACCTCTCTGGCTATGTCAAGGCCTATGAGTTTTAAAATAGTGATGGAAAAGGATAGACCAGATCTAAAGGTTGAAGTTCTAAATTGGAGAAAGGCCAATTTTGACGGTATTAGGCAAGAACTTTCGAAAGCTGATTGGAGGCAGATGTTTGCCTGAAAAATGGGAAGCCTTCAGAAATGAGCGAACAAGAATCCAGAGAAAGTATATTCCTATCAGGGTGAAAGGGAAGGCTGGTAGGTATAGGGAATGCTGGATGACTAAAGAAATTGAGCGTTTGGTTAAGAAAAAGAAGGATGCATATGTCAGATATAGACAGGACAGATCAAGTGAATCCTTAGAAGAGTATAACGAAAGTAGGAGTATACTTAAGAGGGAAATCAGGAGGGCAAAACGGGGACATGAGATAGCTTTGGCAAATAGAATTAAGGAGAATCCAAAGGGTTTTTACAAATATATTAAGGACAAAAGGATAACTAGGGAGAAAATAGGGCCCCTCAAAGATCAGCAAGGCAGCCTTTGT
>NC_057711.1:102444504-102450542 GCF_004010195.1 Chiloscyllium plagiosum | reverse complement strand
GTGAGAGGGGAAAGATATAAAAGAGACCTAGGGGACAACTTTTTCACACAGAGGGTGGTACGTGTGTGGAATGAGCTGCCAGGGGACGTGGTGGAGGCTGGTACAATTGCAACAGTTAAGAGGCATTTGGATGTGTATATGACTAGGAAGGGTTTGGAGGGATATGGGCCGGGTGCTGGCAGGTGGGACTAGATTGGGTTGGGATATCTGGTCAGCATGGATGGGTTGGACCGACGGGTCTGTTTCCATGCTGTACATCTCTATAACTCTATGACTCTATCTTGAAACCCATTGTACGGGGACCCGCAGCTTCTGTTGCGACACGACAGATTTCTTACAGAAACTCAGCACCCACGGACCAGTCGAATAGAGAACATTCCTCGTTTGAATGGGCATTTCAGCACTCTACTCCAATATCCCCCACAACGATGGCGTCACGGCAACAGCTTCCGTACTCAGCACCAACAAATGCTTTTTAACCGTTTCACCACATTCCACTGCTTGGAATTTTACACCACAGCATTTCAGCACTCTACTCCAATATCCCCCACAACGATGGCGTCACGGCAACAGCTTCCGTACTCAGCACCAACAAATGCCAATCTCCAAGCACCATCCTACTACTCATCTGCTTTATCCTCAATCACGTTTTCACCTTTGACAACCAGTTCTTTATCCAGACACACAGAACAGCCATAGGGTCCAAATTTGCACCCCAATGTGCCAACATTTTCATGCACAGCTTTGAACAAGACTTCTTCTCTATGCAGGACCACCAACCAAGAGTACACACTAGGTACATTGATACCATTTTCTTCCTCCGGACCCATGGCGAGGAGTCACTGAAACAACTACACAGTGATATCAACGAGTCTCATCCCACCATCACACTCACCATGGACTACTCTTTAGTGTCTGTCTCATTCTTGGACACATGCATCTCTATCTAGGATGGGCACCTCAGCACCTCATTCTACCGCAAACCCATGGATAACCTCATGATGCTACACTTGTCCAGTTTCCACCTGAAACATATTAAAGCAGCCATCCCCTATGGGCAAGCCCTATGCATACACATGATCTGTTCAGATGAGGAGGAAAGTGACAGGCACTTGGAAGTACTCAAGGTTGCCCTCATAAGAATGGGGTACAATGCTCAACTCATCAACCACCAGTTCTGACATGGCACAGTGAGAAACCATAATGACCTCCTCAGAAGACCGACACAAGCTGCAACCGACAGGTAACCCTTTGTTGTCCAATACTTCCCAGAAGCCAAAAAACTACTGCATGTTCTTCACAGCATACATTATTGATGAGGATGAGCATTTCGCCAAGACATTCCCCAGACCTCCACTTCTCGCCTTTAAACAACCACCAAACCTCAAACATATTGTTCTTATTAAACTGCCCAGCTTTCAGGACAACACCATACAACCCTGTCATGGTAGATGCTGCAAGACGTATCAGAGTATCGACACAGATACCACCATTACACATGGGGACACCACCCATCATGTATGTCGCATGTACTCATGTGACTTGTCCAACATTATCTATCGCATACGCTGCAGGCAAGGATGCCCTGAGGCATGGTACATTGGCAAGACCAAGCAGAGGCTATGGCAACGGAAGAATGGACACAACACAACAATCACCAGCCAGGAGTGTTCCCTCCCAATCGGAGAACACGACAGTGAAGTGGGACATTCGACTTCGGACCTTCAGGTGACCATCCTCCAAGGCGGACTTCGGGACAGGCAACAACGCAAAGTGGCCAAGCAGAGGCTAATAGCTGAAAATGAGTTGCTGGAAAAGCGCAGCAGGTCAGGCAGCATCCAAGGAACAGGAGAATCGACATTTCGGGCATAAGTCCTTCTTCAGGGCTATTCCTGAAGAAGGGCTTATGCCCGAAACGTCGATTCTCCTGTTCCTTGGATGCTGCCTGACCTGCTGCACTTTTCCAGCAACACATTTTCAGCTCTGATCTCCAGCATCTGCAGTCCTCACTTTCTCCTCCAAGCAGAGGCTAATAGCCAAATTTGGTACCTATGAAGGTGGCCTCAACCAGGAACATGGGTTCATGTCACATTACAGGCACTGTACACACACGACGCACACACTCCTATAGACCCATACACTCACGCAGACTCTCTTTCATACGCTCACACATCGACTCTCATAAACACTTCACACTCTTTCCCCCCCAAAAAAAAAACACACACACACAGAATTTGTGGGGTGAATTTGTACTTGCAGAATTAGATTTTATTTTGCTCAAAACTGAATGAAAAAATCTAAAATTCTGTTAATCCTTTTTTTAGAAACAGAATCAGTCTGAACATTGGGGCACAGACAGTCTCACACAGGGCACCTCACATCTTCAATGCATTATCTGAGCTGACATAGCACCTATTGTTAAAGTTCACTTGAGAATGTAACTTTGAAAATGTTCTGGGAATTACATATTAAAGAAATGAAACCAACATGGTCATTCTAACAGATGAGAGACTTAAAACAATCCAGATCATTTTCAATAAATAATTTCAATTGCATCACACTGTAAACTTTTGCTATAAATTATTTACCTTATGATTGAAGAGGGAGATGGCATGGGGCAGGGTAATACTAGGCACATGGACATACAAGATGGCCACAGAGCCATCAGTTGGCCAACTTAACACACAAGATGGCCACCGGATCACAATATGGAAAGAGATAGCACAGCAGATACAGACACTGCCTGGGGCCACCAGAATGCCAGCACAATGCACTCACAACCCAGTTGATTAGTTTAAGGCAAGTGGGGTAGAGAATACACATGAGTAACGAACATTGCCCACCAAAGTGTCTGGGGCCAGCCAACACTTCTTACAGAAATGCTAACAGCTTGATACAGACTCAATATGAAATGCTAATAGCCAGGGCTGCACTAATCGTCCTTCTCAGGAAGAGCGATTAGTGCCCATTACTACAGCAATGGATTTCTGTGCAGACATTGAAACTGACAATGACCACGCGGAAATCAACAAAGGCTGCGCTGGAACTGACAAAGACTGTATCGAAACTATCAATGATTCTGCAATGACTGCCATAAACAAACCATGTTGCAAAGACAATAATCTCATCACTTTCCTACTGTATCACAAGATGTATAAAAGTTTCTTGACATGTGCTCTGGGTCGAGAGAAGACTCGCAGCTGACCACTGTTGCTGTCTCTCTCGTTCCCCGGAGTTCCGGTATTTCCTTGTGCAATAAACTCTGTCATTGAACCCTGATTCTGACGCAGAGACTGGTGTTTTTCCCAACAACAAATGGCGCAACGAGTAGGGGTCTTATTACTGGTGCCTGGTCAAAGGCCACGATTGGGGCACCAGGTTAAGAACCAATTTGTAACTGTAAATGGGAAGTGTCAGACCGGACCAAGGACACAGTTTTAAGGGTATACCGATTGTAATGTCTAATTTGCTACAGTAATGAGTAAAATTTTAAGTGCATGTCTGTGGAGAATAAGTGTTTAACTGCATTTACTGCTGTAAGAATCTGCTGCTTTTGCTGAAACAGCCAAAGGACAAGGTAGTGCCTTGTCTCAAAAGCCCCGCCCTAAACCGGTTATTAAGAGTGGTGGCTGGGAGGGTAAGCAGTCCCACCGGTAGAGAGCTCACTGAGCTAGAGGTAGGTTTCTGGGCCTGTCAGGAAGCGTTGGGTCAGTAGAGGTAGCCGGGAGGGTAAAAAGCCCCACTGGTAGAGGGCACACGCTAATGAACCAGCATTCCCAGTCGACCGGCAGGTACCGACTAGTAGTGGTGTCCAGGAGAGTAGAGAAGTCCCACCGGTAGAGGGCATACCTTGCTCGGAGGCTGTTAAAGCTGTACGAACGGTGCTGGGACAGTATTGTTGACCTAGAGAAGTGGGCTAGCGGGATGCAGGATGCAGAAGCTCCCGCAACAAAGACAAGACTTGACAAAGCAGCCTACCGGAATGGAGACAAGAATAGAATGAAATGATCCTTCCACAACTGTGGCTGGCAGGGACAGTTTGCTAGAGTGTCGGGTCCCATGAGCAGGAGATAGACCAGGGAAAAATGTAAGATACTGCATCCACTGCGAAAGAATAGGACATACAGAAGCAGTGTGCTGGGAATGCATGGGGCACCCGCAAGCACCACCTGGACCACCACAGAACCGCAGGAGTCCAGAGGACAGCAGAGCTGACAACCAGCTGCCCCCATTCAGGAGGGTAAGGGACAGGAGAGACTTTATGTACCCGCAGTAATAGGAGGGAATAAAAGTGAAATGCTAGTGGATACAAGAGCGGCTCTATCCATCACAAACCTACCCTTACCCCACACAAACAAAATGATTCACTTAACTGGGGTAGGAGGGGATAAAACACCAGCTTATCTAAGCACAACTACCCTCGTAGAAATAAACAACATATATATCCCCATGAGATTCTACGTATGTCAAAATAACGAGGGCATCATAATGGGATATGATCTCATGAAAGAATATAATGTTCTAATTGATTGTGCAAAAGGGAAATCCTGGCCCAGACAGGAAGGTTGGAAGACTGAGATTGGGAAACTTACAAGTCACCTTGAAACTATGAAAGTGGCTACCGTCATCAGTAGGGACTGGAACCTCGAAAATGGGGGATTCGGAGCCATCTGCGCCTCCGTCCCTGGAGCCTGGGCAGAAGCAAAGTTAAATACAGGTTCCCGGACCGGAGTATAAGCCCCACCGGCAATACCCAAAAAAACCCGAAGCAGAACAAGCAGTTGTGAAGATAGCACAAGGACTAGTGAAACAGGGAACCCTGGAAGAAATTGCAAGTACAACTAAATCCCCAACGTGGACAGTAATAAAGTTTGACGGGAGCTACAGGCTCAGCATTGATTAGACAGGACTAAATAAGGTCACCTCCAAATTGCAGCAGACACCCCCCCCACCACCACCACCATTTTAAACAGCTTGGCCCCCAAGAACAAGACTTTTTTTTTTACTGTTTTAGACATAGCCAACGGCTTCTGGTCTATTGCGTTACACCCAGAGTCCCAGAACAAATTCACTTTTACAGTAAGGGGCAGACAGTGCACATGGACTTGCTTGCCACAAGGGTTCCACAACAGTTCCAAAAGGCCCATGGTGCAGTACCCTACAGGCCTTCTCCTGCTAACATGGTCTTGGGTGACCACTGCAGAGTAAAATCCTCCTGCATTATTACAGTGGACGTGAAAGTCCTTGCTGGGATCTGGCAGCCCTAGCCTGCAGGTCGATATGAGCCGAGTTTTAAGCTGAGTCTATGCCTCCTCCTGTTCTGGCTCCCAGGTTACAGGTTCCAAGGCAGACTTGCCTTCTTTGATTAGTCTCTGACTCAGATCAACGGGCTACGTAGAACAATTGATCTTCCGTAATTACACCGGTACCACTCCCCACCTCTTCCTCCGCTCCATTGATGACTGCATTGGCGCCACCTCGTGCATCAACTTCACCAACACATTCCACACTGACCTTAAATTTACCTGGACCATCTCTGACACCTTCCTCCCCTTCCTGGACCTCTCCATCTCCATTAGTGACGACCGACTTGACACTGACATTTTTTACAAACCCACCGACTCCCACAGCTACCTGGATTACACCTCTTCCCACCCTACCTCTTTCAAAAATGCCATCCAGTATTCCCAATTCCTCCACCTCCACCATATTTGCTCCCAGGAGGACCAGTTCCACCACAGAACACACCAGATGGCCTGCTTCTTTAGAGACTGCAATTTCCCTTCCCACGTGGTTAAAGATGCCCTCCAACGCATCTCATCCACATCCTGCACCTCCGCCCTCAGACCCCACCCCTCCAACCGTAACAAGGACAGAACGCCCCTGGTGCTCACCTTCCACCCTACCAACCTTCGCATAAACCAAATCATCCACCGACATTTTCGCCACCTCCAAACAGACCCCACCACCAGGGATATATTCCCCTCCCCACCCCTCTCCGCCTTCCGCAAAGAACGTTCCCTCCGTGACTACCTGGT
>NC_057711.1:102435718-102444074 GCF_004010195.1 Chiloscyllium plagiosum | reverse complement strand
ATGCTTCAGGCTCTGTGCCTTTATTCCTGATGAAGGGCTTTTGCCCGAAACGTCGATTTCGCTGCTCGTTGGATGCTGCCTGAATTGCTGTGCTCTTCCAGCACCACTGATCCAGAATCTGAATCAGATCAGCCAATTTTGCAAACTCTGGTATAAAGTTTGACTGTAGTTGAATGGCCCGTGACCTTTCTAACTCCCCTGACAGTGGCAGGTCATGGCATCTGTTGGATTGCCTTCTTGCGGTCGCTGGGCATTTCTTTGAGTCCCTACGATATGAGGTGTCCGAGGTATAGGCCTTGTGTTGTGCCAAGCTGCGCCTTTTGTGGGGCTGACCTTTAACCTTGCGGTTGCCAATTCCTGCAATACTAGCCCTAAAGCTTCCTGGTGTCCTGACTCGGACTCTGAGGAATTAGGATATCATTTACATATTGGAGGGCAATGCTACCCTCTGGTAAATATATTCTTTTTAGGATGTCACTCTTCAATCTGTGATATTGCAGTCATAGTTTGACTAGTGACTTGTATAGTTTTAGTAATACCTCTCTATTTTTATACTCCATTCGCTTTGAAAAAAATAATTTTACTTGTCCTTCCAATTATCCACTGAATTTCAATGCTAGCTTTGTGATTCATTCATTCGGACCCCAGCACCATTGTACTGCACCTTACGGGATCTTTGTCTATTTAAATAATGTGCAACACTTGTATTCCTCACATTTTTCCTTATTTTTCTTTCACCTGCCAAGTTTTTGCCATTCATTTTATCTCTCCAAATCCTTCTGCAGACACCATCACCCTCACTATTTGCCATCTGCATATATCTGCAAACTTGGTGATAGTTCATTCATTTCCATAGTCCAAGTCAGACATACATAGTAAACAACTGTGACCACAGACCCAGTTTAAAACTTGTAAAATCAGGATTAAGATACTAGATAGCAGACCAGAGTGTCTAAATAAGTCTGTAAACAATCATGCAATCTGGTACCAAAGTTTCTAGAGGTGATGCAGGACACATGTTGAAAAATATAAATGGCATTCATTGTTTTGAAAAATTCTCCATTAAATTACATCCTTCACTTTAAAATTTACATGATTACCAATACTAATTACTGCAACTAGAGAGTTTGATACTAATTTCAAGTTTCATGTTATTTCCTAAAACATTGCTGATGTGTTAGTAAACTCACCTGAAACTGTGGCACTGGAGGCAACTGTGGTGATATTAATTTCTTCTTCTTCTCATCTGCCTTTTCAGAATCTGGTTTCTTTGCTGAGAACAAACATGAGATAAGCACATTTAAATAACTGCAGCTCTTCAAAATATTGAGCATCAATTATGCTCTACAGAAATTTACCTATCAAATTAAAATTGTTCTTGTAATTATAATGAGAAGTTCACTAAGAAAAATGTTTCATAGGCATTATGTATTTTGACTTTATACAGATGGTCATGTATTCTCCATTGATTTCATGCTGAAAGTAAAACTTAACTGTCAAGGTACAAACATGGCCTCATCTTGTCATAAACACATGATGCTTTTGATCATTTATTTCCAAATACCACAGTTAAGATTAAAAATATATTTGATGAATAGAGCACCATGGTTTACTGGGTTGCCATTCACTGCTATAATTATCTTACTTCAGTGACATTCAAATACCAACGTACATTCAATTATTTCCACTGGGCTCTTCAGAAATCGAACATCCCGTGCCTCACTAAAGGGACAGCAGAAACGAAGGATAGAAAATCTTGAAGAAGAGCTGTGCAACAGTAATGATGCTGAATGAACTTGGTATGGCAGAGGTATGCACTCAGTGCCATTTTTGTTTGTCTAATTCTGAGCTAACTGTTTTAAGATTTTTCAATTCATTAGATAAAGTGGGGAAGGGATGAAATTACATGCTATGAGTGCACAATTGGCATTTGCTTTATTTCCAATAGTCCAGTCTTCAATAAGGGAACAAACTTGGAAGATGAACTTGCCAAAGCATTAGGCGAACGTGAGGACTGCAGATTAGAATCAGGAGTGTGGTACTAGAAAAGCACAGCAGGTCAGACAGCAAATGAGGAGCAGGAGAGTTGACATTTTGGGTAAAAGCCTTTGATCAGGAATGAGGCTATGAGCCAAGAGGGTAGTGAGATAAATGGGAGGGTAGGGCTGGGGGAAGGTAGCTGAGAGTGCGGTAGGTAGATAAAGGTGGGGGTAATGGTGATAGGTGACAGGGGAGGGTGGAGCGGATAGGTGGGAAGGAAGATAGACAGGTAGGACAGGTCATAAGGACAGTGTCAAGTAGGAAGGTTGGATATAGGAATAAGGTGGGGGAGGGGAAATGAGGGAACTGGTGAAATCCATATTGATACCATGGGGTTGGAGGTTCCCGAGGCTTAAGATGAAGAGTCATTCCTCCAGATGTCGGGTTGTGAGGAGTGGCGATAGAGGCAGCCCAGGACCTGCATGTCCTTGGTGGAGTGGAAGGGGGAGTTGAACTGTTCAGCCACAGGGCAGTGGGGTTGGTTGGTGCGGGTGTCCTAGAGATATTCTCTGAAGCACTCTGCCAGTAGGCTTCCTGTCTTCCAAATGTAGAAGAGACTGCATCAGGAGCAATGGATATAGTAAACGATATGTGTGGAAGTGCAGGTGAAACTCTGATGGATGTGGAAGACTCTTTGGGGCATTGGAGGTGTGGGTGCATGCTTTGCAATTCCTGTTGTGGCAGAGGAAGGTGCCAGGAGGGGAGGTTGGGTTGGTGGGGGATTGGAGCTGACGAGGGACTCGCGGAGGGAACGGTCTTTATGGAAAGCAGATAGGGGTGCAGAGGGAAATATTTCTCTGGTGGCAGGTTATAGGTGGGGGAAATGGCAGAGGATGATGCGGTGTATATGGAGGTTGGTGGTGTGGAAAGTGAGGACCAGGAGGTTCTGTCCATGTTGCAATTGGAGGAGTAGGGTTCGAGGGCGGAGGTGCGGGAAATGGATGAGGTGAGCTGGATGACATCAACCACATGGGAGGGGAAACTGCTGTCTTTAAAGGAGGCGGCCACCTGGTATGTTCTATGGTGGAACTGGCGCAGCAATTGAGAATAAGGGATAGCATTTTTTATCGGAGGCAGGGTCAAAGGAGGTGTAATCCAGGTAGCTGTGGGTTTGTAGAAGATGTCAGTGTTGGGTTGGTCACTGTTGGAGATGGTCCAGGTGAATTCAAGGTCGACATGGAGCGGGTTGGTGAAATCGAAGAACTGTTCAACTTCCTCGTGGTGGCGCCAATGCAGAGAAAAAGGTGGGGAATGGTGCCGGTGTAATTACACAAGATGGACTGTTGCACATAACCGATAAAAAGACAGGCATAGCTGGGACCCATGCGGGCGCCTGCAGCTACCCCTTTCGCCTGGAGGAAGTGGAGAATACAAAGGAGAAATTATCGAGGGTGAGGACCAGTTCAGCCAAAAGAATGAGTGTGTCACTGGAAGGGTACTGATGGGGATGTTGGAAGAGGAAGAAACAGACTACTTGGAGGCCCTGGTCATGGCGTATGGAGGTGTTTAGAGACTGGATGTTTTGGAAGAGGTGGAGGGAGTGGGTGGCGTCCCGAACATAGGTGGGGAGTTCCGGACCAGGGGATAGGACAGTATCGAGCTATGTGGAGATGAGATCAATGGGGCAGGAGCAGGCCGAGATGATGGGTTGGTCGGGGAAGTCAGGCTTGTGGATCTTGAGTCGGAGGTAGAATCGGGCAGTGCGGGGTTTCCGGAACTATGAGTCTGGAAGCTGTGGGTAGGAGATCCCCTGAGGTGATGAGGTTGTGTACGTTCTGGGAGATGATGGTTTGATGATGGGAGGTGAGGCCATGGTCAAGGGTGCAGTAGGAGGAGGTGTCTACGAGTTGGTGCCTGGCTTCAGCAGTGTAGAGGTCAGTGCGCCAAACTACCACTACACCCCTCTTGTCTGCTGGTTTGATGGTGAGGTTCGGATTGGAGCCAAGGGAGTTGAGGGCTACACGTTGCGAGGGCGAGAGGTTGGAGTGGGGGAGGGGGATGGACAGTTTGAGGCATTCAACGTCCCAGCGGCAGGTGGAAATAAAGAGATCGAGGGCGGGTAGCAAACTGGCATGGGTATCCTGGTGGATGGGGTGTGTTGGAGGTGGACGAAGGGATCCTCGAAAGGTGTGAGGGAGTCTTGATAGAAAACGTAAGCCGGAGGCGGCAGAATTGTTTGATGTCACAATGCATGTTGAATTCATTGATCCAGGAGCGAGGGGGATGAAAGTAAGGCCTTTGCTGAGAACTGACTGTTCGTCCTCAGTGAGGAGGACGACTGGGGAATAGTGAAAACTCGGCAAGGCTGGGAGCTGGGACCTGGTATTGGGATGGAGTTGGGAGTGGGGATGGTAGCAGAGGGACTGGGGATGATGACAGTTATGGAAGGGACATTCACCCAGGGTATGCTGTGGGATCTACGGGGGGGGTGTCGTCGGCAATCTATCAGCGATGTTCAGGTCAGTGGCATCAATGAGGGTGGAAGTGGTTGCCAAAGCATTGGATAGTACTCTGGTATAATTCACACAAAAAACCTAGTTGCATCTTGAATAATCTAGCATTTCACGTGGAAATTAGGTAAGGAAAAATTTCTGTTATAAAAAGACATTTTATCTAAACTTTTCATCTTCTCATCAGGACATTCATTAAAATACTAATGTTATGGTATTAAAGTATAAAACAGTTGCTCCCTTTACTTTGTTTTAAGTGGTTCATAGGATGTGGGTCTCACTGGCTATCGTAACAGTTATTGCAAATCCCTGATTGCTATTGAGAAGGTGGTGATCCATTGTACTGTTTGGCATGCAACAACAGCCACAGAGCTGTTCAGGAATTTTAGGATTTGACCCAGTAACAGTGAAGGAACAGAAATACAGTTCTAACTCAGGATGATATGGAGCTTGGAGGGGCAATTTGTTGGTTGTAGTTTTCACAAATACCTGCTGCGCTTGTCTTCGCAGTGGGAGTAGTTACAGGTTTGAAAGGTGCAGAAGGAGCCTTGATGAGTTACTGCAATGCATTTTATGGATGGCACACACCGCTGCACCTGTGCGTCAGTGGTAAAGGGAGTGAATGTTGAAGTTGGCCGATGGGGCACCAATCAAATGTGCTTTGGAACTTTCGTGCTGGGAGTGCTGTTAGAGCTGCACTCATCCGGGGTGGGGTATTCCAACATTGATATTCTTGTAAATGCTCTGATAAGAACAAGACAGAGTTTTTACAAAATGTGTTATTTTTCAGTATTTATCGAATACTGTATCACCAAATCTTTACAAAGAAAAATATTAAAGGTCATAAGAAAACAGCGGAGCCTGAGTTGTATTTGCGATGTTTAATCTGTGCAATGCCTAAGTTCAAGCATGTAACATCTACATTCAGTCTGGTTCTTGGTTGCAAATAGTCTAATCTGATATAGAAGAAAGATTTTTAGAATAGTCTGTTGCCTGCAAGATCTGGAGGAGTTCCACACAGTAAAAGCAGATCAAGACTTTGGGCAACTCAGGGTTAGCAGTATGTCCCAAGGATTTATTGTGCCAATACAGCCTTGAACATTTTGCACTCATTCAGGAAAATCCTGTGCTCAATCACAAAGTAGATGACTTTCACAACTGTGCCTATTTTTCTATGCTTGTTCTAAGTTGCCCACCATAGACAAATGTATTTTGCTTAAGATGTCAGTTTGGCAAACAAAATATTCTTGTGGTTCCTGAATATATTGTGTTGAAAGGCTGCTAGATTTGCCCAGTTTTTCTCTTGGAGAGAATTCCAATTTTGCCTCTACACGTTGGCAGTGATTTGTTTCTGTTGGTTTTATTTGCATCCCAACATAGTCATCGGGAGTAGAGTGCTTAACCTTTAGGGATAGGATTCCAGGACAGGGCATTCTCATCTTTGATCTAAATTTTATTTCAATTTAATGGTCCATCATTTGTGAATCTTGTGTGTGCAAAAGTTTGGAAGGTTTGTTTACAAGTGAATATATCCAAAACAGATCACCAATCTATGCTAGAATCAGCAACTTGTTACATTTAAGTCACTGGAACATTTATTTACTTTTAAATACAGCTTGAGGTTTTATTAAGCTTACACATAAAGCTCATATACACCACGGTTTGATAGCCCCATTTAATACTGCATGCCAGTACTACCATACATAGAACCATAGAAATTACACAGCATGGAAGGTGTCCTTATCATCATCCTGTCCATGACAAAGATAAACAGTTGCCCTTGCTAATTTCATTTTTCTGCACACGTCCAACATCCCTGGAGTATATACATCCAGGCACTTTTTGAAAGTTTAGGGGCTCTGCCACCATCACCAACTCAGGTAGCGAATTCTGGACACCCAGCACCTTCCACGTAAAAAAACAATTTTCCTCATGTCCCCTCTGTTCCTTCTAACACTTAGCTTGAACCTAAAACTCCTAGTTTTTGAATTCTCTGCAAAAGAAAACCGGTTCCCCTGTCTACGCTATTTCTACCCTACACAATTTGGTATACCTCAATAATGTCACTCCTCAGGCTTTTGTTTCAAGGAAAACAACCCCAACCTTTCCAAACTCTCCTCATAGCGACAATTCTCCAGCCCTGGCTTCATTCTAGTAAATCTTCTTAGCAATCTGTCCACAGCAATTACGTCCTTTCTGAAACGTGATGACCAGAAATGCACAGTGTCTTCTACATCCCAGTGATTAGTTATTCTTTTATATGTAGCTTCTTGATGAGGCCAGTCTGACACACACTCTCCAGATTCATTGTGGGATCTTGTATTACTGACTTCAGAAATCTTAAAAATACAGAACTCCAGATGAGATGATAATACTGGATTCAATTCTATGACCACCTCCAATAATAAAGCTGTCTAGTGTGCTAGGCTACCAGTGGGTGTCACAAAGTTAGTCCTTTTTTTTTCTAAAAGCTGTTCCTTGGCACAAGGATACTCTGTCCTTGATTTTTTTCAGAGGTTAATAAATCAGGCTGGGCTCCAATCAGACTGGTTTGGTACAGAGATGAAAAGGATTTTGAGAGGCCTTTTGTTAATGTGTAAACAGATGAGACTTCAGGCCAAAGTGGTCATGTTTTAGAAGTGACCTGCAGAATGAAAGGGGAGTGGTCACCTCTCTAGCTGAGCAGTTTAGTTCAGTCCAGAACTGGTTGCGAGTTCAACAGTGAGCTGCATGGAAACTCTCTCTTCTGCCCTTCAAACTTCAGCCTGTAAGTATTGGACCCTTTTCTGTACTGTGTTTTAAAGGGGGCTCGCTTATTGGGACTGTTGTCTATATTCGGAACAGCATACTTAACTCTAGTTTGGATAGACTGAGTTCTATAGGTTTTCTTTGTTCTGTTCTTAGTGTTTCATTCTGTAATTTTGTGAATAAATGTTTTGTCTGTTTTAAACCTGGTAGTCAACATCGCTAACTTAATCCACATAATTTTCACTGTACACTTACCAAAACAAATTGCAAAATTATGGTGTGGGCTGCCTGCTTAAGAATATTTTGAGTGGTCTGGCCTAGTCCGTAACAGTAGGTTACCAAAGTTTGTGGTAGAGAAGTGAAGCGAGAGAGAAAAAAAAGCAACAGGACACCAAGTATAAAACGTAGCTTATCGGTGATAACTTAATGGCCCTGATTGTCCTGCCAAAGCAATGCAGAGTTCAATAACAGTATTAAGTAAATTGTAGAGAAGAATGGAGATACATTACAAGTTATTTAACAGTTTACACTGCCTGCTATTATCCTCTCAAAGCAACAGGCATGCATCCTCTACCTCTCACGAGTTTAAAGATGTTTCTGCACATGGCTATTTATTACCAATTAAGCTCTGCAAACAAGGTATGGATTGTTACTTAATTAAGTATTCATTAAATAAAAGTATCTTCCTAGAATATTAATAAACCTTTGCACTTGAAAGGGAATTAGAAAATGCTCAGTATCATTCTGAGAGATGAAGTTTTCATTTTGTTTTTTTTTAAATATTTTTCCACTTTTCAACCACTTTCTCCCTCTGTACCACTATGATCAAGTGCCTTCTGCAGTAAAATTGTTTTTTTTAATAGATATTTTTATTAGAAATTTAACATTTTTACAAGTTTACAAAAATAAACAAAACTCTCAAATATAAACATTGATATACAATTAAATCAAATATACAATAGCCAAAATTTAACAAAAGAAAAAAAAAACAAAAAAGAAAAAAAACCAAAACTCAACTATCTACTAATCTAACCTACAACTAACCAGAGTGTATATTTAAGTCTCTTACATGCTCGGAATGTGTTAACATCAGATGTAATAAAACCCGTATTCATGCG
>NC_057711.1:102380612-102432171 GCF_004010195.1 Chiloscyllium plagiosum | reverse complement strand
AAGTTATACACGGATCCTTCATGGTTAATGCGTAGCATCGCTGGGTCGCGTAAGGAGTACTGAATATTTAAGTCCCTTAAACGCTTCTTCGCCTCGTCGAATGCCTTCCTCTTTCGGACCAGAGCTGGGGTAAAGTCCTGGAATAACATGATCTTGGATGCTTTACAGATCACAGCTTGGAGGTCTTTTCCAAGATTTCTAGAGGCTTCTAGGAGTATCTGCCTCTCCTTCTAGCTCTACAGCCGGAACAGGACCGGGCGTGGGCGCTGGCTCGAGCCGGGCCCGCGTATTGCGACCCGGTAGGCCCATTCTACCCTTACCTGGCCTGATCCAGCTTCCAGGTTTAAAAGCTGTGGCAGCCACTGTTCGAGAAACACTAAGCTGGCCTTACTCTTCCCGTTCGGGAAGGCCCAGTAAACGAATATTTTTTCTACGACCTCGATTATCGAGGTCGTCAATGTGATTCTCTAAGGTCCGGACTCGCTGTTTGAGAGTCCGGACCTGATCCACGGCCGATTGCACTGTAGTTTCAGAGGTCGCGGCCTTTAACTCCGCCCCTCCGACTCAGCGCTCAATTTCTTGGATGTCTCGGTCGTGCTTCTGCAGCGCGGCCGAGAGTGAGTCCCATCAATTTCAGGATTCTTCGATGAAAGCATCGATCTTCGTGTCCAGTTTGGAGATAATTTCTACAAGGCTTGTTACTGGAGGTAAGTCCCCCGGGGCGGCTGTGGACGCCTCAGCTGCAGCTGGAGAGGGTGGGCAAGGGATTCCTGCTTGTTGAGAGCTGCGGGCTCCCTTCCCTTTAGTCATTTTTACTAAAGATTAGATTGTTTAAATTTAATATTAAACAACTAATTAAATTAAACAGCTATTATAAATGATTTGGTAAGTGTGGTGGGGATGGGTGACCCACTTTACCCAAGTCTTGGGAGGAGCACTGTAGACTCAGACTTGCTGGGTCGCCGCCATCTTGGATTCCCCCCCCCCAGTAAAATTGTTAAGTCAAAAAGCCCACAATTAGTATGAGGTGTAATTTTCAGATAGTCATGGAAGCCTTTTTTTAACCCGATTTGCATGTAAAAATTGTGCTTAGAAAAATAAAAAACAGTGGAGCAGTGCCCTTGTTCTTCAAATCGTTCACACTTCACAATGGCCTCACATTGAACAGTTAAACCATTGAAAAATATTGGGAGTTAGCATTGGAAAAAATATTCTGGCTTATTGTATCACATTCAAAGAGTCTGCCATGTTTGATTGACATGGTTTCTGTGCTTTTGAGCTGCAATGCAAAATCCCATAGCATCGCCATGGTGTTTGCAGCTACAGCTAGATGATTAAGTAGATATTCATTGGGCTGTTTGGGTTCATCAGGGCATTAATCTTCCTTTCCTTTGAAGCTTGGATCAGGAATGCAGACAAACCGTGTCAATGAAAGTAAATGTACCAGAGGGGTTAACCAGGTGACTTTGTTGGTCTCGTGCTGCATGGCATAACTCTCCTCCAATTAGTAGGCATAGCCATAAGACAAAAATGCTTGAATTCAACTATTTCAGTGTTACCAATCTATAACTCTGGCTTATCAGAGTGCATCTTTCTAATAGATTTCCTATTCTGCTGCCAGGAATAGGTGGCAACTTAAACCGAAACTACAGTTGTGGCTATCAAAATTTGACTCAAGATTTCACTGTTTCTATTTCTCACAATCCATAAATTTCATTTATCAAAGTGATACATTTTAAATTCAGCCAACAATAAAATTGTAACTGCTTCTGCTTTTTACACATCTCTGCCGAACAGAAGTTTGATTTGAATACCTATTAAATTGGGAATATACTGTAGTGCATCTTTTAAACTCTGGAAATAATAGTTATATTGAGGAATTTTCTTTATATCAACTGGTTAGCAAATCTACAAATAGCTCAGTACAAATAATTTACATCAATACAACTATGGAAAGATACTTCAGATGCTGTTAGATTCAAAACATGTTTTAGCATTCAGCAGCAGCATAAGTGGTTGACTACAAAAAATATTCCATTTTAAAACCAGTCCTGGTGTAAATATATCATTGAAGATCACATCACGTTAAGCTTCAATTAGACAAGAACTATTTACAATTGTGCACCACTATTTTTGTTGAGATCCACCATTATCTGTAAAACCATTTGGGCCACTTCTATATTAAGGTACATGTGCATTCTCTGACAAGGGATGTCCAAAGTTTTGCCTAATTGGTCACAAAGCTGAATATTAGAGCTCCAAGGGCCATCTAAGTATTGATGGATGACGAAAGATCATTGTCCATCTTGCTTGTCTTCTAGCATCTTGGTAACAGCAGAATATATAGGGACAATTAGAAAATAAAAGCATTAAAAGCAATTCATTTATATTCATAGTTAAAATAATTTAGGTAATTAAATCTTGCACAAGATTACCTTGCAGGGAAATAACACTCTCCAGCAACACATCAACACTTCAGAATAGGTTTATCCAAATGTTCAAATGCACTAAAATCAAACAAGTAAATTTATATCCTCAAAATATGGACTAGATTTTAAGAGATGGGCCACCTGGGCTTCATATGTTGACTGTAACTCAAATACTGTAAAAGGTTTGTGCAAATACAATTTCATTCCTGCATTGTTAAAAGG
Organism: Chiloscyllium plagiosum; assembly: GCF_004010195.1. Taxonomy (NCBI): domain Eukaryota; kingdom Metazoa; phylum Chordata; class Chondrichthyes; order Orectolobiformes; family Hemiscylliidae; genus Chiloscyllium; species Chiloscyllium plagiosum. The sequence goes on along the minus strand of NC_057711.1, from coordinate 102,429,520 downwards.
CAGACAAGATACTTGCTGTAGATGGCTGCATGAAAATAAGCTATAGACAACTTTCTATGGAAAATCTAAATTACTTGTGGCAGGATAAAACCATGCTGCACATAGAATCAGTTCTGACATAATGCAATAGTTCCGTTCTCATGCAATCTCACGTTAAGAAAGCCGTGCAATAGTTGTGCCATTTAAACGAAAGGGGCCAGATTCACATAGCCAATACAGGTAAGGAAAGCTTGAATTCTACAATAAATGGTATAAATTCTTCAATCGTTTTAAAGCCAATTCGCATAGACAAAACTCATGTTGTAGCAGGACCGACTATACTTATTTCTGTCAAGTCTTCAGGTTTTCAGCTGGAGGTGTCTTCAAAATGGTGGCCACGTTCCTTTGGATAGGTTCACACATCACTATTGACAAGTTGGACCAAAGGTTCTGTTTCCATCTCTACGACTCTTACTCCAATAAACTGTATCTATAACAACTAGCTCTTTCAAATATAAGCTGCAAAAGATCACTGTTCCCTTCGAAAATGCACAGCACCTTTTAGCTTTTTTATTATAACTGTGCACATGCTAGTATGGGACAAGCCTGCAAAACACTTTGCAGATTGCTGCATTCCTGTGTACTCGTGCAGCACAGCAGGAGCATTGTTCGAGGCTCACCAACATTCAGTGATGGCACTTAAAGTCAAAAGCCACATTTAGAAAACTCCCTCTGCCATCTCCGTGCATGAACATATTTTAACATTTTGCCCAAGATTTTTTTAAATTCATAAAGTACATTAATATCTTCTGGAATCCTGGAACCCTGTAGATTCATAAATTAATCCAAGCAGCACACTGGATCAGGTGTTAGAACTGCTGCCTCACAGCACCAGAGACTAAGATTTGATTCTCGGGTGACTGGCTGTGTGGAGTTTCTGCCAGGAGCTCCAGCTTCCTGCTCCAGTCCAAAAACGTGTAGGTTCGACAGAACTAGCCAAGCTAAATAGTCCATGGGGTCCAGGGGTGGGCAGCTTAGGTGAATTAGCCATGGTAAATACAGGGTTACTGTGTTAGGGTTGGGAACTGAGTCAGGTTGGAATGCTCTTCGGAGGGTTGATGCAGATCCAATGGACACTGCAGGGATTGTATACGTGATTTGAAAGTCAAATTTCAAAGCAAGTTCAATTCAATTCCAGGATAACAGCAATGGATTTGAAGGTTTTTTTGAAAAGTTGTTAGTGATTTAGAAAGCATGGCAGCCATTAGCTTTTGACAAGGACTATTTGTTCTTTTGCACTCAGTCATAGAGATGTACAGTAGGGTTCCTTTTATATCTTTCCCCTCTCATCCTAAACCTATGCCCTCTAGTTCTGGACTCCCCCACCCCAGAGAAAGGACTGTCTATTTATCCTATCCATGCCCATCATGATTTTATAAACCTCTATAAGATCACCCCTCAGCCTCCGACGCTCCAGAGAAAAGAGCCCTAGCCTATTCAAACTCTCCCTATAGCTCAAATCCTTCAACCCTGGCAACATCCTTGTAAATCCTTTCATGTTTCACAACATCCTTCCGATAGGAAGGAGACCAGAACTGCATGCAATATTCCAAAAGTGGCCTAACCAATGTCCTGTACAGCCGCAACATGACCTCCCAACCCCCATACTCTGTTCTCTGACCAATAAAGGAAAGCATACCAAACATAATCTTCACTAACCTATCTACCTGAGACTCTAAAAGAGCTATGAACCTGCACTCCAAGGTCTCTTTGTTCAGCAACACACTTTCCATTAAGTGTATAAGTCCTGCTAAGATTTGCTTTCCCAAAATGCAGCACCTTGCATTTATCTAAATTAAATTCCATCTGCCACACCTCAGCCCATTGGCCCATCTGATCAAGATCCCGTTGTTATTCAACGTAACCTTGTTTGCCGTCCACAACACCTCCAATTTTGGTGTCATCTGCAAACTTACTAACTAAACCGCTTATGTTCATATCCAAATCATTTATAAAAATGACAAAAAGTAGTGGACCCAGCGCTGATCCTTGTGGCACTCCACCGGTCACAGGCCTCCAGTCTGAAAAAGAACCCTTCACCACCACCCTCTGGCTTCTACCTTTGAGCTAGTTCTGTATCCAAATGGTCAGTTCTCCCTGTATTCCATGAGATCTAACCTTGCTAAATCTGTCGAATGCCTCACTGAAATCCACATAGATTCACGTCTACCATTCTCCCCTCACCAATCCTCTTTGTTCCTTCTTCAAAAAACTCAATCAAGTTTGTGAGACATGGTTTCCCATGCACAAAGCCATGTTAACTATCCCTAATCAGTCCTTGCCTTTCCAAATACACGTAACATCCTGCCCCTCAAGATTCCAACAACTTGTCCACCACCAACGTCAGGCTCACTGGTCTATAGTCTATAGCGCATTGACTTGTCCTTACCACCTTTCTTAAACAGTGGCACCACGTCAGCCAACCTCCAGTCTTCCGGTACCTCAACTGTGACTATCGATGATACAAATATCTCAGCAAGAAGCCCAGCAATCACTTCCCTAGCTTCCCATAGGGTTCTAGAGTACTCCTGTTCAGGTACTGGGAATGTCCACTTTTATGCATTTCAAGACATTCAGCACTTCCTCCTCTGTAATATGGACATTTTTCAAGATGTCACTAGCTATTTCTCTACATGTCCATGTCCTTTTCCACTGATGCAAAATACTCGTTTAGTATCACCCCCATCTGCTGCAGCTCCAGATAAAGGCCACTTTGCTGATATTTGAGGGGCCCTATTCTCTCCCTAGTTATCCTTTTGTCCTTAATGTATTTGTAAAAAACCCTTTGGATTCTCCTTAGCTCTATTTGCCAAAGCTATCTCATGTCCGCCTTTTGTCCACCTGATTTCTCTCTTAAGTATACTCCGACTTTCTTTATACTCTAAGGATTCACTCAATCTATCCTATCTATACCTGACATACGCTTCCTTCTTTTTCTAAACCAAACCCTCAATTTCTTCAGCATTCTTTACACTTACCAGCCTTTCCTTTCACCCTAACAGGAATACACTGTTTCTGGGTATCTCATTTCTGAAAGCATCCCATTTTCCAGCCATCCCTTTACCTGCGAACATCTGCCCCCAATCAGCTTCTCAAAGTTCTTGCCTAATAGTCAAAATTTCTCCAATTTAGAAATTCAACTTTTAGATCTGATCTATCCTTTTTCATCACTATTTTAAAACTGATAGAATTATGGTCTCTAGCTCCGAAGTGCTCTCCCACTGACACCAAACTCGCTTGTCCTGCCTTATTTCCCAAGAGTAGGTCAGGTCGGTACATTCAAATACAGAATCTGAACATTTTCTTTTACGTATTTAAAAAAATTCTCTTCATCTAAACCCTTAACACTATGGCAGTCCCAGTCTACGTTTGGAAAGTTAAAATCCCCCACCATAACCACCCTATTATTCTTATGCATAACTGAAATCTCCTTCCAAATTTGTTCCTCAGTTTCTCTGACAATTAAGGGGTCTATAATACAATCCCAATAAGGTGATCATCCCTTAGTTCTCAGTTCCACCCAAATAACACCTGGATGTATTTCGCCGCAGTTGGGACTAGATTGGGTTGGGATATCTGATTGGCATGGACAAGTTGGACCAACGGGTCTGTTTCCATGTTGTACATCTCTATGACTCTATGAATATCCTCCCCTCAGTGCAGCTGTAATGCTATCCCTTATCAAAAATGCCACTCCCCCTCCTCTCTTGCCTCCATTTCTGTCTTTCCTGTAGCATTTGTATCCTGGAACATTCAGCTGCCAGTCCTTTCCATGCCTGAGCCACGTTTCTGTAATTGCTATGATATCCCAGTCCCACGTTCCTAACTGTGCCCAGAATTCATCTGCCTTCCCTGTTAAATTAACTTGCATTTATTTCAATGCAGGAGCCTATCAGTCATACCTTTTTCTCTGCTTTGTCCCTGCCTGCACTGACTATTTGACTCGTTTCTTTTCTCAATTGCACCAGTCTCAGATTGATCTCCTGCATCACTGTCTCTCTGGGTGCTAACACTCCTGTCTCCCTTCCACCTTCCACCACCCCCCCCCTTCCACACCTCCCCCCATAGTTTAAATCCTCCGGAGCAGCTCGAAGAAATCTCCCTCCCAGTATATTAGTCCCCTTTCAATTCAAGTGCAATCCGTCCTTCTTGTACATGTCACTTCTACCCCAGAAGAGATTCTAATCATCCAAAAATATGAATCCTTCTCCCATTCACCAGCTCTTCAGAAATGCATTCATCTGCTCTATCCTCCTATTCCTACCATCACTAGCTCGTAGCACTGGCATTCAATATTGAACCTGAACAAAGGAAAAGTCCACTTTTTTAAAAACCGATATTACAGGTGCAAATATGACTCCATCTGCTGGAACTAATCAAAACAAATGACTATCTGCACTTAAAATGGCAAGATTTATCCAGTCTTATGTTTAAAGTTACAGACATGCCATTTAAACTCAGAGGTCCAATTGTTTTGGTGATTTCAAATTAAAATACTTCCAGTGTGGAAATTCTCATACGGCAGTGTAACCTTCCAACCCTACAACGTTTCAGTATCAATCCAAATTCAGTGGTGCCAAAATTGCAACTACAGTCAGCATAAGGAAACATCCTGCTTTCAAAAAGATGCAGACAGTCATTGCAAATTATGGAGAGCCTTCAACATACCAAGAAGTCTGCAACTTAAGACAGTGGACACATGCAATAGTGAAAAGAAATAGTTGAAAATGGAGATTTTCTTACCAAGCATATAGCAGAGAAAACCCATCATCTCAAACTGAATGGTTGCAAAGCTCTGTCACTAAAGTAAAGTAGAGGGATCTCTTTGCTGCTATGGAGGAGTAAATAGATAGCCATTCCACAAAAGCGAGGAACACCAGTCATGGGATGGGAATTCTCACAGCTGAAATTGAGCAGGGGTGCAGGAATCTCGACTGGGGGTTTGTAGCAAACAGGTGAAAAGAATGGTTTCCTCTTTTTCAGTCCTGTCCCCCCACTTTGTCTGCTCTTATCAACAGCCATTTGAATGCAATCATAAATAAAGATTCTCAACTTCTCAGAGTTTGTTCATTAAATACAATAACTTTTTCCAAACTGTCCAACATGAATTAAATGTGGTCACAACAGCAAGTGGCCAAATCTCCAAGACTAAAAAATAAATGAATGGGCAATCTATATCACCAACACATCAGATAAAGATCAGGTTGACTCCTACTCCACCCCCAGTCACTTGAAGCATTAGCAGCTGCAGTCCTCAGAGACAAGGGCTCCCATGCGGAGGTTTGGAGGACTTTCATACCTCCAATTTGGCTGGGATCAGCTCAGTATTCTTGCCATTAAGCAATTTATCTTGTGCAGGTAGCTAAAAGAGCAGATTCCAAAATCAAGATAGCGTTTCCTTGATCGAAATTGAATGGTTATTGCAAAGACACTGGCCATAATTCTTGTGCATCAGAGTCAAACAAGACAGCTGATTTGGAGAATGCTATTGATGTGGTACACATGGAATTCCAAAAGACATATGAAGTGCAACAAAAATAGTTTGGAGAAAAGTCATTATAAATGTCATTTATAACTTTCTCTTTCCTGAGAAAGCCTCGCCATGCAAAAGGTCTTGAATACCTGCTCACCCATTGTTCCCCAAACATTCACATTTTTAAACAATAAAAATACAGTATTGAGATAACAAACATGTAGAAGGTCTCCAAGATAATAAACGATTGAAAAAGACCTTGGGATGGCAATGAACTGGAACTCGAACAGTAAATTAAATGACATCGCCCCCTGCTGGAAGGGCTCCAGAATCCACATTTTAGGGACCTTCAGCATCAGAATTAGTCAAAATAACAAGCAAGGATGACAAAATGAAATACAGTATGAAATACAACCAATTTGGAAATATTTGCTTCTTCTGTTTTACTGCTCAGCAATTAGTTTTTCAAAATCATGGACATTTTCAAATAAAAGGACCTCTTGAACAAGTCTCTTGGGTCTCCCCAGCTTAAAGGTTTCATTGTACCATAACTTTTTTTTTCAACATTGCATAGTCAATTCCCAAATATAAAGTACCCAATTGTTGTCTAATATGGAACAAACTACAAATTCACTGACATTAGCATGGAGGTAAGAAAATCTGTTTTCAACTTTATCATAAAAATGCATCAATAATGGCAATACTGTGTGATATGTTTGATTTAGTGATTCTGGTAGACCATCCCCACTAATGTAACAGACAGTAAACAAGTCAGCACAATTTCACCGTGATTAAATATTTTCCTGCACAGCTAACTTAACCTCATCTCATCACAATAATGCACACACTCATTTATGCTTTTGAGCTTGAGGCCTTATTCTCCCAATTTTCTCCTCCTTGATCTAAACACCGTATCTCCATAAACTTTACATACTTTGGAATTCTACTGATCGTGGCTTCTGCTGGACAACACCTACATTTAACAAAGCAACCTTGTGAATTACATCTCCGTTGCAACAATTTCAGGATCTTCACTCATTTTCAAATCCCAACTAGAGAATCTAACTTAAGCATACATTCTAACCTGAACTCCAGAATATGGTTTGCTTTGTTTGGATTCCACCAGAGATAATTATAGCTATTATAATATTGCAGTCTGGTAGATGCTCTTGAATATTTATACTTAGATTCTCTTTTTCCAAGTTCAAATACATCCTATTCCTTCATCCTTCTTCAGTTAAATTATTACCTTATTAAATCCAACTGTTCTCTTCTCACTGTTAAGCTATCTCCACAATGCCACAAACAATTAAATTTGCATGTATATCCAACAGATTTGGATGCTGTCATTTATTCAACAATACTGGTTAACCCAGTGGTTAATGATGTAGAGGTGCCGGTGTTGGACTGGGGTAAACAAAGTCAAAAATCACACGACACTGGGTTATAGTCCAACAGGTTTATTTGAAACCACAAGCTTTCGAAGCCACACTCTTTCGTCAGGCAGCTAGTGAGAAAGAACACATCGGACACAGAATTTATAAGTAAAATTTCAAAGGGTCAGACAACTTAAGTGAATGTATTGAACAAACCTAGATGGCTATTAAGTCTTTAATCAGTTAGAATGAAGATGCAGGTTTCGATTGATTACCATGTATAGTCCAGATTTTCAAGTGACTGCCCCAAAATAACTTAAAGCTTTATCAGAATAAAGGTGACATCTCAGGTCAGACAATGCATTTTAGGTGTGAAGTCTGTTTGCATCTCAACCTGGAGTCAGACTGGTTTTATTTCCAAAGTAGGAATTTATAAAATGCTATATTGACTGACTGTCTACAGATTGTGTGCTTTTTGAACAAAACAGAATATATCATTATACTGATAAAACCTCAAGTTATTTTGGGGCAGTGACTTCAAAGAAATTCTGGGATTCACAAATTAATCAATAGAAACTTGCTTCTACATTCTAACTGATTAAAGACTTAATAGCCATTTAGATTTGCTGATTACATTCGCACAAGTTGTAAAACCCTTTGGTCTTTTACTTATAAATTCTGTGTCCAATGTATTCTCACTCACTAGCTGCCTGAAGGAGCAGCGGGGCTCCAAAAGCTTTAAATAAAACTGTTGGACGATAACCTGGTGTCCTGTGATTTTTGACTTTATCCAGTGGCTAATAACTTAGCTACTTGGGGGATATGTTTCCAGCAGTTTATTTATAATCACTTCAGGCTAACCACATTGGTACTTAGTATAAGTTTTTTTACACACTTATTATATTGAGCCAAAACTAGCCTCTCTCTGTAGCTCAACTACAGTGTCACACAGCACAGAAACAGACCCTTCGGTCCAACTCATCCATGCTGACCAGATTTCCCAAATTGAACTAGTCCCCATTGCCTGCATTTGGCCCATATTCCTCTAAATCTGTCCACTCCATGTACCCATCCAGATACCATTTAAATGTAATTGTATCAGCCTCCACCACTTCCTCTGGCAGCTCATTCCATACATACATCACCCTCTGAATGGAAATGTTGTCCCTTTTAAAACTTTTCCCTCTCACCTTAAACAATGCCGTCTAGCTTTGGACGCCCCTACCCTGAGGAAAAAGACCTTGCCTATTTACCTTATCTATGCTTCTCATGATTTTATAAATATCTACAAGGTCACCCCTCAGCCTCTGACACTCCAGAGAAAAAGTCCCAGCCTCTCAAACCCTCCAGTCTCATTATCATTTATGTCAATCTTTTCTGCACCTCTCCAGTTTACATTCAATTAAAAGTTTCCAATGTTCAAAACAACTGGTGATCTGGTAACAATAAATAGTCCAGGCAAACACTTTGCTAGTCTATCATAATGATAAGTGAGAACACCAGTTAAAGACTTCACTTTGCTTTGACCTAGTCCTCGAGTGTATTTGGGAAATCCAAGAAACAAAATTGTCAAGATCAAGTTAATACTGTACATAGTTTTCCTATGACATCTAGTGGAAAGACAGCACACTACATGACGATAGGGAGATAGTTATCCAGAGAGATGTCTGAACCCTGTCTAATGGATTCCCACTGTAAAGTATGTTTATCAATCACAATTTTGCTGTTAGACATTTTTCTAAAATGTAACCAGAATTTTACCAATAGCTCATGGAATAAAGGGGAGTAGCCACAGTGATAGGAAATTGGCTATGTGACAGGAAATGGTGGTTGACAGATCTTTTTTGGACTGGGGAAAGTTTGTAGGAGTCCCTCAGGAGTCAGTGTTAGGACCCCTCACCTAGCCTTTTGTGTACGGTGAAGAAATTCAAAACCTGCAGCTGTGAAACTGCAAAGAATGTGAACTGAAGGACAGAATTCTAAAAATCAGCAGTACAGATGCAGAGGAGCCAGGTGAGGTACAAACCATGAAGGTGGCAGGACAGTTTGAAAGCGCAGTCTACAAACCATACAACACCCTTGGCTTTAGTAATAAGTGCACAGATCATTAAAATAAAAGCTGTGTTAAATCCGTATATAATACTGGCTCAGCCTCAAATGAAATATTGTTACTACAGGAAAGATGTGAAGTCATGTGACAGAGGATAGAGGATATTCATGAAAATCGTCCCAGGGATGAGAAACTCAACTTATGTAAATAGATTGGAAATTGTCTTCCTTGGAGAAAGGAGGAGATTTTATGGAGTATTCAAAAATCATGAGGGATATGGAGAGTGGAGAGGGATGTTGTAGAAGGATTGTTATCAAAAGGTTATAGATTTAAGGTAGTGACTGTTGTACTAATGTCAGCATGAGGAATAACTCATGCAACTGGTGTCTGGAATGCATTGCTCAAGTATGTAGATGAGTTGAGTTTAATCATGGCTTTCAATAAGTGGAACTTGCCTGTTACGTGCAAAAGGAAGAAAGGGGAGGTGGTCAGGCAGCAACCCTTGTTAAATTACTCAAGCAGAGTGCTGGAAGAGACTCGACAGGCCCAGTGCTCTAACAGTTGTGTGAATTGTTAAGGGGAGTACAGCCAAACTGAGTAAGTTACACAATAATTGTAGATGAATATATCATAATAAGTGTGGAAACTATCAAAACTAATAAGGCGACACAATTAGTAAGGTGATGTGAGGGTATAGGAAGTTTGATCTCCATTAGTAATCCAAAACACAATCAAGAAATAAAGTGGAGCAGACCCAAAATATAACAAAAATAATGAACAGAATGAAACAGCTTAATTATGATATGCTTTAAGCAAAGTACATTTCCAAATCTGAGTGGGTTAATGGGTATTCTAACAGACTTGCAGAAGATAAAACTAAGAAAGTATATATTTAACATCAAATCTCTTTCTAGCAAAGAATTCAGAGAAACAATCATAGAACTCAAACTAACCAATTAAGAAAAAGGCATTTGTAAATGTCTGCCAAGGGGTACCCAGAGCACCCCAAGGAGCTTTATTGTGAACAGATTATTTTAAAAATGCATTTACTGTTATATAGACCAATCTGACAGTCAACTTGTGCTCAACTGCTCTCATAACCAACACACGACAAAGGTAGCCTAATTTTTGTGATTGTTCCTTTTGCTGCCTAAGGTGGAATGTTAGTGAAACAGCTCTTCTTCCAGTCATATTGTAGGATTGGATACTAATTGGATGACAAGGTTCAATATTCAATCTCATTGTGAAATCGATTAGATTGTCAGAACTGCACTGAACATCAGCCCTGATTTGTTCCCAACTATCATGAAACAAAAAGTGCCTGGAGAAACTCAGCAGGCCTGGCAACATCTGTGGAGGGAGCAAGTTTACATTTCTAGTCAAAGATTACTCTTCTTCAGATAGAGAAGGATAGGCGGAACAGCTCATCTTTGTGTTCATCAAAACACAATATTCCTCCAACTTTTTAGTGATTAGTTTTTCTTTTCTAATGTGTCACTTTTCTATAATCTGAAAGGTGACACTTCTGCAGAATAATGAATCCACTGGTATCAGCAAACCTCCAGCATCTCCTCCAAACGGTTGAACTTTGAACTTTTATGACCGATGTTATTCAACACATTTAGTATAAAATTCATCTCCAAATACATGTAAAATGCAATTTTACGCATTCGGGGAGAGCAGAATAATGCAGGCAATGCCTTATCTGAAAAACTCCCAAGTAAAGCCTGCACTGTTCTTTAACACAACCAACCAGACGCTACTTTCTAGGAATAAAAGTAGCTACCAATCCTGACCACAAACAAAAATCTCCATAACAGCTTTGAAAATTGTTTACAATAAACTCAAAGTGCAATGGTTTCTATCAAACCTCTTCGTGCTTCAAAGCAAGTCAGTCACTTTTAAACTTACAATATTTGTACACATATTTAACATGTACAGTATTCCAAAAACACATAACCACTGGCTGAAAATGTTACTTGCTATAAAATGAAAACAGTTATATAATACACTTTCAGCTATTCACTGCGATAGATCGCTAAATAAAAACATTTAAGATGCCTCATGTTTATTCTCATTCTTGAATGAAACAAACAGTTGTTAGCAATGAACCCTGCTTACTAGTTTCTTTCTAGCGTCACTTATCTTTTCAATTATTTACAAAATAGAAAACCAGAGGCCACTAACCAGATTTGTGCTTTTTGTGTTTTGTTTTCTTTTTTAGCAATAGGGATTTCTTCTGGATTCCTGGTTTCTGAATCTTCATTAGATTTTGGCAAACTATATCTGGCCTCAACTGTGAAATCTTATTCACAGCATCTTTCAGTTTCTTTTTCTTCTTCTTCTTTTTCTTGACATGAAGCTTAACTATCTCAAGCTCCTCAATTTTTTCCAAGAAATGTTTTGCAGAAATATTATTTATTTTACCAACTAGACAGCTTACATCCAAATTTTCAGTATGGCTTCCATTAATAAGTGTTTTGCAGCTTTTGATTGCCTTCTCAGTCAATGGTCTCACACCCTTTCTTAGCTCAGGGTCATCTGTACAAAATTCACCATTTTCAGTTATTCTAATTTCTCCTGGACTAAGAGGCTCCCCATACCCTACAACCTCTCCAGGGCTAGCAGGCTTCACTAAATTTTCTTTACAAGAACCAATATTTTCTTTTTTCACTGCTGACGTTCTATGGTTTTTACATTCACAGTTTAATTTTATTTCTTCTTCACCTTCTTGAGAAGGAAATTCTGATCCAGATTCCGTCCTTAAATAAAAATCCTCCAGGTCGCTAGAGTCAAGTCCTTCATTGGACGTTTTAGAATCAGTTATTGTTTTGGTAGTAGTTTCCTTTCTTTTACTTTTTGGTTTCTCATGGCTTTCAGAAAAAAGTTCACTTTTTGTCTCTTCTGATCTCTGCTGTGAGATCCTACAGATTTTGATAGGTGGAATAGGGAATTCAGGAGGTGGAAGTGGAGACTGTTTATAAATCCTCAAATCTGCACCACAGAACTGTGGGAAATGGACATAGGCATTCTCATGAGAATCATATCCTAATATCACTTCTCTGCATTCATGGATGGGTTGCCCCAAAACAGCATCTTGAACCTCTTTCTGGGTTTCATAGACATAATCACATAAGCCTTTAAGTAACCAAACTCGTTTGTAAAATGTTAACTGGTGAAAAGCTTTGGCTTCCAAAGGGCTAGTTTCCCCCAGAACGCAGAAAAACTGTGGACACAGTCCCAATTTCTCAGCATGCAGGTTGTGATTTTCTGCTTGACTGACCACTACATACCAATGGAGAACTCTTCGTTTCAGTGCTGCTTCCCAAATCTTGTAGGGAAGTGGTGGCTTCCGGTGTAAAGTGGCTCGGCGATGGTGAGGGCTCAATAAAGAGGTCATTATTTTAGCCAGAAAACCACTACACTGGGGCATTAGAAGGCAACGCTCAAGATCAAAATAGACAACTTCAGGCAAATTAAGGATCTGCTGAGCCAGACACAGAAAATGACCAATTGCAGGGATCTCCCAAAGTGTCTCCATTCGGGTTGGTTCAGCCAAGGCTCGTAGACTCTTCTCCCATTCTTCAATTTCTTTTTGCACAGCTTCTTCTGCCTCCTTCCTCTCTTGTTCACGCAATCTGAAAATAAAAAAAGTAAGATTAACAAATGAAGATACTCATACCATTTAGTTGCTTGACAGTAGAGTGAGGACACAGCTGAAAACAAAAAGACATAATTATAGAGTCACTACATAGAATAGCTGGTCGTGTCGTTTCGTGGTTAGTTGGTGTTCATGGATGCAGATCGTTAGCTGTCTTCCTGTTTGTCCTATGTAGTGTTTTGTGCAGTTCTTGCATGGGATTTTGTACACTACATTGGTTTTGCTAAGGACCAGCTATCCTTAGTGGCCACACACGCAGATGAGAAGCAACATGAATTCGACTGGGACAACACTACTATTATAGGACAAGCCAAACAGAGAACAGCCAGGGAATTCCTAGAGGCATGGCACTCATCCACAGATTCAATCAATAAGCACATCGACCTGGACCCAATATAACGACCACCGCAACGGACAGCGGGAACTGACAACCGGAAATGGCAGATTCAAACCATTACAAATGCTGGAGGAAAGATCACAGAAACACTTCACAGTAGGCTCCCAAGCACTGAGGATGTCACCTAGACAGGGGACGAAACGTCTGCAACACAAATTCCCAGCTCGGCGAACAGAACCACAACAATGAGCACCCCGAGCTACAAATCTTCTCTCAAACTTTCCAAAGAGCGTCCTACCCAGACCCACCCTATCCTCATAACCCTGCATTTCTCATGGCTAATTCACCTAAGCTGTACATCTTTGAACTGTATGAGGAAACTGGAGCACCTGGAGAAAACCCAGACTCCATCCAGACAGACAGTCGCCTGATGCTGGAATAGAATCCAGATCCCTGGCGTTGAGAGACAACAGTGCTAACCACTGATACACCCGTGCTGCCCATACATCCTGCTAAAGATTTTTGTCTTGCATCTTAACTAATGCACAAGAATGCCAAATTTCAAAGGAACAACAATTTGTACTGCATGAGAAAATGAGAAAACATGAACTAGTGCCCCCCATGAGTTTAATTCTAAATAAAATTCAATGTTGGACACATTCTGTTTGCAGAGGAGATTCTGGTACATGATTATATGTCGCTTCAGCAAACCACCAGAAAAATGTTCAAATGTGAGATAGTCATATTGCTAGTCAGTCTGATAACCTTATATTGGTTGCTAGTGTAATTCTTAGCACAAAATTGTTCAGACAGTGCTGTCTAATTCTGGGATCACATTTATCATTATGTTCTAAATTTTGCTAGATACCATATATTCATACGCAGCGTCTGACCTCTGCAAGTAGAAACCACATCCAGTGTGATTAAGTTTTCATTTTATTTTGTGTCTACTTTTGAAAGTTAGACCCTGTGGACATGATCTTAGAAAATAAAGATTGTGCCCAGCTTTGATATATTGACATTCTTTACAACCAATCAATTTTCAACTACAGGAATCCCGTAATTACATATAGCTGTAGAGTTGTATGAATACTAATTTTAATTGTGTGATATATGAACATTTCCTCATACTTACAAACAGCTTTTACATTGTCCTGCCTTGTGTTTGACTTGCGAATGGGCTCAAGAATAGAGCCCCTGTGGAACAGAGGGACTGTCTGTACTCAGTCCCCATTACTACTATCTAGCTTCTCTTCATCCCTGGCTTACGATAAACAATCCCTCTCTCTGGGGTTCTTCTCCTCCTATCTACTAACTCTTCTTCGTCTCCCAACCCGACCACCATCTGCTCATTCTTCTCCCAGCTGTGTGCAGCATAAGTACCAGTTGCAAAGTTTGAAATCAGAACTTGAAAAGGCCCTACAAGAGCCATGTGCAAATTGGTATATAATGATAAAAATTAGAGCAGTGAACGCTGATCTCAAAAATTGGTATGGGAGAAGGAGGGCCCAGTCTGTGGGGAACCAGCAGCAGTACTCGAGAAGAAGTATTTGTACTATTAGGACAGGCTACTTCCAACCCATGTTGGGAACAGTGTTCTTGTCAGCTTCACAGATCTGATGGAGAAAGGGCGTTTAATTAATAAAACAAAATGGAACAGGGAGGGATCAAGCTTAGATAACTGTAATCAATCAAGGGATATCAAAGTAGGAAAGCAAAATACTAATGTGGAAAATATGGTCAGAGAATGGCAGCAAGAGAAAAAAAATTGAAAAATTTAGTAGTAAAGATTAGATACTACAAAGAAGAATAAATTAATAAATCAAGGTAGAAAAATCTCTGGGACCTGATCAAGTGGATCCCAGTTAAGGAGGAAATTGCAGGGCCCCTAGAAGAAATATTTATATCTATAACCATGGGTGAGGTGCCAGAGGACTAGAAGGTGGCTAATGTTGTGCCTTTATATAAGGAATGCTGTAAGAAGCAACCTGGGAATTGTAGACCTGTGTGTCTGTGACATCGGTGGTAGATAAATCTTTGAAGTGATTCTGGAAGACAGGATTTCCACTGATCTGGAGAGGCAAGGAATGGTTTGGGATAGTTAGCATAGTTTTGTATAAGAGAAATAGTGTCTCACAAATGTGATTTTTTAGTTTGAGGAAATAACCAAAAAGATTGTTGAGGGCAGAACAGCAGATGTTGTTTACTTGGACACTAGTAAAGCCTTTTAAAAAAAATTCTGCATGGTAGACTAATTAGCAAAATTAGATCACATGGCATTCAGGGTGAGCTTGCCAACTGGATACGAAATTGGCTTTATGGTAGGACACAAAGGGTAGGGGTGGAGGGCTGTTTTTTGGACTGGAGGCCTGTGACCAGCAGTGTTTCACAGGGATTGATAAAGGATTGACTTTCGTTTGTCATATACATAAATGAATTGGATGAGATCATACAAGGCATGATTAGCTAGTTTGTGGATGACACCTAAATTAGTGGCATAGTGACAGTGAAGGTGGTGATCTAGGATTACAAAGAGATCTTGATCAATTGGATCAATGGGCTGAGGAATGGTGGATGGAGTTTAATTTGGATCAATGTGAGGTATAAAGGCAAGACTTATACAATTAATGATAGGGCCTAGGGTAGTGTTGTAGAACAGAGAAACCTAGGGGTTCAGGTACATATTCTTTGAAATTTACGTCACAGGTAGACAGGGTGATTAAGGCAGCGTTTAGCATGCTTGCCTTCATTGTTCAGACCTTTCAGTATAGGAGTTAGGATCTCATGTTGAGGTTGTAAAGGACATTGGTGAGGCCTCTTCTGGATTCACGTGTGTAGTTCTGGTCTCCCTGTTATAGGGAGGATATCAGTAAACTGGAGAGGGTTCAGAAAAGATTTACCAGGATGTTGCTGGGATTGGAGGGATAGTGTGGATAGACTGGGACCTTTTTCACTGGAGTGTAGGAGTTTGAGGGGTGATGTTATAGAGATTTTAAAAATCATGAGGGGCATAGATAATGTGAATCGCAAATGTCTTTTCCCTAAGTTGGAGGAGTTCAAAACTAGGGGGCATAGTTTTAAAGTGAGAGGAGAAAGATTTAAAAAGGACATGAATTACTTTTTTTTTTAAACAGAGTGGTGCGTAGAATGAACTGCCAGAGGAAGGTCCAGTGACAACATTTAAAATACCTTTGGATAAGGACATGAGTAAGGAAGGTTTGGAGGGATATGGGGGTCGAGAATGTAGTGCTGGAAAGACAAAGCAGGTCAGGCAGCATCCAAGGAGCAGGAGAATCGACATTTTGGGCATAAGCCCTTCATCAGGAATGGGTTTATGCCGGAAACATCACCTCTCCTGCCACTCGGGTGCTGCCTGACTCGCTGTGTCATTCCAACATCGCACCCTCCACTCTGATCTCCGCCATCTGCAGTCCTCACTTTCTCCTTGGAGGGATATGGGCCAAACATAGGCAGGCTGTATTAGTTTGGTTTGGGAACATGGTTGGCATGGACTAGTTGAACTTAAGGGTCTGTTTCCATGCAGTATGAGTCTATGATAGCACATTGAATAAAGACAACCTAACTGAACTCACAGAGACATGGCTGCAGAATGACTAGGACTAGGTTCTGAATACTGATGTGTTGTGCCACATTCAAAGCATAGAAAGTTAGATAAAGGCAGAGAGGGGTGTAACTCTGAATTAAAAGATGCAATTAATTTGTGCAATTATTAGAGATGGCCTTGGTTCAGGAGATCAGGGATGTACCATCAGTTTGGGTGGAGATTAGGGAGTAGGAAAAAGTAACCACTTGTGCGAGTGATCCATAGGTGCTCAAATTATAAACATAATGTAGGATAAATCAAACAAGAAATAATAAAATAAGTGCTAAGTTTAAGAGCACTTTCAACTGGAAAAGTTAGACAGGCTATTGAAGAAAAAAATCTTGGAATGCTTTTGAGATAGTTTCCAACAGCTGATCATTACTTTTGGTATTAGGCGTTCTGACCTTGGATTAAGGGAATTTTCATGTAGCAGTGATCATAATATAATTGTATTTTATATCCTGTTTTAAAGGGTGAAGCCTCAGTCAAAGTCTAGTATTTTAAAATTTAAAGGGCAACTAGGTGGGCATGAAAGCTGAGCTAACTGAAGTGAACTAGGGTATTAGGCTAAGAGATAGATAAATGGAGAGCAGTGGCAGACATTTAGAGGGATACTTTAGAAAACTCAGAATAAGTACACTCTTTCAATGAAAAAACCTTGCAAGGAAAGGACTATCAGTGGTTAACTGAGGCATCTACATCAAACTCAAAAGAAAAATCGTAGAGTCGCACAAAGATAAATGACAGGTAAGATGTCAAGTCAAAATGCAGAGAATGAGTAAGAGATTAATCAGAAATAAATTCAAACAGAAGGAGAGGCAAACTAGATAGCAACAGATTCTGTAGATATTTAAGAAGAATAAAAAGCAAAGTGAGTGTCTGTCCTCTAGAGGATGAGATTAGTGAGTTAATGTATGATAAACAAATGGCACATGTAATTCGCAAATATTATGCTCCAGTTTTCATGATACAAGATAAAAAAAAAATCACTAATACCTGCAAATCAGGAGATGGGAAAACGGATCTTGGTGAAATTATTACTAAAGAAATTACACTAAGCAAACTGGCAGAGATGTGGATTAAGTCTCCAGGTACTAACTGATTTTAATCTGGGGCCTTGAAAGATGTAGTGAATGGAGTGGTAGGTATGGTGTTAAAAGTTTGGGTGAAAATTTGTAGCTCGGGTGCTCATTGTTGTGGTTCTGTTCGCCGAGCTGGAAATTTTTGTTGCAAACGTTTCGTCCCCTGTCTAGGTGACATCCTCAGTGCTTGGGAGCCTCCTGTGAAGCGCTTCTGTGGTGTTTCCTCCGGCATTTATAGTGGCCTGTCCCTGCCGCTTCCGGTTGTCAGTTTCAGCTGTCCGCTGTAGTGGCCGGTATATTGGGTCCAGGTCGATGTGTTTGGTGATGGAGTTTGTGGATGAATGCCATGCCTCTAGGAATTCCCTGGCTGTTCTTTGTTTGGCTTGCCCTATAATGGTAGTGTTGTCCCAGTCGAATTCATGTTGCTTGTCGTCTGCGTGTGTGGCTACTAAGGATAGCTTGTCGTGGCGTTTCGTGGCTAGTTGATGTTCATGGATGCGGATCATTAGCTGTCTTCCTGTTTGTCAGCAGATGAAGGGGGAGCCCATTGATGTACTGTACCTGGATTTTCAGAAAGCACTTGACAATATTCCACATAAAAGGTTATTGGTCAAAGTAGTTAATTGTACAGGGGCTCCCGATTTATAAACATGCAATATACAAACGCTTGAACTTAACAACATGATCCCTTACAGGGGAGTAATTTTAAGGATCCAACGTACAAACTTTTCCTTCACCTGCAAACAGCTATTTTATATTGTCCTGCACTGTATTCCAATTTGCATATAAATTGACTTGTGAATGGACTCAAAATCAGAACCTGTTCGCAACCCAGGTGCCTGTAGAGGCAAAATAATAGCATGGATAGGTGACTTTCTGGATAGAAGAAAACAGTATGCAGAAATGTGTTAATTTCAGATTGACATGTGACAAATGGGACCCCACAGGGGTCCACTTTGGGCTCTCAACATTTTGCAATTTATGCCAATGACTTAGTTGAGGGCATTCAAGGTATGGTGGCTAAATTTGTAGATGACAAAAAAAAAGTTGTATAACACATTGTGCAGATGACATGAGGATGCAGACTAGTGTAAATCAGTTAAGTGATTGAGCAAATATTTGGCAGTTAGAATATAAGGTGGGAAAATGTGAAGATGTACATAGTCAGGAAAAATAAGAGCACAGTATTACTTGAAATGAGAAAAACTGCAGAACGCTGATGTACAAAGATCTAGATTTTTCTGGTACAAAATTTAGTATATAGATGCAGCACATAATCAGAAAGGTTAATGAGATGCTAGCTTGAATGTCAAGATGGACTAAACACAAAAGTAAGGATGTTATGCTTCACTTGTAAAGGGCATTAGCAAGACCACATCTCGTATACAGGTGGTTCTGTGAAAATGCGACAGCTGTGTTCCTCTACAACCTTGTAGAAAATCGCGCTGCAGAAGATCGCTAATAGAAAATTGCTATACCCGTTTAGTAGAAAGTTCGCATTATCCAAACAATGTCCACAATTCATCAATCACATGACAGCCAATTCATGCTGACGAAATGAGTGTTATAGCAGAGCAACCTGTACTGTGCACTGTTTTGGCTTACTTAAGGAAAGATGTAAATACATTGCAGGCAGTTCAGAGGAGGTTTACTGTACTGATACTTGGAATGAACAGGTTACCTTATGCAGAAAAATTAGACTGGTGCTGCTTTCACTAAAGTTCAGAAGAGCAAGGGGTGATTTGATTGTTCTTTAATTCATAGTGTAATCTTATCCACAAGACATATAATTCTCCACAACGCATTCTTCAACAAAACAAAAACAGCATCAGCTCCCCTGGGGGTTGTGATAGCTTACACTGTACAACAGAGAGCTAAAATGTGGGCTTTAAGTTCACCCCCACCATCATCAAAGTACTCTGTCATGCTATTCTAAGCAAAGTAGTTAAGAGACACTTCTACATCTAAGGGAAAAAAAATCCAACCATCATGAGCTTGTTTCAGGGGTTGAGGTACCATTGCATTTTGACTGGCATGGCAATCAAGAACAAAGTCAAGTTATACAAGTTTATTCTCCACCTTGTTTATCCTAGAATAAGATGGCTCTTTTAGTAATGCCTGGTTTGTTTTAATCGTTTTCACTTTGCTAAGCTTCACATTATAACTGTTCTCACATTTTAGAGTAGGAAGTTATTGTGAAACAAATAACAACAACACAAACAAATTTCAGACAAGACGCTGAATCAATATTTGTAAATGTTATCCTTTAAAACTTCACAGAAAATATTAAAAACATGATAAATATAGTATGCAAGTAATTAATACCAAACATTTATGTAAATATGGTTTGTGGGCAAGTGCCCATTTTATTAAGTCTTTCCCTGTCTAACCATATCAGTTTCAATCATTCAAAATTTGAGAATGTTGTAAAGCAAAACTGATTGCCTTTAGATCATTGATACTATTTGAATATAAATTGTGCCAAATAAATGTTAAGAGCTTTGCAAATTAGTTCTAAAGCAGTTCTAATATTAAAGTGAGGTGGTGCTGTAGATTACTTAGTGTGGAAACAGGCCAATAAATCCACACCGACCCTCCAAAGAGCAACCCACCCAGACCCATTCCCCTACACTTAACTCTACGGGCAATTTAGCATGGCCAATTCACCTAACTTGCACATCTTTGGGACTGTAGGAGGAAACCTACGCAGACACGGGGAGAATGTGCAAACTCCACACAGACAGTTGCCTGAGGCGGGAATTGAACCCGGGTCTCTGGAGCTGTGAGGCAGCAGTGCTAACCACTGTGCCACCGCGCCGCACCATGTCATAGCAGTGACTAATGGAATAGAATTCCAGAACCCCACACTAATGTTCCAAGGACAAAGTTTCAAATTGCACCATGGTAAATGGTGAAATTTGAAGTGGTCACTTAATTTTCTGTGTAACCACTAGCAGTTATCACAAAAACCCATCAGGTTCACTAATGTCATTTAGTGAAAGAAGTCTAAATCTTAATTGGTCTGGCCGACATGTGACTCCAGGCCCAGAGTGATGCGGCTGATTCTCAATGACTCTCTGAAATGGTCAAACAAGCTGCTCAGTGCCAGGACAATTATGGATGGGTAACATCTACATCCCCCAATTCATAAATATATTGGCAGTAGAAAAAGCTGCTATTGCGAGGTTGCAGTTGTTTTCTATCAGTAAACTATCCATAAATAAACAGAGATCAAGGACTGGGATTAACAAAATGGAGCAGGAGAGTTCAGCCTAACAGGAGAGTAAGCAATCTACCTGACAACTTCCTGAAGTGTGCAGTGTGGACTAAAAGAAATCAATATTTCAATACTGATTACACAAGACACCAATTTAGACAATTTTTCTGTTCATCTTCCATCAATATCTGTACCAAGACAAACTTTAATGAATTCTCGTCAACAAAAGTGGCTTGGGTTACTGGGAAAAAAACCTTAAAGTTTTTCTTGATATGCACATTTCACTCAAATGAATAGAGTGAGATGTAAAGCATTTAAATCGGAGCTCATAATCTCCTTAATGCCATTTTCCTACACAGATCTGTAGCCCTTGAGATCATTTGTTACTAGAAATCTCCTGATTCCTGCCTTGAAACTGCTCAATGATTTAATCTCGCAGACCTCTGGAATTCATAAGACTTACCACCCTAAGTGAAGAAATTCCTCATCTCAAGCTTAAATTACCTCCCCCTTATCCTGAGATTGGGTCACCTGGTACTAGACTCAAGCCAAAGGAAACACCTATCTATATCGGCCCTGGAATGCCCTACAAGAATTTTCTAAGTTTCATTAAGATCATCTCTCATTCTTCAAAACTGTAATAAGTATATACCCAGCTTTCTCAATCTCTCCTCTTAGAACAATCCATTTATATGAGGGATTAATCTGGTGGATTCCTGTTGCACTCCCTCTCTGGCAAATATGCCCTCCATATTTTTCCAGAAGCAACCCAACTAAGATTGATAACATGGTGAGGGGAAGGTATTACAGTTTCTCCAACTAAAATGTTGCACTCATACTTGCAGCGTCTGCTATAATTGCTCATTCATTTTTTACATGCTTTCTACAATTTGAAATTTAAGACATTTCACAGATATTTGAAATTATTTTGCAACATGATGAGAAGACTGTTTTACAACACTTCAAATGCCATGAAAGACAAGTTTAAATTAGCAGTCCACCTTTTAATGAACGATAAAAAGACAACTTTTTATACACTCAGGTGCATGGATTTTTTTTACTAGTACTTTGCATGAAAGTTAGAACTTCCACATTTTCCTATGATAACTATAAATTTATACCTGGGCTCTTTATTTCTTTTTAACTCCCTCAACCACAATCACCTGTCCAATAACATTTAGCCAGACCCCTCTGTCGACCTGCAGAGGGGAAGTTTTTTAAAATTTTAAAATTTGAGGGGTATGGATGTTTGATAACAAGACTAGTTTTTGTTGCTCATTGCTAAATCACATTTGAACCAAATGGATTTACAGGTCATTTCAAAGGGCAGCTGAGAGTCAACCACATTGTTGTGGCTCTGCAGTCACATGTAGGCCAGTCCAGCAAGGGCAGATTTCCTTCCCTGCTTGACATTAGGGTTCCAGTAGGGTTTTCACAACGATCGATTGTTATTATGGTCATCATTACTCAGTACAAAGCTAGAATTTATAAACTTAATTTAAATTCCACAGGCTGCATATTGGGATTAACTCATACCCACAGACCATAAGCCTGTGTTTTTGGATAAATGTTCAGTCACATTACCACCATGTCACTATTTCCCCCTTCACTTTAGCTACTTTAATCACAGCCTGCTAGGACCCCAAAATCTAAGAAAATCTGCTATCAATGTTCACTGCCACATTTATTTTAATGATCACATGAACCAGAATATATTTAAGTTACCAGACTCTTAAAAAGTAACTCCAAATACAATCAGAACAAAATTCTGCAGTCCTATCATTGTCATCAATTTGCCACTGGCTATGACAAAAAGGAGCCATGAGTATCCCCATTCTGAATGATGGCAAAGCAGAGTTCTACAATATTGTGTGAACATCTTCACCTGGAAATGCCAGTCTGTGCTCTCCCTGCAATCTAGACCTTCTCAGAAGTGATAAAGGAAGTTTGAGAGTACTGAATGCACCACAGGCTATGGGTCCCAATAACTGCCCTAGTAATGAAGACTTGTGCTGCATAATAGGTTGCACCTTGAACTATGCTTTCAGTCTAGCTACAGTGCTGGAAGCTACTTAACCTGGAAAATTGTTCAGGTTTGTCTTGCTCCAAACAGCAATCTCAATTTTAGTCATTACCATCTCAAACAAAAATGGAAATTGTTGGAGAAACTCAGCAGGTTTGGAAGCAGATGTGGTCAAAAAGCAGGAGTTAATGTTTTGAGTCTGGTGATTCTTCATTAGTTCTGTGTCCACACAGATGGTGCCAGACCTGCTGGGTTTCTCCAGCAATTTGTTTTTGCTTCAGATATCCAGCATTTGCCATTCCTTTTATAATATCATTTCGTTTCCAGTCTACCTACAATTGTTAGTAAAATAACGGATATGGTCAAAGTGCTTTTAAGCAGCATTTATTCAAACCTAATCAGCAACACTCAGTTTGGATTCTACCAAGATCACGTAGTACCAGATCATGGATCTAAACTGGACAAAGAAGCTGAATTCCAGGCTTCAAGTGAGTATGTGCCTTCTCTTAACAAAGGCATTTTTTGCTACAGTATAGCACTAAGAAGCTCTAGCAAAACAGAACTCAATGGAAATCTGGAGAAGAACACTCCTCTACCTCGATTTTATGAAGTGCAGAAACTAAGAGATTTAGATTGGTGGATGACATTTATCTCAGATCTGGGACATCTCTGTAGGACTGCCCGATTCATGTTTCACTGCTTTAATAAGCTAACCTCAGACCGAAGTTCAGAAGTGGGGACATTTGTTGATGATTGCAAAGTGCATGGTATCATTCACAACTCCTCAAATACTGAAGCAGCCTATACTTTCATTTGGCAAGACCTCCATAACATTCAAGCTTATGCTAATAAGTGGCAAGTAAAATTCAAGCCACACAAGTGGCAGGCTATGATCACCCCCAACAAGACAGCCTACTTGATCACCTTCCCTTTAATAGTATTATCACCAGTTGAAAAGGGTGGCGCTGGAAAAGCACATCAGGTCAGGCAGTATCCAAGAAGCAGGAGAGTCAATGTTTCAGGCATAAGCCCTTCATCAGAAATCTGGATGAAGGGCTTATGCCTGAAACAATTCCTCCTTGCATGTTGCCTGACCTGCTGTGTTTTTCCAGCACTACCCTCGTCAATTCTGATTCTCTAGTATCTGCAGTTTCTCCTCAGTTAAAAATCACAACACCAGGTTATCGTCCAACAGGTTTATTTGGAAGCACTAGCTTTTGGAGCGCTGCTCCTTCATCAGGCTGTTGTGGAGTATAAGATCGTAAAACACACAATTTATAGCAAGGGTATACAATGTGATGTAGCTGAAATTATATATTGAAAAAGACCTGGATTGTTTGTTAAGTCTCTCATCTTTCTGACTAAACATGTTGTTTGCAGTTCTTTCATATCGCAGAACATTTAAAACTTACATTCTCAAGTGACCTTTAACAATTGTGTCATGTTGGCCTAAATAATGTATTTAAGGTGTGAGCTGCCCTGTGTGAGGCTGTTTATGCCACAATGGTCAGACTGATTCTAATTTTAAAAATGTGTCTCCCAAGGAGGACATTAAGGTTCCTCGTGTAGCACGTCAGAACTGGCAGTCAATGAGTCGAGCATCGTACCCTGTTCTTATGAGGGATGCATGACACTCAACTCACTGCCAGTTCAGACGTGCCACAGTGAGTAACCGTAACGACCTCCTCAGGAGACAGACACGTGCTGCAACCGATAGGGTACCCTTTGTTGTCCAGTACTTCCCAGGAACTGAAAAGCTAACCATGTTCTTCACAGTCTGCAACACATTATCAAATGAGGATTAGCACCTTGCCAAGACCTTCCCCACATCTCCACTTCTTGCCTTTAAACAACCACCAAACCTCAAACAAACAGATCGTTGTTTGTAGCAAACTGCCCGGCTTTCAGGACAACACCACACAACCTTGTCACGGTGGGTGCTGCAAGACCTGTCAGAGTGTCGACACTGATATCACCATTACGTATGGAGACACCTCCCACCAAGTGCATGGCAGGGACTCATGTGACTCAGGAGAAAGTGAAGACTGCAGATGCTGGAGATCAGAGCTTAAAAATGTGTTGCTGGAAAAGCGCAGCAGGTCAGACAGCAAAACTCATGTGACTCAGCCAATGTTGTCTATCTCATATGCTGTAGGGGAGGATGCCCTGAGGCAAGACCAAGCAGAGGCAAAGGCAACGGGTGAATGGATACCGCACAATAATCAACAGACAGGAGTGTTCCCTCCCAGTCAGAGAACACTTCAGCGGTCCAGAACATTTCACCTCGGACTTTTAGGTGACCATCCTCCAAGCAGGCTTTGGGACAGACATAATGAAACGTGGCCAAGCAGAGGCTGATAGCCTCTGGGGATGGCCTCAACCGGGACCTTGGGTTCATGTCACACTACAGGTGGTCCATTGCACCACACACACACACACACACTCTCCTACAGACCCATACACCCACGCAGACCCTCTCTCATACGCTCACACATACATTTTACTTGCTCAAAAACTGCATGAATCCATGTAAGATTCTGTAAATCTATTTGTCAGATTAGAATCAGTCTGACCATTATGACACAGACAGTCTCACATCTGAACTGCATTATCTGGGCAGACATGACACCAATTATTAAAGTTCACTTGAGAATGTAACTTTTAAATGTTCTGTGATTTGCATAAGAAAGAACTGAAACCAACATGTTCATTCTAAAAGATAAGAGACTTAAACAATCCAGGTATTTTTCAATGTATAATTTGAGTTACAAAACACTGTAAACTTTTGCTATAAAATTCTGTCTTATGATCTTACTCTCCACAACCACCTGATGAAGGGGCAGTGCTCTGAAAGCTAGTGCTTCCAAATAAACTTGTTGAACTATAACCTTGTGTTGTGTGATTTTTAACTTTGTACACCCCAGTCTAACACCAGTATCTCCAAATCATTTCTCCTCAGTATTCTCAACATAAACCTTTCACAAAAATTCAGGTCATCCCTGATGAGAAAGTTAACTGCATCAATCATACAAATATTATGGCTACAAGAGCAGGTAAGAAGCAGAGTATACTGCAGCAAATGGTTCATTCACCTTCCAACTTGCTATAGTCTCTCCAGCATCCAAAAAGTACAACAGTACAATTGAAAATTCTCCACTTGCCAGAATGATTGCAGCTCTAACAACGTGTTAATATTCAGATTCTGTTTGCAGTCACTTTACAACCACATTTCTGGAATGGTCATTATGCACATTTATTTCTATTTCAACTCATCCATCCTGATATGAAAGCTGCATTCATTCTGATAAAAAAAACATTTGTTTTTTTGTCAATTTTCTCAACTCTGACTTACTTCTTGGTTCACTCTTAGGTAATCTTTTTTCCATATCACTCCTCTGCATGGTCACCTGCCTTGTTCTTTCAAATTTCCAAATCCTCCCTCAAACCATCCCCACCATGCTCCCCAGTCATACTACCACCAAGACTTTACTTTAAAGCCCTCTGCACAGTCGAGATATTTGATTAGACAGGACAGGTGTGAGTACAGTTCAGACAGAGGCCATCATAGTGGTATAGCTTCTTTTCTCCATCAATACTGGTGCAAGTGTCCATGGATCAAAGCCCATTTCTCTCACACCAATCTTTGAGCTCACAAAAAAAATCTTAAAAGCAAAAGAATTCACTGAACATTTACTTTCCAAATCATAGTGGTTGCAAGGCAGCAGTTGGAAACTGCATTTTGCGGACTCTCTTGATTACCAAGTCCTAGATATCATTTGAGCAACTTACCAGGCTGAGTTGCAATAATAATGCACTGCGATTACAAACTCAAAAGCCTGAGAATTGTACATGGCAGAAAGAGCAATTCGGACTTTGAAGTCCCTGATCATCTGTGAGACCTCATACCATACTAGGAGTATGTACCCATTAGGTGGAATACTCTGGATGATGAAAATCAAAAATAAAGTTCCCTTTGGCCTCTGATGTCTGTCATTCAACCTTTCCTCCACTCCAATACAGACCTACCCTTTTACTTTCCTTCTATTCATGCCGTTTCTCAAACCTAGTACACATCTCTCACCTATTCTACTTTATCAAGAAAGGTCACATTTCTGAGATTTGAACTATTTTTCTGTCTTTACAGATGCCACCTTTCCTGAACTGTATCCAGCACTTTCCAAATGCACCAACTAGTTTATTTGAAAACTCCCCATAAATATATGTATAATTTATTTGAAAAAGTTGATAATCATTGAAATTTTTAAATGCCATTTGCTCGAGTTTAGCCTTAAGTGTAATGGTGTTACAAATTAGAGGGGGAAAACAGTACGAGATTTCTGACACTAGATGCCATTTAAACAGTTTGAGTTGGAATCAAGGCAGAATCCATGACAGAAAATTCAGATGCAGATACTGTTGAAGTTTGTGCAGTGGTAATGACCAAACCAAGATCTTTTGAGGTCCTATCAATATTTGATCAAGTTTTCTTTAAGATCAACTAAGGCATGTGTTTTTGCCACATTATGTTTTAACCCTGTCTCGAACTTCCACTGTGTTTGAAATAACAAAAATGGAGAAAAATAACTGATGCTCTTCCTCCAACATACTTTAAAATGAATCAAATTGCCTTTGTAGGTATTTTCTAATCAACCTGCTCAAAGATGTTATTGCACACTTCTTGGAGCAGATGGAGTTTGAAACAGGACCGAATGGCTCACAGGACATTACTACTGCACAACAGCTCTATCAGTATACCTATTCCTAACTTGAACATCATTGACTTGACAAGATTCTAGTTCTAAGAGGATAAAAAAAATGAACCTTTTTGTAAAAGCTGAGACAGCAAGAGACTCAAAAAGATCAAAACAACAGGAAAATAAACCAACGTGTGGCCATGACTTTAGAAGCATATTCCCAAGCAGCACACCACCTGAGTTTAATTGACTCTGGATTAGTGGTGCTGGAAGAGCACAGCAGTTCAGGCAGCATCCAAGGAGCAGCGAAATCGACGTTTCAGGCAAAAGCCCTTCATCTGGAAAAAAGGCAGAGAGCCTGAAGCGTGGAGAGATAAGCTAGAGGAGGGTGGGGGTGGGGAGAAAGTAGCATAGAGTGCAATAGGGGGAGTGGGGGAGGGGATGAAGTGGAAGATGAGGCGTTCTTCCTCCAGGCATCTGGTGGTGAGGGAGCAGTGGTGAAGGAGGCCCAGGACCTCCATGTCCTCGGCAGAGTGGGAGGGGAGTTGAAATGTTGGGCTACGGGGCGGTGTAGTTGATTGGTGCAGGTGTCCCGGAGATGTTCCCTAAAGTGCTCTGCTAGGAGGCGCCCAGTCTCCCAATGAAGAGGAGACCGCATCGGGAGCAACAGATACAATAAATCATTGTTACAAGGAGGGCTGCCTTTCATATCACTCAGGGCTTGGGAGATAAGTCATTAGATCTGGGCTTCCTCTGTTGCAGGCCCACTAACCACATCTCTCTCTTCTCCAACATTCTTCTTCCTTTCGCCTTCCTGATGCTCTACATAATAGGTTAATGCAGCACAGAAGGGAGCCATTCAGATTCACAAGTCTATGCCGATTCTTTTGAAATAACATCCAGTTCTACCAAGAAGGTCCACTCCTCTCCTTGTTTCTTCATCTTTTTTCCTGTGAGGATTTATCCAATTGTCTTTCGAACATTAATTTATTTGTATCCATAACCATCACAATATCAGGGACAGGCTGAATTGCAAATCCTAACCACTCCATTTTCATGTTTTTCTTGCGTTACCTCTAGTTCCTTTGATGATCAAATTAAATCAAATTTTGGCCATCTGATGGTAGATCTTTCAGTGATTAGAAACAGATTCTATTCATTCTCGAACATGTTATAATTTTATTTATCTCTATCAATCCCCTCAGGTTTCTTGGTTCTATGTAGTTTCTTAGAACTGTTCTAGCAAAGTATATGACAGCAAAGAACTGCAGATACTGAAAATCTGCAACATAACTAGGAAGCACTTGAAATACTTAACAGGCTAGGCAGCATGCTTCAGGTCTATGACCTACACTAGCTCTTATAAAAAGGGTCACTGGCTTCTGCTACTCTGCTGCAGGCATGCTAAACATTTCCGATTCACCCCATTTCTACCAGAGTAAAAATAACACCCTTTACCAACTTGCAGAAAGCAATCAGACTTCTTGTGAACCTCTTATTGCCCATAATAGCAGCTGCCTGAGATCTGGTTTAGTAGCTGGCACATTAAATATGAATTTCAACAAAAAGAAATTAAGAAAACAAATTGCTGTGTCAAAGAGAGAAAACAAAATTATTAAAAATTAATAATAAAAATTATTAAAAACTGCAAAACAGAAGAGCTAACTGTAAAACCAATCTTGTCATTTCACTTGCACAGACCTTATAGAAGAGGTCCTGCCTCCTGGCCACTCATTAGGGAAGAAGGAAGACGACTGGATCAAGCTGAAGAATTGGGCATGAATAACACCTCTTTGGTGGTGCACTCACTGAGCTGATCTCAGTAGAATTGACAAGCATGTGAGGTTCTGAAACTAATTTGCTTTAAACCTGGGTTTTCTTTGCCTCAGATGTAGAAATAAACTGCAAACAGAACCAGTATAGATCCTGACTTCACTCAAGGCACTGGTCGCTTGGAAATTGTTCTAATTAAACTGCAACACCGAACAAGAAACTGCAAAATTTTCCTTCCTCCCTTTCAGCAGTTTCAAAATGATAATTATTTTCAATTTTGTTCTTCCAACAAATTGTGCCAAGAATGGGGTTTTGTGGTTTCACTGTGTTTGGGATGCACACCTCACCTGCATCAGTGTGGTGTTGGTTCAAGGCAGCTGCCAAGTTACACCCTCTTCATCAAAACTGTTTGTGGTCTGGAGGGTGCTGGCAAAGAACTAGGAGAGGGGGTTTCACTTGGACCATTTTCTTGGATCTCCAAAGTCCTTGCAGTTAAGCAACCTGGACATCTATTTCACAGGGTGCAATGAGCATTTGATGCCCTCAATACCCGTACAGCAGGAAATAGCGAGTCAAGCAAAGTCCAAGCACCCTCCCTCACCATAAACCACCATAGATTAAGATAGTATTGAAACAAAGTAATCTATTTATCAATCACTGAAAAGTACACTGAAAAGAGTACATACGTGTTCCAATTCAATGGCTGCCAATTACCACCTCATAATTGGGTACTCAATGATTAAACACAGGTTTTAGTTTCTATGTGAGACGCAC
Source organism: Chiloscyllium plagiosum (assembly GCF_004010195.1). Classification (NCBI taxonomy): domain Eukaryota; kingdom Metazoa; phylum Chordata; class Chondrichthyes; order Orectolobiformes; family Hemiscylliidae; genus Chiloscyllium; species Chiloscyllium plagiosum. Next base: position 102,399,417 of record NC_057711.1, on the reverse strand, counting down.
CACAGCAATAGGTCCAAACCTGAGGGCAGTTGGCAATTTTGGGACACAGCAGTGAGAATATTTAAGACCAGAAAAAGTCCAAGTCAGTTATAAATACTCCCCCAAATAACCAAGCGATCTCAATAAGGATAGTGAGTTTATTGAAAACAGGTAACTGTTTCAAACCTGGAAGTCAGTAGCCTGATCAATACATTTCCCAAGTTACAACCTAACATGCAACATCTCAGTTCATTGCTTGCTGCCACCTTTTTTTAAAGGAAAAAAAAAATCATTATGCAAAGCATGAGCTAAGCAATGGAGAATGCCCATTCAGAACAGCATCATTTACCAATAAAACATACTGGTATTACATTCACAGAGAATGGGATTAACTGATGTAAACCAGCACATGCAGGGATGCAACAAGTTAACTGACTGCCCCTGTTAAAAATATGAAGTTCTTAAAATTGGAAGGATAAATCTCAAAAACAAATGACAAGCTTTGAAATGCTGTTTTGCAATTAATTAACTTTCCGAAATCTGAACTAATTTCTGTAAGATAACAAAAACATTAGCAAACAAATTTGATAACCATATCTGAAGTCTATTTGTTTTATATAAATTGCTTGTTTTAAAGCTATCTCGATTCATAAATCAGAATAAAAGAGAAGAACTGCTGATGCTGACGATCCATCAAAAACAGAAATTGTTGGAGAAACTCTGGCAGGAACAGGATCACTGGACTTGAAATGTTAACTCTGCTTTTTCTCCACAGATATTGCCAGGTCTGCTGATTTTCTCCAACAATTTCTGTTTTTATTTCATAAACCTGAATTCTTGTTTGAAGCATACTTACAGTAGCAATGTTTTGTGCATACAATTTTTGAAATTCAAACTCTTTGGTAATTGAGTTCTGAGATAGCATGGTTAGGAATCAAATAAAAATCCCTCATGGAGATACAAATTGACAGCAAGCCCTCCAAGGTTCATAGTTGGTTAGACAAAAGCTCTCTTATCACCCACTTTACGTTAAGACTTCAAAGTAAAACAAAATACTTCAAGTAGAACAGGATGAACTTCACGCTTTGCAGAATTACCATTCTGTCTAATGCAGTTGAGAATCAAAACCTTGGTCCTTAAGGTGAAATACATTGTCAACCAGCACTATACATTATTTTGAATTCAATCTATAATTAAATGATAATTAACACAATTTTATTGCTATTAAAGAGCAACCGTATAAGTTCTTAATTTTAATAAAAGTGCAGAGAGAACAGTTAAAGCAATAGCCAGACAAAACAAAAAAAAGGGGACATTACTCACATTTTCTAATACTTAAGTATTTTTTAATTAAGAGGGGAGTCAGAATTTAGAGTATGGTGCTGGAAAAGCACAGCAGGTCAGGCAGCATCTGAAGAGCAGGAAAATCAATGTTTGGGCATAAGCCCTTCATCAGAAAGCCATGGATGAAGGGCTTGTGCCCGAAACGTCGATTCTCCTGCACCTCAGAAGCTGCCTGACCTGTTGTACTTTTCCATCACCACATTCTCAACTCCAAGCTCCAGCATCTGCAGTCCTCACTTTCTCCCAGGGAGAAAATTTTTGATGTATGTATGCACATATGGATATGGAAGCAGAGACTTCTATTCAAAGGGAACCAGGCAAGAAAGGAAAAGTAAAAACTTAAGAAGGAGGTAGGGAAATGATTTTGGAAGAGATTGCTCCAAGTAACAGGTTGTTATTACCAACCCAGGATTAATTTCCAACATTTTGTTGAATACCTTACCTCTTTTCTTCCCTTGCTCGCTGCTGTTCTTCTTGTCGCAAAGTCTGAATCATTATGGATTCTGTAACACCTGTCGACATGCCTCCTAAACTGCGGGGTATAGAACGTCGACGAGTAGAAGTGCACAGGGGTCCTCGCTCCTCTTCTATACCATAACGGCCTTTTGATGTTACCGCTATGGTTGTCTTCTCTCTTAGTGGCCTTATATACAAAAGAAACTGCAATCAATGATGCAGAAATAGTAGCACAAAGTTGACTTAAGGCATTAATTATGAAGAAAGTCATCCCCTTAGGCTTACTAGTGTCAATGCACAGATTAGGTCATAGAAACTACTCATCTCAAAACTTAACATTTTTATCACAAAGTTGTTCCAATGAGATTGCCTATAGCAACAAATCAAGAGCTGCGAAAAATTTGCCCAGGTTCACATGCTGCTCAATTAATAGTCACAAAAATACCAATATGCATATCCGGTGACAATACTCAAGAAAAGTGAAAGAGATTGGTAAAAAGTGTACAATTTTGAGCAAGATAGATTTTGGCATATTATGTTGATATACTGTGCCTTTTCTTAAAAGGAAGCTGGAGGGCATGTTCGATAAAATGAGAAATGTATATTCAAAGAGACAATATATTATTGCAATACTACGAATATAAAGAATGTTGTTCAAATTAGGGCAATAAAAAAAATACTGAAATTGACAAGTTGATTTGCACTAGACTTTTTTTTTCTAATTCCCCAAATTTTACTGGGCTTGTATTTAAAAGTGAAAAGCTCCAGTGAAATGCTGGTTACAGGAATAGGACTTGGGTGCCAATCCCATGCCAGGTCAGCAACCATGCTGGGTCATTTACAGATTTTTACTGAAAGAATCAGCCTCACAGCTCAACTGCGACAGCCTCTCTATATCCAATCCTAGTAAATGGTCAGGTAGGAGAAAGTGAGGACTGCAAATGCTGGAGATCAGAGTGTAAAAGTGTGACACTAGAAAAGCACAGCCGGTCAGGCAGCATCCAAAGAGCGGGGAATCGACACTTCAAGTGCTGTAGTAGCAGGTAAGAGCTTATGCTTGAATAGTCAACTCTCCTGCTCCTCGGATGCGGCGTGACTGGCTGTGGGTTTTCCAGTGCCACACTTTTAGACACGGGTAAATGGCCGGTTTGGTACCCAGCCAGTAAACTACAGGTTAAGAGGTTTCAATCCATGAAGATCAAATGAACAATAATGCTAGGATATCATCTTCCAGGCTTTAACGAGGATTCTCTACCTGCATCTGTGGACTCGGACAGAAATAAAACGTAAGCAAGGTTTCATAGACTGTCACAGAAGCAGTTGTACAAGACCAGGACTAATCCACCACTCTAATTCTGATGGAAGGAGGACTTTTATATTCTTTACATCACTTTGCATTCTGCATTTCCAATGATTCATGATGTCAATAATTTGACTGAAGTCATGAACCAGTGCTGCACATTACAAAGGTTCTACATATTTGTCATTGAAGGAAACTTTATATGAAATATCAATACTTGTCAGCTTGTATAGAGTGAGGCTTTAGGATACTACATTTGAAGTTTTTGTTTTAGTTGTTTTATAGTCAGTTTTTAAGATTGAGTTAAGTAGCTCATAAAAGGGAAAATAATATTTGAAGAGGCTACCCAAGGTAATCTAAGTTCACAAAAATTCAAAGGTCATCAGGAATAGGTGAGAAATGGAATATGGCCTCAATTGAAGAAGCCACTTTGGCCCTGGGCAAAAGACAAATGGCATACTTCTGCTGCTAATTCACATGAATCTATAACCTACCCAGATCAGACATGGTTAGTAAATGAAATACTATGGGTTAACTCACCACAATAACATGGCAAAGCTAAGGAACAATGAAGAGAAAGTATTTGTTTACCATTTTTTATAAATAGATGCAAATAAACTTCAAATCATGGTACCAGCACTTATTGCTCAGAAGTATTTTCGAAAGTGCATTTAACGAAATATCAACGTTCTATATAGATCAGCAGGAAGCTGAGTTTCATGTACTAGGACTGACCACAAAGCTTATGGTGTGGATTTCCATTACACTGGGAGAACATATCAACCCAGCATTCTGAAAATAAATTTCAACATGAAGACTGCTATAATAATGCATACAACACATACATGATAATACTTAGGGAAAATGAACTTGTTCTTGGAGCTACCAAATTTCACTACTACATACTTTACTTGGATTTGCAAGAGATCAAGTAATAAAAAAAAGGCTCCCTCAAGACATCTTCACCAGGCTACTTAAAATAAGAGCCTAGCACATTACTTCCGTTTTGGTTTCACTAAAAGAATTGGTAAATATTGTATAAACGTCTTTTGAAAAATAGGCTCATACATGAACTGAAAGGAATTTAAAACCATTTAATATTTCTTAATTATACACCAAGGGGATAATAAACCATATGAAATAAACATTAATTTAATCAACAAAACCCAGTCAGTTAGCCAGGTGATTTATTTGAATGATTGCTTCTGTACAAATTCTTTCATTTTACTTTTTAAATCAGAGCAAACATCCATTCACACTGAAAATATAAATCGCAATATTCAATATTTTTTCCTGCCCAGGTCTTGCCTCTACCCTTATACGTCCTGAGCTTCTCACCAAACCACAACTCTCAGGATACCTGAGGGCAAACTGGAGCACGATCTTGCCTTGGTTGTGAGAGAAATGCTACTTAAAATGTGATCTGCTTCTGAAGTTACATTGACTCACTTGTGTCATGCCAATGAAACAACAGCTTACTGACAATTGCAGACACAATGAAATTTGAAGGCTGAGTCCAGCAAGTCAGGAGCAGTAACTTTAAATTTCTGCAAAATTCAAAATTCAGTAAACTGTAGCAAATGTCCAAAATAATACTGCTACTTTCCAAATCAAACTGTCTCTGCACATTGCCTTTGGGTGAAAATTTCCATTAGTTCCCATACCTGCAGCTACATAATATTTCAGTGATGGGAGAAATCCTACAAAATGAACAGCTATACTCGGTCAAACCACTTAACAGCGGATGTAACAGAATTCAAGTATTTATCCAGGCAACAAATAACCTTGCAGAGACGTTAGCATTGGAGATAAAGTATTTACAAACTAAAAGCATGATATGAGTACACCTAAGCTTTATTTTCAAATTCCATTCTGCCAATACTTGTGAATTTTTTCTGTATTGACAAAGAGAAAGGTTAGTGCAAGGACAAAGAATGGAATTCATATCTCACAATTATCACCAGTATAATAATTTCAGAAATCAAATGTAATGCAGAGGAGCTACAGAGTGAAGCTCCTTTTACACTGCTAAGTGATGAGACTCAGGACTATCTCAGAAGACTGCCATATTTCACTACAGTACTCTAAGTATTTGTTTTTCATCCTTGGGGCCTAACAGCATCAGTTAGCGCCAAACCACTGGTACTGTGCCAGTAAGGATTGGGTCAAGCTGGTCAAACTCATTTTGGTTCGCCTTTGCTTGTGCCAAAGGGAAACAAAAGCTGCATTAAAATTCTTTTAACCTCAAATTAATAAATAACCCTGATTTCAAAGTGAAGAAACCCAAAAGCATTCATATTAGGCAAGCTTAATAAACTTATGGAGGGAAATTACAATTACTGCATAAGCAAGGGGCTTCCGCACCTTCCAACCACACGGGATCAAAGTAGATTTCATCAGTTTCCTCATTTTCCCCTCCCTCCACCTTATCCCAGATCCAACCTTCCAAATTGGCACCGCCCTCTTGACGTGTCCATCTTCCTTCCCACCTATCCGTTGCACCCTCCTCTCCGACCTATCACCTTCACCTCCACTTTCATCTACCTATGGCATTCTCAGTTACCTTACCGCCAGCCCTATGCCCCTCCCATTTACCTCTCAGCCCCTTTGGGCCAACCCCTCATTCTTCATGAAGAGCTTTTGCTCAAAACGTCAATTCTCCTGCTCCTCAGATGCTGTCTGACGGGCTGTGATCTCCAGCATCTGCAGTCCTCACTTTCCCCCTTTTACATTATTAAGGCCAACCAATCTCAGTACAAGTTTCATCAAGAATATAACACAGTGAGTGGTCCATCTGAAAAATTAAGGGTCCTCAGGTCTATTTTTGTTAAAACAACTAGCTTGTTGCTATTCTGGTTTTTGATTTTGTTGGATGAAATCAGAGCTACAAAGAGTATTACATGATCAAATTGAGACAAAGATTCAAAATTCATAGGTGACCCAAATCTCCATAGTATATATTAACACAATCAAAGATTAAAATGCCTTGAAACTCCAAGTCTAATTACAGATGCTAAGACTTTGGAGAGAGCACAAATTAGCAGCATAATATCAGTGATAAAAGAATTCAGTTACATAGAAGACTAGAAATGTTTCAAGATTTCTGTTATCACAAAATGTTTCAGAAAACTTGCATTTTATGTGGTGCCTTTCAGAATCAGGACTTTATAAAGAGCTTCACAGACAATGAAGTACTTTCTCAAGTGTCACTGCTGTACTAACTTTCAAAAGGGATATATAGTATCAATATGTATGTGTTAAGGAAAAATGCTCACGGGTATGGTGAAAGGTTAGGAATGTGGATCTAATGGAACAACACATTTACAGTTGTAGCATAGATACAGTAGGTCAAACAGTCATCTATTACGATTCTCTTATTGAAACTATTTTTTCCCAAAATATACCTAATACCTGTCAAGGGCCATGTGTCTGCTGACATGTAAAAGCATTCCCATATTAAAAGATATCCCACACAAGGCATCCCAGAGGAATATAACCACCCATTTACACACCACCACCCTCGCAGTAATCGGCGAGAGGCAACAGGACAGGATTCAGAGATCTGCAACAACATATATATCAGCGGTGGTGCCTGCCTCAGTCATTTCACTCTTGGAATAGAAACAGAACACCATTTTGGCAACTTTTTTCACTGCTGAGCAATCCTCTTCAGAATCTACTCTGCTCACTCTGCATGAAGGAACCAGAAAGGATACCCTGAAAATAGTTAATTCCAACATTAACCTGGCTGGAAACCTGGATCCATCAGGGACATCCACCCGAATACCAAAGTCAATCTCAAAACGAGGAATATACGAATCCTCATGGATAACGAGCAAAACAATCATCTGACCCTTGTTGCCTATGAAATCAGGCACTTCAACATTTGATATCACTGCCCCATACAGGACTCACAAGGCAGGCAAAGGACAGCGAAGGGAGAGTGGTGGCAGTGGTTATACTTTCTTCTGAAATCCTAAGGATCAACCCAGGATGTATGGAATTATATTCACGATCAAGAACAAACTCAACAGCCTCAGGGAGCTCAACAATTTCTCAGGACTTTCCTCTATAACTTGCCAAGAACCAGCAGGCAACAGTAATATAAGTACCTTTGCACCAAGCCATGATGCCACAGATGATACCAAAGGTGGTTTCCATTCTATCCTGGAACCTATTCACCAAGATCCCTAAGGAAGATAAAAATATCTTTCTGGAAGACTTCAATGCCAGGGTTAGAAAGGACTCCAACTCTGGAAAGGAACTATCGGAATGTAAGGAGTCAGGAATTGCAACTCTAATGCGATTCTTTCCCTCACCAACACAATTTATTGCCAAAAAGACAAGTTCAAGACTTCTTGGAGATATCCAAGAGCAAAGCACTGACAACATGAGCATCTATGACATCAATTGATCCCAAAACCAAAAGAACGTCCTCACTACCAAAGTGATGATCATTACAGACGACTGCTGGACATGGACTACTGCTCATCCGTTCCCATGACCATCACATATCACCAGAAGAGCTGAAGATGATGTAAGCACTCAGAAAAAAGTTCAACACTGAGTTGGTTCAACAGCTGAGCAGACTAACGAACTTCGCCAAATTCTCCAAAGGCTCATTTTAATGGAATGGAGACAATCTGCAAAGAGTTGAAAACAGCCATAATCTCCTGCTGCAAAGAAACTGTCTGCCACAAGACCAGGAAACACGCTGATTCGAGAATGACCACATCGTTCAAGAACACATTGAGAAGCGGAAGAAAACTCTCCATTCCTGGCAAAACAATATCACGAGTGAGTCAAAAAAGGAGATCTCAAACAGCAAAGGCGGAGTTACAAATAAGAACTGGGAAACCAAGGACCAAGTGTCAAGGCAATATACACAGCCAACATCCTTGGGCTCAAACTGATGTGGTGTGAGGATAGAACCCATTTGAGAGACAGAGGAAACAACCAACAGAAAGAACACCTGAAAGAACTCCTAAACTGTGACACAATTGTCAATGTGTGCGTGCTTGAGGAAATTCCCCAACTCCCAATCAAAAATGATCTTGGACTCCAACCTAGTATGGCAGAAGTTGAAGCCACCATTAGACACAAAGACTGTAAAAGTCACAGGAATGCGAAGGCTTCCGCTGTAGTTTTTTAAACTTGGAGAAGCAGAGCTTGTCCCTTATCTCCTTCATTAGTTCCTGAAAATCTAGGATAAAGAAGAAATCCCTGTAGGTCTCAAGGATGCTGCCAATGCCATCACCTTCAAGAAAATAGACAAAGTGGACTGTGGGTACTATCGAGGAATGTCTCCACTCTCCATCGCTGGAAAGATCATTGCCGAGCACCTCTCCAGGAACCTCAGTCTGAGGAAATCCTTCCTTAAAGTCAGTGTGACTTTGATCAAACTGTAGAACTTGAGACATGATTTTCTTCAAACTGACCAAGGTTTCTGCATCAGTTAATCACAAAGTGTAATGGAAGGCCCTGCCAAATGGCAGCTGTTCAGAGAAATTCATAAACATCCACCTCGTCCACAACAAGCTGTCAGCGACTGTCCTCAGTGATGGTAATATGACAGAATATTGAGGTCAAACTGTGATGCGTCAATGCTTCCACCTTTTTTTTCTATATTCATTGCCACCATTCTTCAATGTGTCAAGAACAAGTTGGTGGTCTGTACATGGCCCACAGGATGGACAGAAACTTTTCAAGGTTAGTTGTTTGAACCAAAGAAGAAAATATTACCGACCTTGCTTGTGGAAGTTCAGTATGCAGGTGACATCATCATCTCTGCTCTCTTTGAAGAGAATCGTCAAGCGTTGTTCAACACCTTCATGGAAGCATACCGAACAATTGGTCTCAACCTCAGTCCCAAGATGACGCAAATTCTTTACCAACCTACCCCAAGTTAAATTCCAGTCCAACCCTCCATTAAGATCAATGGAGAAATTCTCCCAAGCTGAGACGCTACCTCTCATCTAAGGCAGATATCAATATGGAGATTCAGCATCACATACAATTTGTGAGCACTGCCTTTGGATGTCCAAGGATGAGAATCGTTGATGATTGTTACATCCGTGCAGATACCAAGATCCTGTGTATAGGGAGTCATCCTTCTGTCTTTTCTCTATGGCTTCAAAACTTGAATTACACAGAGACTACTGCATAGTTCTTGATAAGTACCATAAACATTGTTTGATGATGGATTCTCACATCAGCTGAGAGGACAGGCATATTAACATCAGCGTTCTTGAAGCAGCCAACAGCACAAGCATCGAGGTCACGATCACCTGAAACCAACTCAGCTAGCCCAGCCACATGTTTAGGATGCCTCAATTCTGACTGCCAAAATAAATCATCCTCACCAAGCTCAAGGAAGGGAATCAAACAAGAGGAAGACAAAAAGGAAGCATTTCAAAGACTCCCTGAAGGCTTCCTTCACAAAATACAATATAGATGACATTACATAGGAGATTCTCCCTCAGAAGAAATTGAATTGGAGGAAGCTCCAACATGAAGGGACAATTCTTTAAGAATACCCATTGGCAACACGAAGTATAAAAGGAACCAGAGAAAGGAATTCCAGTGATTTCAAGGCCAAGGTCCAATTCCAACTCCCAGAAACATCTGCCAGATATGTGACAGGAGATGCAGCTCTGGAATCTGATTCATCAGCCACACAAGGACCCACAGAATCCATGACCAGTGACACAGAATTTCCTAGATGGACAATCATAGCATGCGACTTCCAATGAGATACAAACAGTTGCACAATGGATGTCAACATTAACTCTTCATGAAACCAGCTTCTACTTACACAGAATTAGCAATCATTTCACATAAGTACTGTCAATTAATCAGCACTAAGCAGCAAAAATGGACAGATTTTAAAAAAGGACTCTAAGCTGTAAACAATTCTTCATAAACATCATGACCATTAAATCCCAATTCTTAATTTGAGCTATGTTTTGGATAATGAAACTGAAAAAAAAGTTAGGTTTTTAGTTAAGTAAATTCTCTTACAGAACTTCAACTAAGTTGGCTAAATGGCTTGAGTGTGAAGCAGACTACCCTTGTCTTGGTTGCAAAATGGTCATGGTAACCTGCTTCTTCATCTCGCTCCACAGATTTTGTGAAGTGATGTCTCTCAAGCTGCACAAACAACTGTTTCTCTCTCATGGTGAGATATGGCTATCATTTACGGCTAGTTATTTAGTCAAGGGATTGTGGTGATGGGATTAATCCAGGTGCTGTCAAAGGACAAATCAATCACAAAGACACTTGTCAAAGTCATCCAGTGGGACTGAACAGCTGAGGAGCAGGGAAGCAACTATAAGCCAGAAGTTTATCCTGGTCAAATGGCCTCAGGGTACACTGCCCACTTAGTGGCATTAGCAAAATGGAGGAATGAGGCTTTATCCCATTTCCCCTGCCTCAGTTGAAGCAAAACGCTCAGAGACCACAGTAGCTTTAGCTTCTTCATCTTTATTTCGGGCTCCAGAGGGACAGAGAACGATCGCCCACATGCACAGAGACATGAGTTCATTGTCTTCTCTGGATCAGCAGTTTCTCAATGAACAATATAGTAATTTTACAGAGGGGAGCATCCAGATAAAGCAATATACATATTAATTGGGTGACCGTTACAATCAATGAGTATAATAGCAGAGACCAAGCCCTTTACCGTTATACAATGAATGGCCTTAACCTTGTTAACTGGATTCATACAATGGATACTTTCCCCCTTGTTAGCTGACCTTGTATACTGAATGCTTCCAATATTGTTAAATGGCTCTACATAATGACTGCTTTTCCACCTTGTTAACCCATTACCCTTGCCTCCATCACCCCATTGTTAACTGTAAGTTATCTGATCTGAGTCATGCTCAGCTGAATCTCTTGTTTCACAAAACTCAGAACTTAACTCTTTCCCTGCCTGCATATACCCTATACACATTCTCAGAGGGATAATGAAAAATCATTCTTAAGACCAAGAGTCTAGAGATCTGGGGTAGGGTGAAAATGGAAGATCCTACGAAAGCAGAAGACGTGAAAGATGTAAGCTAACAAAACAGCACAACAAACCTACAGCATCTTCGAACATTTGATGTTCTACGAACCAACACAAAGGGAGGACAATTTGCTTTACTAATTTAAGAGAATATGGTAGCATTAACACCTGCAAGAAGCAGACAAAGAGCAAAATAGAGCAACAAGAGCATGATTAAAACCCATTACAATGGATAAAGTTATAAAATCTACAATGAAAAGTTTCAGCAAAGAAATAGAAATTTAACTTGTGTATCATGTCAAGTACCACATGTAGGCAGTTTAGCAACGGGACAGGTATAGATTTAGGTCATATTAAAGCCCAGACATCAGTAGAAAAAATAAAATTCAGCTTGAGAGAAAGCAGACTTCAGCCTGGGATGCATAAGCCACCAGTACAGTGGAATAAGTGACCTCAAATTGCAAGAGAAAAATTAATATCAGATCTGCGTTAACCATGATAAAAGATGCAGTTAAGCAGAGTATCATAGCCATAACAGGAACATAATGAAAATGAAGAATTAAAGAAACTTGGAAAATGGAAATATGTTCTATACAGAAAACCTTCACTTGTAGATTGAACTAAAATTTAGTCACTATATTGGAGAAGGACCTAAGCAGAGATGGGGATAAAAGTGAAAAGATGAGAAAGCAAGATGCAAAGAAAGGGAGCTTATTTGGGAGCGATCTGCTTAAGACAGACATACAGTTACTAATGCATTTACAAAAACCCATCAATAATACAATACATATTTGCCTTATGGAAGATACTTATGGAAGAAAAAGGTAGAATCAAACAGTTGCAGGTTCATTGATTCACTTTAAAGTAATTGAGTTGATTCAAAAATACAATTACATTGGTGTATGAAACTGTGCTCCCCTGTGATTGGCTGTCATTGAGATTAACAGGATCTAATTTAAAGTTGCGCTCAGATTGACTATTGCAGTGATACAAATATAAATATTACAAAGAGTTTTTATAGAGTTTGAATAACTCAAGACTGCTAAGTAGAAGGCAAGGATCTGCTGGCTATACTTCTTACTCAATGGGGTGGATAATGAGATAATTTGCCAAGATTGGAAATATAAAACATGAGTTAGAGTTGACACAGCAGCTAACCAACTGTAATCTGACCATTTTAAAAATGAACATTTAAATAACCTGTACATTAACAATAAACAAAAGCAGAATTAAGCTTGATTGGGAAATTCAACCTGTCTCACGTTCCTTTTGCTTACCCAGTCCTTCCACCAACCTCCTCTAACTACAACTTGCTAAATAAATATCCTAATTTAAGATAAAGTTCACAGTTCTGTGAAACTACATTGTGATAGGAATTAGATAAGAAAGAAAAGTTTAAATTGGGTCAGAACTTGAGAAGAAATGAAGCCAGCAAAGGAACATTAACTGCTTTAGAATGATTTTTCACCACTATCTTTTCATATGGCCCCTGCATACAACCTGCCAAAATCATAAGCACACTGGAATTCTCTCCCAATTACATTAGGCTATAACCCATATATGCAAAAAATCTAACAAATGTTATACATTATAAATCAACGGGCTACAATTTCAGAAGTGTAAATGAAACCGTAGCTACAACGTAGTATGGAAAAAAAGTGACAATTTCAATTACAAAAATGTGTACCTTCTAGTTGCACATTGACCAAACAGAATAAATTTTCCACTCACCACCTTGTCCTCATCTTCATCTGATCCATCTCTGACTCCTCCCTTCCTCAACATCTATTTCCATTTCGGAGGATGGGTTGTTCATGAAAATGGTTATAAATTCCCACAGTTACTGTGACTATACATCGTCACACCCTGCTTCCTATTCCATCCCATTCTCCCAGTTTCATAGTCTCCTTCACATCTGTTCTGATGAAGCCATCTTTCATGGGGGAGGGGCCTCAGAAATATCCACATTTTTCCTCAATGGGGAATTCCCTGCTACTATAGTCAACAAGGCCCTCAGCCACGTGTGGCTCACATTTCTGATGTCACCCTGTTCCCTTCCTTCCCCTCCCCTCCTACAACAACAATAGGGACCCCCAATCCTCACTTACCATCCCACCACACTCTGCATCCAAAAGGATTGTCAGCCAATTTCCATTGCCACCAATGGGCTACCACAATCAGACACATAATCCCCTCTCCTAAGGGCACTGCTTGTCACTGGCCACTTGGGTGTTTCTTTTCTTCCTGGTGGTGGAAATTGAATAAAGATTCGTACACCTTGTCTTGCACTGCGTCTCACACCTGCACACACACAACATGGGTGCTGGGGAAAAAAAATAGAAAACAAAAAAAAAACAGGTGTATCAGAGGTTCAGTTCATTCAGAGTTGGCTCTTGAGAGAGCTGGACCAGTGTCAAGGACTCTTCCTTTGTTGTGTAAAAAAAAAATCCCCTCTCCTAAGGGCACTGCTTGTCACTGGCCACTTGGGTGTTTCTCTTCTTCCTGGTGGTGGAAATTGAATAAAGATTCATACACTTTGTGTCTTTCACTGTGTCTCACGCCTGAACACACACACATGGGTGCTGGGGAAAAATAAGCACGATCGCAGTTAGGCAGTAGTGTGGGAAAAAGAAACAAAAATCCCCTCTCCTTCTTTATTGCACTGGGACCATTCCCTCTAATACCTGGGCCTCTCTTCCTCCATTCCCAACACCTCGCCACAGCCTCCTGGCACATTCCTATGCAAACACAGAAGTTGCAACACCTGCCCATTTACCTGCACACCATTCAAAGCTCCAGACACACCTTCTGGATGAAGTAGCAATGTACTCCATGCTTCATTCTATTATAGATGCTGTTCACAGTTTGGTCTCCTTTTACATTAGGGAGTTGAAACACAGACTGTGTCACCACCACACACTGTCTGTAAAAATGACCCAGAGCTTGCAGTCGCCTGCCACTTCAACACATCATGTTACCTTTGCAGGCCTGTTGCAGTGTTCCATTAAGCCTCAGCTTGAAGAACAGCATCTCATTTTCTCCTTGGGGACCCTGTAGTGTCCAGGACTCAACATCAGAATTCAATAATTTTGGAGTCTGATTCTATCCTTCTAGATATTTTACCCATATACCCAGTCCTGTTATGACATGGAATGCTTTTAGAACAGCCAACCCATTTTCATTTACTCTCAGGCATATTATTACATTGCATGGTTACTTTCAGCACAGATTACTCATTCTCTGTTACACTCTGCTCTCATTTTCACTTATTCAGATTCTCCTATATCCTGACCTGTACTTACCCCGTTTACTCACTCTTCCTCACTCGTTGGAATCAGTCTTCAGCTATCCATTCACCTCATGTGCCCCATCATGCACCAAACCTTGTCTTCTGCCCGAATACCAATTTCTGCTAGCTGCTTAACAGACTTGAAACATTAACTTTACCTTTTCCCCACAGATGCTGCAACATCTTTCGCCAGCAATTTCTATTTTTGTTTTAAATTTCATCTTTACCTACTACTTTGCAATCACAGTTTAAAAACATTGACAGTAGGTTCTTGCAGTAAAGGAAAAATGTTTCCATTTACAAAAAAAGTTGAGAGCCAGAGGAGATATATTTAGAATGAGTAGTAGAAGAGTCGAAAGATGATACGATGAAAATGCCTTCAGACAGCAAGTGTTAAGGATCAGGAATGGAAAGTTTTTCACTACAATGTATGGAAAGTCAACCGTAGTTTTCAAAGGAAAACTGGATCAGCTACTAACCAGAGGAAAAAAATTAGATTCTGTGATTAAGCAACAATTTTTAAAAAAAATGTGAGTTCAGATTATTCTTCATGGATATATTGATCATGATTTGGAGGTGTCAGTGTTGGACTGGGGTGTACAAAGCTAAAAAGCACAAATCAGGTTATTGTCCCAACGGGTTTATTTGGAAGCACTAGCTTTCGGAGAAGCGCACTGAAAGATAGTGCTTCCAAATAAACCTATTGGACTATACCTGGTATTGTGTGATTTTTAACTTTGATATTATTGATGTTATAGTTTACATAAAATTAGAACTGAGTTTAGGATACACATAATTGAATCTTTCTTCAACTGATAAATAAAAATACAAAAGATAGAAATACAAAAGATAGATAAGACTGTACCAAACTTTAAAGACCTGAAGTGTTTCAAGGTGAGACATGAAACTGCGACCTAAAGGTTCAAGCAGTGTGAAAATGACAATGTATATTTCTTGCTGTGTTTTATAGCTTCAAACACAGATCAACACAAACTTATTCAAATTTTTTCCCCAAAAGTTATCACTGACACCACTGTGGTCAAGAAACATCACTCTTCAGCATTACAGAAAGAGCAACTTTTATTATGTCACATGGTATAAATTGCTTTCCATATTATTGTACCTGTGCCTCAATGGATTAACAGATTAGGTGCAATTAGTTTGAACCAAACAATGACGAGTCAAAATTTATCACTGCTGTGTGTAAAGTAGTAATAAGAATGCACGGATTTGCATCCAAAAAATGAAAAGGTGCAGATAGCGATAGCAATAAAATTGGCTTGGATTACTGCTCTTGATTATGACAAAGATGCCTCAAGGAAATAAATGTACACAAATCAGATCAGGACAGATTTGGCAGCATTAAGACATACTTTGTCCCAATTCTTGAGTGTCCTTCAAATATTAACTAGCTGGAGGTGAATCCAGGAAAGATAGGGAACAGGCAGTTGGTGAACTTGTATACGTCCTCCAGATTTCAGAAAATGGGACAACAAAAGTAAATATCACGAAGAGATGGAGACTCAGTGGCCAAATTTTTTTATATAAAAAGGAAGAAATATGGAGTTCTACTGCCGATGGATTATTAATCCAGGTTAACATTCTGCGAAATGGGCTCAAAGCCCCACATGGCAGATAGTGGTCTATGAACATAAAAAAACACTGCTAGAGTTAAAAGGTGGATATGAAAGTGTAGAGTCATAAATATCACCTGGTTGACCAATATCTTTCAGGGAAAGAAAACTGCCATCATTACTCAGTCTGGCCTCAACGTCACTTTAGACCGATAAAAAATATGGTTAACTTTTAAATATCCTAACAAACTAGTCTTACCAAACTGCTGAAAGTCTCAAAAGTAACAAAACCAGGTGGACCACCAAATTTAGACCTAGGCACTAGAAAGAACAGTGAACTCAGCAATATATTCCTGTTCAATACCGGAGGGCGAGCGCTAAAATCTGACAGTCTTACAGATGGAATCATACATTCTAGAAAATGCTGCAAGTATCATCATCAAAATCCCAGGGAACTTCCCACCCTTAACGGTAGCAACTAGCACAGTCAGGAGTGTGGGGCCCTGGGAGTCCTCAACATTGACTTCAGGCCCCATGAAGTCTAATGGCATGAGATCAAACATGAGCAAGGAAAATTCCTGATTACTGCTGAACAAAGGACAGAACCCCTCCCGGTCCTCAGCTTACACCCCACCAAACTCCAGATACACTCATTATCCTCTGTCATTTCTGCCACCGACAAACAGACCTCACCACCCGGGATATACTTCCCTCACAATCTCTGAGTTCCAAAGAAACCATTCCCTCAGTGACTCCCTTGTTAGGTCCATACCCCCCACCAACCCACCTGCCACTCCAGGCACCTTCCCGGCCACCACAAGAAGTGCTAAAGCTGTGCCCACAACTCCCCTCCCCCTCCCAACTCTGTCTAAGGCCCCAAAGGATCCTTCCACATCCGACAGAGATGTTCTTGTACCCCCACACACATCATCTATTGTGTCAGTTGCTCCCGATCTGGTCTCCTCCACAATGGGCAGTCAGGACGCCAACTTGTGGAACATTTCAGAGAACATCTCTGGGACACATGCACCAAACAAACCCACCACCCTGTGGTTGACCATGTTAACTCTCCCCCCACCACTCCACCAAGGATATGCAAGTCCTGGTCCTCCACCACTGCCAAACCCTAACCGCCCAACACCTGGAGGAATAACACCTTATCTTCCGCCTTGGGACCCTCCAACCACACGGGATCAATGTGGATTTCACCAGCTTCCTCATTTCCACCCCCCCACACCATGCTATCCCAGATCCAACCTTCCAACCCTCTTGAACTGCCCTATCTGTCCATCTTCCTTTCCACCTATCCACTCCACCCTCCTCTCCAACCTATCACCTTCACCCCACCTTCATCTATCTATTGCATTCCCAGCTATCTTCCCCCCAAGCCCCAACCCCTCCCATTTATTTCTCAGCCCCCTTGGGCCACGAGCCTCATTCCCGATGAAGGGCTTATGCTCAAAATGTTGATTCTCCTCCTCCCCGGATGCTGTCTGTCGGCTGTGCTTTTCCAGCAGCACACTCTTCAACCCTTATGGAGACTAAGTCCAATCTTCACACTACGTAAACCACTCCACCGGAGTGTGTGGCACTTTCACTTGCTAAATGGGATAAACTTCGAACTAATTTATCAACTCAAATAGACATCTATGAGGCATGTGGACCATCAGTAGAATTTTACTCCAATACAATGTACAACCGAATAACAGTGCACATTCCCCACTCTACCATGACCATTAAGCCAGAGGACCAAACCAGATTCAATTAAACAGTGTATGTGGGGATAGCAGGAACAGCACTAAACATACCTGAAAATGAGGTGCCAATCTGACAAATCTACACAACAGGGCTACCATATGCCACACAATATTGGCAGAAAATAATAGAGATTAGATTTTTTTAGATTACATTACAGTGTGGAAACAGGCCCTTCGGCCCAACAAGTCCACACCGACCCGCCGAAGCGAAACCCACCCATACTCCTACATTTACCCCTTACCTAACACTACGGGCAATTTAGCATGGCCAATTCACCTGACCCTGCACATCTTTTGGACTGTGGGAGGAAACCGGAGCACCCGGAGGAAACCCACGCAGACACGGGGAGAACGTGCAAACTCCACACAGTCAGTCGCCTGAGGTGGGAATTGAACCCGGGTCTCAGGCGCTGTGAGGCAGCAGTGCTAACCACTGTGCCACCGTGCCGCCCACATGCCACCGTGCCGCCCACGTGCCACCGTGCCGCCCACAGCCAGATTCAACAGCCAATGAATCAAAACTAAACTCTGGTGGGGAACCCCAGCATATTAGTGCAAACAAGGCTCTGGTATTTGCAACAAAATTCAGCCAAATGTACAAAGTGACCGTTCCATGTCAGCCTCCTCTGGGTGTTCCCAGCATTAGGGATGTCAGTCTTCAGCCAATTCAATTCACTTCACTTGATATCATGAAACTGCTGAAGACACAGTTAAGACTACAGGTGTGGACAATTTTCTGGTAATAGTACCAAAGACTTGTTCTCCAGAATGTGCCAACGAGCCAAGCTGTTCCAGTACAGTTACAACACCGCCATTTACCCAGCAAAATAGAACATTTTCAGTACAGAACATACTTGGCAATGTGTTGCTGGAAAAGCGCAGCAGGTCAGGCAGCATCCAGGGAACAGGAGAATCGACATTTCGGGCATAAGCACTTCTTCAGGAATGAGGAAAGTTTGTCCAGCAGGCTAAGATAAAAGGTAGGGAGGAGGGACTTGGGGGAAGGGGAGTCGGAAATGCGATAGGTGGAAAGAGGTCAAGGTGAGGGTGATAGGTCAGACTGGGGTGGGGGCGGAGAGGTCAGGAAGAAGATTGCAG
>NC_057711.1:102336430-102379670 GCF_004010195.1 Chiloscyllium plagiosum | reverse complement strand
AGATAAAAGGTAGGGAGGAGGGACTTGGAGGAGGGGCGTTGGAAATGTGATAGGTGGAAAGAGGTCAAGGTGAGGGTGATAGGTCAGACTGGGGTGGGGGCGGAGAGGTCGGGAAGAAGATTGCAGGTTAGGGAGGCGGTGCTGAATTTGATGGATTTGACTGAGACAGGCTGGGGGGAGGGGAAATGAGGAAACTGGTGAAATCCTCTTCCCGACCTCTCTGCCCCCACCCCAGTCTGACCTATCACCCTCACCTTGACCTCTTTCCACCTATCACATTTCCGACGCCCCTCCCCCAAGTCCCTCCTCCCTATCTTTTATCTTAGCCTGCTGGACCAACTTTCCTCATTCCTGAAGAAGGGCTAATGCCCGAAACGTCGATTCTCCTGTTCCCTAGATGCTGCCTGACCTGCTGCGCTTTTCCGGCAACACATTTCCGTCATAGAAATAGAAAGGTCGAGGAAGGGGAGGGAGGAATATGACACTGTCCAGGTGAATTTGAGGTCGGGGTGGAAGGTGTTGATGAATTGGATGAACTGTTCAACCTCCTCGTGGGAGCACGAGGCGGCGCCGATACAGTCATCGATGTAGCGGAGGAAAAGATGGGGGGTGGGGCCAGTGTAGTTGCGGAAGATATGTTCTGTATCCAGAAAGTAGGACAAATCCAAATCAAGCCAATCACTGCCTTATCAGTCATCAGTAAAGTTATGAAAGACGTCAGAAATATCAAACAGCATTTCTTATAAATAATAAGCTCACTGATGTCACCAGGAGTACTCAACCAGTGACCCCATTACAGCATTGGTTCAAATAGAAAGATGTGAATTCCAGAGGCGAGACCATATTTGAGTGTGGCATCAGGAGACCTAGCAAAACTAAAGATTAAGAAAAGCAGAGGGCAACTCTCCACTTGGAATCATACCTCGCAGAAAGAAAACTAGCTGTTGGAGATCAGGTGTCAAGGCTGTAGAACATCTCTGCAAGTGTTCTTCAGGGTAGGTATTTGTATGGTTTTTAAGACCCTTATAGTTCCTCATGGTAACTAGAGTAGCCAACCTGTTTGGAGAAGTGATCACATCTCAAGAGCAGGTAGGATTTGACCTTATGGATCAAAAATAGGGACACTACCACTGCACCACAAAGTCCTTTAGTTCCTCAGGACAGGTATTTACTTTTTAAAAAAACTGTTCAGAGATGTCATTACACACAACTGAAGCAGATAGCACCTGAACCTGGCTCAGAAGGAGACACTAACACAAGAGCTATGTAGTTCCTCAGGGCAAATACTGCACACCTGTGGAGCAGGCAAGACTTCCATCCATCAATAGGTTAAATGTATTACCATTTAATCTGGTGTGAAGAAGTGTCCAAGACACAATGGAAGAGGGAACAAGTGATGAAATTAGTTGAAGAGTTAATTAGCTTTGAATTGGTTATATAAATGAGGAGAAAGTGAGGACTGCAGATGCTGGAGATCAGAATCGAGAGTGTCGTGCTGGAGAAGCACAGCAGGTCAGGCAGCATCCAAGGAGCAGAAGAACTGATGTTTTGAGTATAAGCCCTTCATCAGGAATATCAGATCATTTCTGATGAAGGGCTTATGCCCGAAACATCGAATTCCCTGCT
The DNA here is from genome assembly GCF_004010195.1 of Chiloscyllium plagiosum. Lineage (NCBI taxonomy): Eukaryota > Metazoa > Chordata > Chondrichthyes > Orectolobiformes > Hemiscylliidae > Chiloscyllium > Chiloscyllium plagiosum. The sequence continues at coordinate 102,378,044 of NC_057711.1, read as the reverse complement.
CCTCGGATGCTGCCGGACCCCATGTGTTTCTCCAGCACCACACAGTCAATGTATAGATGAGAAGCAGTGCACAGTGGGACAAGAATTTTATGGAGTGGAACTTAACTGAAATAAAGCTCTCACATACAAGGAAGGACATAAAAAGTGGGGAGGCAGTAGGTTAGTGATGATGTCACAACATTAGTATTCAAAATGTTCTTGGACACAAACAGACATTGCTGGAGAAACTAGGAGAAAATGAGGACTACAGATGCTGGAAAAGCACGGTAGGGCAGGCAGCATCCACAGGAGTATCGATGTTCGGGCATAAGCCCTTCATCGGAAATGAGCTGATGTTCCTAACCTCTAACCTCCTTGTAAATCTTTTCTGAACCGTTTCAAGTTTTCCTATAGTAAACATCCTTCCTATAGTAGGGAGACCAGAATTGCACAAAGTATTCCAAAGGTGGCCTAACAATGTCCTATACAGCCACAACATGACTTCCCAACCCCTATACTCAATGCACTGATCAATAAAGGAAAGCATACCAAACACCTTCCTCACTATCCTATCGACCTGCAACTTTACTTTTAAGGAACTATGAACCTGAACTCCAAGGTCTGTTTGTTCAGCAACACTCCCAAGACCTTACCATTAAGTGTGCAAGTCCTGCCCTGATTTGCCTTTCCAAAATACAGCATCTAAATTTAGCTTCATCTGCCACTCCTCAGCCTATTGGCCCATCTGATCATCATCCTGTTGCATTGAGGTAACATTTTTCGCTGTTTATTACACCTCCAATTTTGGTGTCATCTGCAAATTTACTATGTTCACATCCAAACCATTTATATAAATGACAAAAAGTAGTCGATCCAGCACCGATCCTTGTGGCACATCACTGATCACAGGCCATGAGTCTTAAATGCAACCCTCCACCAGCACCCCTCTGTCTTCTACCTTCATGCCAGTTTTATATCCAAATGGCTGGCTCTCCTAGTATTCCATGTGATCTAACCTTGCTAACCAATCTATCATGAGGAACCTTGTTTAATGCTTTACTAGTCCATATAAGATCACATCCACTTCACTGCCCTCAAGCTTCTTTGTTACTACGAGTCAGAGTCCTACAGCACACAGACAGGCTTTTTGGCCCAAATTGGTTCATGCCAACCAAAATGTCCATCTACGCGAATCCATTTTCTTCCAAAAACTCAAGTCAGTGAAATGCAATTTCCCACAGACAAAGCCATGTTGACTATCCTTAATCAGTCCGTGCCTTTCCAAATACATGTTCCACAGGATTCCCACCAACAACTTGCCCACCACCAATGTTCTTTGTTTTGTTTTATTAAAATGTTCTGTAGACACTGGTTCCAATCCCACAATAGCAGATAGTGAAATTTGAATTCAATAAAAATTCTGTAACAAAGTTAACTGAAGGATAACCATGTAACCATTGTCAATTGTTGTAAGAGCTTGTCAAGTTCGCTGATGTCCTTTGGGAAGGAAATCTGCCATCTTGACCTCGTCTAGTTTAGATGCGACTCCAAAACCACAGCAGCACGGTTGACTCCTCACCGCCTCTGAGCAATAAATGTAGGCCTAGCTAGTGATAGCAATGAACAAATTTTTAAAAACTTGCGATCTCCTTACATATGGTTACCTTTTGGAATGTAACAAGTATTGGGGACATTTGCTGACCATTGAGAACTTAGTGTATAGTTTTCAACATCATTTGCAACCCATCATATATTGAAGTTCATGTTCAAATGCAGCAAAACCTGAATAATACTTGGCTTAGTCTGACTGGTAGCAAACAACTTGCATGCCAAATAAGCACAAGGCAATGACCAACTCCAACAGAACAGAATCTAACCATTATCCTGTGACTCTCAATGTCCATTACTATCACTGATTTCCCCACTATCATCATCCTGGGAGCCCTCATTAATCAGAAATTGAAATGGATTTGCCATATAATTACTGGGACTCTAAGAGTAGGTCAGAGGCTAGGAATCTTGCAGAAAAAAAACTCTCATTGTGACTCTTCAAAGTCTGCCCACCATTTACAAAGCAGGAGTGCTGCAATTCTCCACGATTAACAACAGCTCCAAAACCCCTCAAGACGTTGATGACATTCAGAACAAAACAGTCCACTTGATAGTGATTGCCACCATATCCAAAACCTACCTCACCACCAACTCACAGTAGCAACTATCTACAAGTTGCACTTCGGAAATTCACCGACATTCTTTAGATAGCACCATCACAACTTACAACCACTACTATCTATGACAAGAGCAGTAAATACATGGGAACAAAAACACCTCCAATTCCCCTCCAAGCTACAGAGCATTCTGATTTGGAAATCTATCGTTGCCGTTCCATCCAAGTTCCTGGGTCAAAGCCTGAGAAGTCCCTCCGCAACAACATTGTGGGTGTACCTTCACAAAATGGACAGCAGTGGTTCAAGAAGGCAGCTCACTACCACCTATGAAGGACAACCAGTTATGAGCAATAAAGGTGGCCCAAGCAGGGAAGCTGACATATCATAAATGACTAAACAACTTGATATTCTTCAATGCGAGATAGTTTTTCTTACCCAGGTAGCCCAGTCAAACTCAACAGAGTGTCAATGTGGGTTAAGTACTTTACATAAGCTCAATAGGGATAGACAAACTACTCCAAAATTTATTGGCTAGTGTACAAACATTTATTTTACGTTAGGGCTTTCCAGCTAAAGAAGACATAGCAAATTTAGGATCAAGAGAAATAGTTAAGTACACCGAGGTCTTATTCACATCAAATCCTAAATAAAAATAAAATTGGTAAAAGCTAAACAAAGGAAAGTAAGTCAAAAAATTAAACTGAACAAAACCAACTAGAATCAATGACTGAAATCTCAACATTTATAAGAAATGGACTATCAAAAGTAAATCTATCAAATGAAACCAGCTATCTCAACAGATGCCAGGAGAGAATGACCTGAAGAATAACTCATGTTAATTATACAATAGGAACTGGACAAGATGACACAAACAATCAAGAGACCTCAAATATTCCACAGAACACCAACTTCTGCAAATTACAGTATAAATCTAAATACATCCTAACGTGGAGCGATATAGTTGCTTTCCCTTCACTGGTGCTTAATCAAATGCTTGCATTTGCTTCCTAACAGCACAGCAAAAGTTCAAGAAAATGACTCACTACCACCTTCAAAGAGCAATTCAAGATTGGTAAATATTGGCTTTGCCAGTATGCTGCTATTCTATGAAAAAACACAGAAAATGCTTCTTGTGGCTGCAAACTATTACTACATGTTCGGCAAATGTACAGCATAGAGGCTCCATGGTTAGCTTGGTTCCACCCTCGGATAGCTATCTGTGTGGCGTTTGCATATTCTCCCTGTGTCTGTGTAGATTTCCTTCTGGTGCTCCAGTTTCCTCCCATAATCCAAAGATCTGCAGGTCATCTGGACTGGCTCTGCTAACATGCTCATAGTGTTCAGAGATGTTCAAGTTAGGTGGATTAGCCATGGAAAATGCAAGGCTAGAGGGAGAAGGGAATGGTGGTGGTGCTGATGCTGTTCAGAGGGTTGGTGTGGATTCGATGAGGTAAATGACTAAGGATTCTATAATAATAACTGCCTAAAGTTCATTAAAATAAGCAGGTGACATAGTGTTCTTTGGACCAAAACTTTTTGTGGACACTGTTTAACCTTAAACGGTTTCAGATTCCACAAATTGATACTGAGGGTTGCACTTGTGAACCCAATTGCAGCATAGCAGTTGCGCAGAACATGCAAGTTAAATTGTCATTAAAATGCTAGGCAATATGTATTTGGGGACAATGCAATACATAAACTAAATATGTAAGCCTCACTTAATTTCAGTATTAAACTAAAGCAAAAATTGCATTATCAGACATGCATCTTTATTTGTAGAAAGTTATATTTACGTAATGTTTAGAGAAAGCCTATGCCATGAAATAGTGACATGCATTTTGAAATTAACACAAATTAAAGCACATGCAAATTTGACACAGGGATAGGTATTCACACTGAAACAGAGGGCTATGAATTAATTCTCATTCCAGAACATTACTATAAAAGCAAATATTTTTGTGCGGAGAAACGGAAGACAGCATTCACACTTTAAACAGAATCTCCATTTGCTTGTTCGGGTGAATCTGAAACACGGCATGGCATTTAAAAAGAACAGGGAGTTCTAGTGGTGCCCTGGCCAACATTCTTCAAACAACCTCACCACATCATGTTAAGTGAATATACGACTGAGTGCAAACTGGTTGTTGTACCTCTACACCAAATTCACAGCCATGAGGCACAAGAATGTCCATTTATATGCCCACCACAAAAACAGTACTGTTCAAGGAGCAGCTCTGCTTTTAAGATTTTAGAAACTACCTTGTTTACCTCTCGGATTTTAGAAAAGCAGAAGTACCAAATCAGTTTGCAATGTGCAACTATTTATAAGTTGTAATTGCAATAAGTGTTCCTTGCAAGGACCAAAGTTTCCAACGGAAACATTAATTTTCTTTTCTGCTTTAACCAGAATCCTGCTTCAGCCAGAAATTATGGCTAACATTTTGTTTACTCCCCTTCTGAAGATAAAGCAATATAGTTGTCATTACTTCAGGATAAAAACAGTAAACAGAAAATCACTTGATTTTCAGTGTACACATCAGGCAATTACATGTTTCTTTCTCAATACATCTGCAATAATTGTCCCCCACCCCCACAAGTGATCCAGAGTAAAGTGATACATTTGGGCAAGTGAACAGTTTAATGCCATCAGGTAACAAAACAGCTGCCTTCCTGTACCTGTTTACTACAAAAGCTCCCGCAGAATAAAAATGCAGGAAAAGAAGAATCCATGACAAGAGCCAGCTTTAACAGAAGCCTCTCAGCTGTTGGTATTCACATCCTTCAACCCTGACCAGAAGATGTAAAACAACCCTTCCCACTGACCTCCCAGTCAACTTGTACAAGAATTTTAGGATGGGTAACAATAATGAGGGTGAGTGGCATGGAAATCATAAAACATGGATGAATTCAGAAGAATGCCAGTGTTAGAACTCAGCAGATCTGGCAACATCTGTGGAAAGTGAAGCAGAGTTAATGAATCCAATAGGACTCTAGTGAAAGACTATAAGGACTCCGTACATGAACACTATTTCTCCTTCCATCAATGCTGACTGATCAAAGTTTCGCGAGCAGCTTAGTTCAATTTTAAGACCCTAACATCAGTGCCACAATGCTTTATGAAAAATGTTATAGATTTGTGTTTTGTCCTGTAGACGTCTGAAATGTGACTTAGCAATCTTCATACCCATCTATACCTTATCACTCAGCCCATCAGGGATACCTTAAGATGGGTAGGGATGTTGGGTAGCCTGTCTTTCCCTCTCTCGGGTACCCTAAAGTGGACAAGAGATGTTCAGGAAGCCAGAACCTTTCTCGCTTTCCCTTCTCACCTTGACAACAGCGTCAACTTCTGCTCCAGCATCATCTCCAGCTTCTGAGCCTGTCTAGAGAGCCAGTGGTCCACACCGTGCAGCCTGTAGCAGCTCTCCAGCATCAGCCTGAAGTCTGCCACGAACTCGGTGATGCCGCCGTACTGATTGCGCTGGAATTTCTCTTCCATGGTGTGCAGCCAGATAGGAGAAGGCTGAAGAGGGTCGGTCGGCTCTCCTCCACCGGCCTGGACGAAGGGCGCCGTCAGGTTGCGGTGCTTGTCGAGCAGGAAGTCGTTGAGGATACGGCGGCCCTGCTGCACCTCGTAGGTCGGGTCGTCAGGTTCGTCGTCGTCCTCCTCTTCTTCCTGCTGCTCGCTCTCGCCTCCGTCTCGATCCCGGTGCTGACGGTTCCCGAGCTCGGGGGCAACAGGTTCGGCGCCGGCCCCGGCCCCACTACCGTCTTGCGGCCTGCCCGCTACCCCGTTCGCCTTGGGCAAGAGCCTCCCGCTGGCCGACCGCGTCCTGGGCCCTGTCCCCTCGACCCTTCGGGATAGAGGCCGTCCGCCGGCCTCGGCCCTCCCCAGCGAGCCTCGGTCCTCGTCTAGGGGAGACCCGGAGACTGGCGGCGAAGGAGGAGGTCGGTCATCGTTCTCGTCAAATGCCGGGCCTTCATCCCGCGGGGGTGATGGTGCCACCACTGCCGCTCCGGCTCCGGCTCCATCTCCATCTCCTCCGGCGCCGCTCTGCTCCTCGCCTGTAGGCCTCGGCCTCTTGCTTCGTCTTCGACCCGACGCCTCATCCTCGGCCCGATCGAGCGCTTCATTGTCCCGTCGCCCGAGAGCAGCTTCGGTTGGGCTTCCATCACCTTCAGCCGCTGCCGCCGCCGCCGTCGCCGCCGCTTCCATCCCGTTGCCCAAGCCCACCCCCCTCCACCTCCGGGCCTTGGAGAGAAGCCGGGGAGGTGGTGGGGATGGAGGGGCGGTTTGATGGACTCAAGCCCCCGGAGCTGGGGTCTCGCTGCCTGTTGGCCTCCCTGTCTGTTTTCCTGGCTGACTGTGTCCACAGGAAGGGGGACGGGGGTGAAAGGGGATAAGGGTCTCCCCTGACTCGGCCTGTCGCCGACCCCCCCCTTGCACTCAAGATCCGTTCGTTGTCCGCTTCTCTGCACACTGCGGAGCTCCGGCCTGGCCTCCACTCGGGCTCACAGTCCCGTTCACTCCCATTGGCCGGCGCCTCTGTGATTGGCGGCGGTACTCCGGATGGGAGCCGCACTCCATTGGTTGATGGACATTTGATTGACAGGGGACCGCCGGCGCGTGTGGGCTAAGAGGTCGTTCAGGTTTGCTACCTGTGCTCAGGTGTCACATCCACATGTGCAGCACTGTATTATTTCTGACACCACTGGTTGACTTGCGAAAGAGGAGGTTGCTTACCAGATCGGTAGGATTCAATGACGGTCCTGTTTGCTGCAATAATCCATGTTCCTCTGATCGAACAGACGTTTTACAACTTCTCTTATTACAATTTCCCCGTCTGTATCCTCCAAATCATTCAATTTTTATGCATTCTCGGCATGTATGTTGATCTCCAGCTCTCCCCCACGCCCCCAAACTTTTTTTTTGGCAGTTAATGATCGGGACGTTTTACGGGGCGGGCTGTTTTCTACGGCAGCTCAGGCTGCTTGATGAGCTGGGCTCGGAGAAAATAGTTTATGCATCACCGTTTCTTGACTTTTGGAGAGCGTCCGGTGCATCATCAGTTTCTGAGAGCAAGCTTTTAACTTCAGCTCTGGCTCCTTTTCATATGCTGCACGAGCATTCTTTTCCAAACTTACCTTGGTTACACCTTGTAATGCAAAAAAATTACAAAGCTGTAAAAGCTCAGCATGTCAGATAGCACCTGAGGTGAGAATATTTATTGAGCTGCGAGTTTTTCTTTCTCCATCTCAGATATCCAGCAACTGTAATTTTCCGTATTTGTAAGAATTCCACCTTTGAATATCGTCATTTTTCTCTCTACCCCGGGTTATTTTTCCATGACTATTTTTATTCGCCTCTACACTTAGAGTCATAGAGTTATACATGTACAGCACGGAAACAGACCCTTCGGTCCAATGCCGACCAGATATCCCAACCCAATCTCGTCCCACCTGCCAGCACCCGGCCGGTATCCCTCCAAACCCTTCCTATTCATTTAGCAAAGGGACAAAATGTGAAAATATTTTTTCATCAACCAATATAATATAAAATTTAAAGAGAAAATGCTGCAGAAATTCCCCTCATTTGGCAGTATAGGGTGGCGAGAGAAACAGAAACAGGTGTTCTGAAGAAGTCATATTGAACTCAAAATATTAACTATTTCTCTCTCTCTCCACAGATGCTGCGGGGCTCACTTGGTTTCTCGAGCATTTTCAGATTTCTAGCATTGGCAGAATTTTCAGTTTGATTGTTGAATATATTTGCACAGACCCCAGAGCCACCAATTTTTTTGTGTTTCTGAGAGATACTTCTTGTTAGAAAGTTTAAAACTGGAAATGTGAGGCTGTTCTGGTGGGGTGTATTGACACAATCATTCATATTTTGCTTTTATGAGCATGAGTCAATATTTTTCACCTTTGTTGGTAAATCACTTAAAAATTGTCATTATTTAATTCAAAAACCTCTGTGCACTCTGAGAAATGTCAGCTTGGATGTCAGATCACGTTTTCCTGTCCAGACATTGATGCAACTTTCTATTGATAACTGCTCTCAGCGCACATGTTGTTTCTATACTTGGCCCATTGCCACCTCATTTTTTTATTTTGTCATCAACTTTTGTTATTTAATCTTTCTTCCCTTCTATCCCCTTTTGTTTTTTTTTCACCTTTCTCTAAGTTTCCCTGTCTCTGTACTTGCTTAAAACCTGATATATCCTTATCATTTTCCAGTTTTGATGAAAGGTTGTGACCTGAAATGTTAACACTGTTTTTCTCTCTCCACAGGTGCTCCCAGAACTACTGAGTAATTCTAGCATTTTCTGCTTTCATTTCAGATTTCCAGTTTCCACTGTATTTTCTTTTTCCTTTTTAATACTGCATTACAATGCTTGCCACATTGCGGAAGAGCATGGTGTCATATTAATTTCATTTTTATGGACAGCAAAATAACAATATTGGTAGGCCAAGAAGCGTAAGCCTGCATTTGTGTTTCGCTTGGAATCCAGCACAGAAACAGCTGGCTGAGTTCTAGGAGCAAGCTGACTATTCACCAACATTGCCAAGAATGGTACGTGGCCTGGGAAACTGATTGTTGAATTAAAGGAAATAAAATGCATTGTATATAAACTACAATTAAGAACAGTATTTGCAGCATTGGGTAGACCATGCTAACTTGACTTATCTCTGCTTCACTAGCTGCATTTTATTTTTTAGCTGACTGAATTGGTGACGAGTGGAATTGAATAAGCTGTGTGTGTTCTGATCTGAGATTATTGAAAAAAATCATGTAGAAGTACATAAGCTTAAAAATGGTGTGTCTGCAGTAACTCTCCCCACCATGGGCAAAAAGACGAGGAAATACAGTGGGTGGTATTTAATGGAGGTGACTGGGGTCTCACCTACTGGCTCAAGACCAAGTGAGGGCACTACCTTATGGAAAACCTGTCAGATTGTGCCACTCAGGGATTTATCTGGATGAAGGGAAGTTTTCCCTGGGATCAAGGGTTTCAGGACCTGATGCTCCTCCCACCAGAGGCCAGCTGTTCTATTGAACAGCAGCGCCACCAGGGGAGGCAGTGGTTCCTGCTGGCCAAGGCCAAGCATTGTCGTTGGATCCCAGATTGCGGGTGAATAATGATGATGTGGAGGATGATAGTGGGTGATAGGCGGTTGTGGACTAGGTGATTGACAGCAAGGTCAGGAGTTGGTGCTCAGTGCACTTCTTTCCTTTTCCTATTTCCTGGACACTCCATCAGGGACTGAGTCCCTTTGAAAAAGGGATTTCCTATACATCACATCACTCCACCCGACAATGGGAGTTTGTGAATCCAGAGAGCAATTGAAACAGGATTATTGGATATTTTAACACAGTTAGACAGATTCTTCATTAACAAATACATGACGGCATTGAACGTTGACAGAAAGTAAGGTTGAGTCCAGAACCATAGCAGTCGTGATCATTGAAAAATAGGGAGAGGTCTTGAGGGCTTATTTGTTGTACTTTGTTCCTGCTGGCACTGTTTCTTATTACCCAAAGCACTACCGTACTCTTAAGTCTTCATATATATTTTAGTAGCTTAGCAATTTACCTTTTCTTGAATTCCCTCACCACCCACACCCTGTATCCCAATCATTTTGAAGTTCTTACTTATTTTAATTGATGAAGGCATGGTCACGGTCCAGTCTGGGTCGACCTCCCCAGAGGTACACCTTATCCTCCCCAATGGCTTACCCTCTGAGCCATACACTTCATTTTCCCTTTATTCATTTATGAGTAGTTCAGTCCTGTTCATGCATTTATCTTATGTTCATTGCAGTGCTGCTTATGCATTTTGTTCTTAGCTCCTCAAAGTCTTTCATCAGAACCTCATTCCTAATTCTGCTTAGGTCATTGGCTCTTCCTTTGATCATGGGTCAGCTCAGTGGCTCAATGGTTAGCACTGCTGCCTCACAGTTCCTGGGATCCAGGTTTGATTCCAGCTTCCATACTGTCTGTGTAGAGTTTGCATGTTCTCCCCCTGTCTGAATGCTTTGTTTTCCTCCCACACTCCAAGGTTTTGCAGATTAGTGGATTGGCCATGCTGAAATTGTCTGTAGTGTGAATGGATGTATAGGCTAGATGGATTAGCAATGGTAACTGTGGGGCTACGGGATACGGTGAAGGTCTGAGTCCGGATGGGATGTCCTTCACAGGGTCAGTGTGGACTTGATTGGCTGAATAGCCTTCTTCTGAACTTCAGGGGTTCAATGATTCCATGAGCTGAATCCTCCCCCTCCTAATCCATGAGAAGATATCTTTTTTTTTTAATGCACTATAGACTCAGTCTTACTGGGTCGCCGCCATCTTGGATCCCCCCGAGAAGATATCTTAAACCCTGCATCAGGACTGCAACATCACCTTAAGAAGTCCTAGTTACACTACAAAGACCTTACTGCCCATTACCATTCTAAGTCACTCCCACCAATTGTATAACCTCCTGTATCACTGTGTCATAGTCAAAGTATTCATTTAGTCTGCAGTCTTTAGTGACTTCAGAACAGGCAGCAATAAGCACATAGTTCATAGATTAGGGCAAAGCCCAACTCTGCTTTAGCACTGCAGTTTGGTGTCCCCATTACCTCCCACTTGCTCCAAACGAAAGGAGTAGCCATGGGCACCCGCATGGGCCCCAGCTATGCCTGCCTCTTCGTAGGATATGTGGAACAATCCATCTTCCGCAACTACACTGGCCCCACCCCCCACCTTTTCCCCCGCTACATCGATACTGTATCGGCGCCGCCTCGTGCTCCCACGAGGAAGTTGAACAGTTCATCCACTTCACCAACACCTTCCACCCCGACCTCAAATTCACCTGGACAGTCTCAGATTCCTCCCTCCCCCCCCGACCTTTCTATTTCTATCTCAGGCGACCGAATCAACACGGACATCTACTACAAACCGACCGACTCCCACAGCTAACTGGACTACACCTCCTCCCATCCTGCCCCCTGCAAAAACGCCATCCCATTCTCCCAATTCCTTCGTCTCCGCCGCATCTGCTCCCAGGAGGACCAGTTACAAAAACGCACATCCCAGATGGCCTCCTCCTTCAAGGACCGCAATTTCCCCCCCGACATGGTCGACGGTGCCCTCCACCGCATCTCCTCCACTTCCCGATCCTCCGCCCTTGAACCCCGCCCCTCCAACCGCCACCAGGACAGAACCCCACTGGTCCTCACCTACCACCCCACCAATCTCCATGTACAGCGCATCATCCGCCGTCACTTCCGCCACCTCCAAACAGACCCCAGCACCAAGGATATATTTCCCTCCCCACCCCTATCAGCTTTCCGTAGAGACCACTCCCTCCGCGACTCCCTTGTCAGATCCACACCCCCCACCGACCCAACCACCACTCCCGACACCTTCCCTTGCAACCGCAGGAGGTGCAACACTTGCGCCCACACCTCCCCCCTCACTTCTCTCCAAGGCCCCAAAGGAAACTTCCATATCCGCCACAGATTCACCTGCACCTCCACCCACATCATCTACTGCATCCGCTGCAGCCGGTGTGGCCTCCTCTATATTGGGGAGACAGACCGCCTACTTGCGGAGCGATTCAGAGAGCACCTCTGGGCCACCCGGACGAACCAACCCAACCAACCTGTAGCACAGCATCTCAACTCCCCCTCCCACTCCACCGAGGATATGCAGGTCATTGGACTCATCCACCGCCAAACCACAACAACCCGACGGTCGGAGGAACCTTTTATCTTAGCCTGCTGGACAAACTTTCCTCATTCCTGAAGAAGGGCTTATGCCCGAAACGTCGATTCTCCTGTTCCCTAGATGCTGCCTGACCTGCTGCGCTTTTCCAGCAACACATTTTCAGTCCCCATTACCTGCCTGATTTCTGGTCACATCTCCTGGAGTTGAATACTAACCAGGCCTTCACCACTAATTAACTGAAGAGGTATGACATCCTTCTGGATAAAGTGAGCAAGTAACTCTCTCCCTAGCTGATGGTCTGCAATGTGTGTACCTCAGACTCCAGCCCAACAACCGGGCTAAATTTCCTCAGGATTCAAAAGCTTACTACAGATGTGCTCCACAAATAGTGCAATTCCATTACATGACCTGCACTGCCATCCTATATTACCTTCTTCTGTTTAGTTGATTAACATAAAAATCAGGGCTCATTTGCTGTTATTCAGCCATGTACTTTATATTTGTTTCTGTACTCCTTTATTGATTAAATTATGTAACTCTTTTTTTAACAATGGTATATTTATCAGATTATAATTTAATGAAAGTTTGGAATATTTTAATGTTGACTTTAATTAAATTTCTATTCCTCCCCTCCCCCAGTTCTGGTTAATATATCAAACAATAAAACTAGTTATGTGATAACTTATACATAGAGTTTTGAGAGGTATTATTATCATGTTTAAACTTATCATTCATCCATAGTTGTCAGTTCTGCCTTTGTTTTGATGCAGCTTTAATGAAATTAGACAATTTTTTCGGGAAGTCAAGACATTAAGAGCATTTTTAGAAACTTGGATAATTCTCTACTACTTTTCAAATTTAAGTTGGGAGCACTCTTTGTGTTGCTGCAGTAAAAGTCAGTCCCATCACAATTGAGTTTTTTGCCTTCTTGAACACTATAAATCTGTTCCATCATTACAATGCTAAAGATTTTCCTTTGCTATCTGCTCTTCAAGCCTGCCTTCCAATTACTGCTTTGCAAGTCTGTCATATTTAATCAGGTAGAAATTGGAATTTGTTATCTCCAAAGATCAAAATCGAGGACATAAGAACATTAGTAATAGGAATAGCAGAGACCTCAAACCTATTTTGCCATTCAGCAAGATTATAGTTAATCATGGCCTCAACTCCAATCTCTTACCTGTTTTCCAAAGCTCTTGACTCTCCTGTAGTTCAAATTTGACAATCTCAGCCTTAAATGTATTAAAAGACCAAACCCTCTGAACTCTCTAGGGTGAAGAATTCTAAAGGTTAACAAGTCTCTGATAAAACAAATGTCTAATAATAACTTTCTTAAATGGGGGTACCCTTTATTCTCAATTATGTCCCCTACTTTAGAGTACCCCACCATGATTAATTCCACTCTCTCAGCATTTATACTGCCTCCTCAAAATCTTGTCCCGATAAGATTACCATTTATTCTTCTAAGCATTTTCTGATGAAGGGCTTATGTCCAAAGTGTCGGACTCTCCTGCTCTCATGTGCTGCCTGATCTGCTGTGCTTTTCCAGTGCCACATATTTTGACTCATTCTTCTAAGCTTCAATGCGTATGGACCCAACCCTTCCTCAACCTTTATTCATTAATCAATGTACTGAACCTCCTCAGAATCCCTTCCACTGCATATATATCCTCCTTAAAAAAGGAGACTAAAATTGTACATGATGCCATTGCACTGGCACTTTTTTTTTTCCTTCATGTGCAACAGCAACAAGTGTTCACTGTACTAACTCTTTCTCATTTTACTTATTTTAGTTCATGGAATGTGGGTTTGCTGCCTTCACTTAATTGCCCTCTAAGATGGTGGTGAGCCAAATCCTTAAACTGCTGCAGTCTTTGTGTTATAGGTGCACCCACAGTGTTGTGAGGGAGGAACTTCCAGGATGTAGTCTTCATCACTCATGATCAGTGTTAGATGTGCTCCCTTCCCTTTTCCCTTTTTAATTGCAGCTGGATTTTACCCAAACTTGTTCCACTTTCCCTTGAATACTGCCCTCAGGTAGATATTCAGCTTCTGCCATACATTTCTGCCATACCCTTCTGCGGCTCTTCCAGAATCTGGTAACCAGATTCCTGGGTCTGTCCGGTTAACTTTTGTCACCTAGCCAGTCCTTACTTGTCTTTTTCTTGACTAATGGCCTATTCGTTTGTGTTCTGCCTTGACCCTTTCTGATTGAGAAGGCTCATAGTTTGCAATCATTTATTGCAAAAGAAATTGAACATAAGATTAAGGGTTTTATGTATCAATTATACAGGGGGTTCGTGAAACCACACCTTGAATACTGTGTGCAGGTCTGGTCTTCTAATTGAAGAAATAAGTCAATGTGTTAGATGTGGTTCAGAGGTGTTTTCCTAGACTAATAGCTGGAATGAGTGGAATGTCTTATGAGAATGGACAGGCTGGAATAATTACTACTGGAGTTTAGAAGCGTGAGGGATGATTTGATGGAAGTGTGTAATTTCCTGAATAGTCTTGATAAGGTGGATGTGGAAAGGATGCTTCCTCTTGTGGGTCAGTCGAGAACGAGGCGGCATTGTTTTAAAATTAGGAATTGTTCTTTTAGGACAAAGATGAAAATAAATTTTCTGTCAGAGCATTCGACAACTTTGAAATTCTGCATCAGAAGGTTGTCGCAGCAGGGTCACTGAATATTTTTATGGAAAGGGTAGCTAGCTGTTTGTGGGCAAGAGGTTTCAGAAGTAGATGGGAACGTGGAATTTGAAACAGATTAGCCATGACTTTCTTGAATTTCAGATCAGCTCGAGAGGCCGACTGGCCTACTTCTGCTCCACATTTGTTCACGTGATACTTCTAGTCTGCGTTCAGCCCTGTTTAGTTCAGTTGGATCTTTCTGGGCCACCTTATACCTCATGCACTTTACTGTGCCTGTAGAATTAGTGAACCTCTTAGTTCCTGTCCTTTTTGCTGCTGGTTCTCTCCCCAACATTACCAGCTTCTCTGAACTGCCCTTTTATGTTTGGGGGAAAAGTCATGCTTTCAACCAAGTTATACCTCAATAAAATATGTTTCCTGGCTTTGGCAAGATTGGGACTACACCCACTGTTGCAGCATACATGATAAGTTCACTTTGCAAGTAAACTTTTAACCAGTGGGATCTCTATACTTTTCTGCATGAATTATTTTATCAGTGTACTGGAATTGAACTTACTTTCATGTGACAATACTTTTATTCTCCCTATTAGCAATGCAGGCAAGTCTCAGAGAATGCTGAATTCGCGCTCTGATTGCTTAAAATAGCCAATGGTCACCATTCCTCTCAACATAATTCTCCTAATAGCTATCCTGCTCAACAGTCATGCCTGAGCAGACACTGACCACTTTTAATGCTACAATTACTAGTTTAGTAGCCAATAATTTTCCTTTACAAGCTCTTTAAGCCCTGTCTTCCCATAGTCAAAGCCAATAATTTTCCTTTACAAGCGCTTTAAGCCCTGCCTTCCCATAGTGGAAGATCTTGGGGCAGACTTCCACCTGTCCTTTCTCCAGATCCATTTTAATGGTTGAGGATGGTACTACTTTCTTTCTGGTTTCCCTTTTTATTCCAGCTTGTGTCAGGAGTATTTATTTCCCTCTTCTCTCTCTCTGATAACTGATAGTTTTCAGACTCCTTGGATTTATGAGTTTGTGTGTTCACTCATAGTTAACTTATCATAGTAAACTACTACCCACTGTTTGGCTACATATCTCTGGATTGGAATGGGTACTGAGGCTGCGTACTCATTGATGAGAATTGCCTGACAAAGGTTTTTGTAAGTTGTCTCAATATTAAGTGCCCATATCCATTTGGCAAAAGAGCATGGTTGAATCCATTGAAATTCAAGGTATGTCTGGTCAGATCGTTTCTTAATAGTATAGGATTTTTGCCTGCTCTGCAAACACAATCTCCTTGTTGTACTGGCAACTTTAATTTCTCTGCTAGACACGTGAAAGGGATGAAAAAGGTGTCTACTTCTTCCTTACCAAATTTGGGAATTAAATGGGCAAATTTGAATACATCAGCACTGAAGAGTAAGTATACTTCCCTTCCAGAGCTGCCTTCAATGAAACTTTTCTCAGTATGAGCTGTTTAAATTTAAACTCCTTTTTCTTTTCCGTGAAATTCTCTCTCTCCATTCCGCTCTCTTCTCTCTTTCTCCTTTTCCTAATCTTTCTTTCTCTTTTTCTCATTTCTGAGATTTTCTTTCTTTTTTGCATATTGAAATTGCAGTTCTAATCTGAGTTGTTCTAATTTTAATGTATCCATTCCACTACCCTCCATTTCCACCATAGATTTTGCCATCTGTCTTGCAATTATGTTTTCCTGGCTTTTAGGTAGAAATTTTGCTTCTAAATGTCTGGCATTTCAAATGTGCCTTTTAATTCTTCCAAGAATAATAATCATTTTTTTTCTTGCCACTTAATTCACTATTGTTGTACCTGAGACTACAACTGTTTAGCTGATATCTTGAATCCTCAGCAGCAACAAATTTTATGGAATCTGGTGTTTTAGATGGTGAGATGAGAAATAGCGGAAAGTTTTTCCATCCCTGCTATTACAACTCATCCCCTCAAGATGGCGGTGGAATAGGAGACTCCAACTAGAACTCCTCCACTCCTTTTGTTTCCTTCTCTTTCTTTCTCCATTTTCCCTGCTTTGATCTCTCGGCAGGTCCCAACCTGGACTCTCAGCAGCTCGTGATGGATCCCGGCCTGGTCTCTCGACAGCTTGTAGTGAGTCCCGGCCTGTTTTCTTGGCGATTTTTGGTGGGCCCTGGTTTGGTCTTACAGTGGCTTGTGGTGGGTCTTAGCCTGATCTCTCGGTGGCCTGTGCCAGCTCTCAGCCAGGTCTTTCGGTTGTATCTCATGGCAGTGTCTCTGCTCGGTATGCGAGTGGATCCTGCCCAGGCATTTTCGTGAGGCACCGGGGAGATCAGAGAGATGGCAGCTTCAGCATCAGTTATGGTATCTGCAGCAGTGGCATCAAGAACAGAGAGCCAAGGTCTCCCAGAGAGTGAGACAAACGGAGGTCTCATCAAAGCATGTTGAACTTTGAACTTATTCCTTTTATTTTGCAGGTTTAAACTACGAAAGACATTAGTGAAAACTATTACTTTTTCCTTTCTTAATTTCTTATTCTATGAAGTAGTGCTTAACTTTTTAACTCTCGTTTCTCTTACAACTTAAGCTAAGCTTTTTTTGTACCTAAGCTTTGTTTGTACCCAAGTGCCTTCATACCTAAGATGGTGCCATGTGTGGCGACATTATACACTTTTCACTGTACTCCTGTACTTGAATATGCATGACAATAAAATCTAAAATCTTTGAGTTCTCTGTGAATGGATGCTTTTGGGATTTGTTTCATAACTTGTTCTGGTGGTTTAGTTGATGAGATGAAAAATATTGGAGGCAGAGTCTTCCCATCTCTGCTATTACAAATCGATTTTCCTTTTTCCCATCTGATGACCAAGCAACTACTGAAATATGTTTCATTTGTGTATTTTGAGTCTGGCTCCATAGTCTTTCCAAGCTGGATAGTTGCAGGTAGCCCTTTCCTATCTGCTACGTGAAACCTCTCATACAGATGTGAATTAAAACCGATGGTGCAAATTTCTTGATGCCTGATTCAGTTGAACGGTTTGAACGTCTTTAGCTAAAATGGTAATTTCAGTACAGGTAATTCTATTTATTCCATATAAGTTTCCTGACTCTACCTCAATATGTGGTCAGATGATTGCTGCAACCATTTTAGCACACCTTTCTTCCATTTTAGTCTCAGGTAATAAAATCAGATGATGGACATTGAAAACTTGATCATCTATATAGTACCACTATTGTTACCAGTTTCTGGTTAAAGCTAACCTGCAGGGTGTTAATAGTGGGACACTCATCAATGGTAATGCCACTGTGCCATTCAATGTCAAGGGAAGATGGTTAAACATTCCTTCCCACTTGTCTAAACTCATCGGTATTTAACATCAGACACTGCTGGTGAGGTAAATAATCCTTGTTAATGTCTGGCCAGCGTTAAGTTTGCTAATGTTGTCCTTTAAAGTTAAGAAGAAGGAAGTGGTTATTAATTCTCTGAGTCCATAAAAGTAGGGAGTAGTTTTAACAATGGAGATTGACAGAGCTGTAAGACTGAGTAGTCAATAAACTCTGTCCACAAGGAGGATGTCTTGATTATCTGTCTCACACCTGGCTTGGATTCATATTGACAATCTGATATTCATTTTCTTTCACTCATCAGTGCATTTGGTTTGCCCATTTATTGTTTGCTAAAAATGATTTTTTTTAAGTTTCCATGCCAGAATTGGTTCAATGGTAGTACAGTTGCCTGTGAGCTAGAAGGATCAGTGCTGGGACTATCGATGTTCACAATTTAAATTGACAATTTGATATTTGGAGTCAAAACCAAAATTTTTAAAATTGTGGATGGCACCCATTTGAAGGAGAGAGATTACAATCAATACTGAGGAGGTAAACAAATTGCAGGAAGCTATTAATACACTTGAAATATTGGTAAATGGTGTTCAACACAGATAAATTTGTGCTAGTACATTTTGGTGGAAAGAATAGTGTGTTCAATTAATAGAATGTGCAAATCTAGGTGTGTTTAAAGAGCAAAAGGATCTGAATAAAACATACCAATCACAAAAAATTATGTCACACGGTAATAAGGCCATAAAAAAGAAACAAACTAAGCACTTGGTTTACTTCTGATGGAATAGATTTGAAAGGTAAAGAAATTATGCAAAACATTATGAGAAAACTATATCAAATCTTAGTTGTACAAACCGTACACAGAATATTGTGCAGGCTTCATTACTAGAAAGGATATGGAAACCTGTACAGGATGTAGAAAAATGTGGAAAGATGATACAAATAAGCGATTATACATGTCCAGTAACTATTGACAGGCTTTATGTCTTTTGTCTTGAAAAACAAGGCCAAGGTGTCACTAAATAGCAGCGTTAAAAATTATGACAGGTTTGGATACATCGGATATACAAGAATGGGGCTGGATATTTATTGAATTGAGAAAGGAAATAGGTGGGGTGTGATTCACAATATTGGGACACCTGAACTCAACAGGACTATTTGAACTCATTCCTGAGTTCAAACAGGGTACTTTCTGACTTTTCCAAGGTTTTTAATTTGCAATGTTGCAGTCACAAAAGGATGAGATCCACTGTACTTGAAGGTTGGTAAGATCTGTATGACTGTCATATTCTCAGTATTTTTTGTAAATTCCCTGCACATTAAACTTTTAAAAAAGGCTGCAGCTCTCAATGAGAGTTTAAAAAAATGAACCTCTGCTAGACTACTTGGATTGACAGACATATGCTGTTTGTGGAGATTTGATCCTTCACAAAATGCTTTAATGTTCTCCAACATTTACTGTTGCAAGAGATATTATTAGATTCCCTACAGTGCAGAAACAGGCCCTTCAGGCAAACGAGTCCATACCAACCCTCCGAAAAGTAACCCACCCAGACCCATTCCCCTACTAATGCACCTATCACTATGGGCAATTTAGCATGGCCAATTTAGTATAGCCAATTCACCTGACCTGCACATCTTTGGACTGTGGGAGGAAACCCGCACAGACACTGGGAGAATGTGCAAACTCCACGCAGACAGTCGCCCGAGGCTGGAATTGAACCCGAGTTCCTGGCGCTGCGAGGCAGCAGTGCTAACCATTGAGCCACTGTGCAGCCTTTAATGATATAGTTATGATGTTGTTGCCAAAACAGTGGCATGTGACCTAATTGTATAAAGCTCTCAGTCTCCATTGTACTGAGCTCTGTCTACCTGTAGCATGATATGCTGAGGGTACTGTAGGTAATGATTGGTTAACACACAGGAGACAGAGAGTCAGGGTTATTGAGTCTTTTTCAAGTAGGAAAGATTTAACGAGTGGAGTGCCACATGGATCAATCCTGGGACCTCAATTATTTACTATCTACATTATGACATGGAGGACAAGGCAGAGTGTAGTGTATCCAAATTTTCTGATATAAAAATAGATGGTAGTGCGTTTTGTGATGAGGTCACACTGAGAAAATGTTTCCATTAATGGGTGAATTTTGAACTAGGGGACATAGCACAGAATAAAAGAACACTCATTTAAAACTGAGATGCAAAGGAATTTCGTTTCTCAAAGAGTAGTGAATGTCTGGAATTCTCTGCCTTAGAGTTCTGGAGTCTAGATCATTGAAAGAGTTTAAAGAGGAGGTTTGTTCAATGTATCCTTTCAGTTGCATGACACTGTATCCTGTTCCACAGCTACCTGATGAAGGAGCAGCGTTCCAAAGCTAGTGCTTCCAAATAAACCTGTTGGACTATAACCTGGTGTTGTATGATTTTTAACTTTGTCCACCCGAGTCCAACGCTGGCTTCTCCACATTTTTATAAATCAAATTTGTCATCTGTGCTATGATACACCTCTGGCACAAGCAGGACTTCTGGGTCTCCTGACCCAGAGATGCAGACACTATCACTGCGCAACAACAGCTCCCTCACCCTTTGTTTTTTTTCAAAAACAGGTAAGGTTTGTGTTCAACTGCTCCCTTTCCCTGTATTCTGTTCTTGAGTTTGCACTGACAGCATCTAATGACAGACATTGGTCGGTTCAAACAGCCCGAAGCTCCCTGCAGCAACTTATTTCAGCCACTAGATGGAACCTGGTTAATCTAAACCAAATGAATCTTTTTAAATATTGCAAACAGTTTTGTATCTCCCATATTTAGTGATTCATTTTATTTGCAAATTATTTCAGCTAAGAATAGAGTACAATGCTGCACATGTACAATATTTCAACATGTACAGTACAGTTCCATAATTACAAAACCCCAGATTTACCATAACTTCCTTTGGGAGCTGAAGGTGTGCAGGTTAGGTGGATTGACCTTGCTAAACTGCCCCATGGGGATGTGCAGTAGGTGGATTAGCCATGGTAAATGTGGGGTAATGGGGATAGTGGAGGCTGGGTCTGGGTGGATGTTCTTCAGAGAGTCAGTGTAGACTCAATGGGCCGATTGGCCTCTCTCTGCACAGTAGTGATTCTATTCTATGAATAGGAAGGGTTTGGAGGGATACCGGCCGGGTGCTGGGTTGGGTTGGGTTGGGATATCTGGTCAGCAAGGACGGGTTGGACCAAAGGGTCTGTTTCCATCCTGTACATCTCTATGACTATGATTAATTTAAAGTCATGTCACTTGAACTGTTACAGTCCACTTGCTATAGGTAGACCCTCAGCAGGATGTTTTACAATTTTGACTTCCTTGCCAATGCTTAACTACATTTGATTTAGCATCAAAAGTTATTGGATTCCTGATCCAAGTGTTATTCTGCAAGTGAGATAATGAGTGACATCAGGCTATTCAACGACAGGGGAAACCTCAACCCAGCCAGATTCTGTCTTCATTAAATAATTACACAAGCTTATTAATTTCCAACAATAGCGAGCATAAAGGAATTGGGCAGGATATTTGCAAAATACTCTTTGAGCTTTCGTAGTTACTATAGATCAGGTGTTGTTCGAGTGGGACATTTCACAAGAGAGCCATGTTGGTTGGATTTTTCCGTTCCCTTCAGCTAGATAGACTTTTTCACGTGAACCTGCTTGAAGTAGGAGTTCATAACAATGCAATGAGGTTAACCAAACATCTGGACCCTTGGTAAATGCCAGGAGTAGCAGACTATCTCTTTAACCAATGAAATCTTTACAGTACAGAAAAAAGCCTTTCAGCCGATTATGTCTGTGCCAGTCATCAAGCATTCTATCTCCTCTAGTCCCATTTTCTAGCACTTGTCTATAGTTTCATATGCTATGGTGCTTCAAGTGAACATTTAAATACTTCTTAAATGCTGTGACTGTTCCTTCCTCTATCACTCTTTCAAGCAGGAAGTTCTAGATACCCACCACTCTACAGGTGAAAATATTCTTCCTTAAATCTCCTCTAAACCTCCTGTTCCTTAAATAAATGCTCTCATGTTATTGACTTATTGCAAAAGGGAGAAGTTTCTCCTCATCTACCCCTACCGGAATCTTGTACACCTCAATCAAGTACCCCCTCACTCTTCTCTACACTAAAGAAAACAACCCGGCCACCTAGTTTCTCTTCATAGCTGAAATGCTCCAGCCCAGGAAATTTGTGGTGAACCTCCTCCTTGCCCTCCCTAGTGTAATCATATCCTTTCTATACTGCAGTGACCAGAACTGCACATAATACTTCAGCTGTGGTCCAACCAATATATATACCTCCATCATAAACTCCTTGATTTTATATTTGATGTCTTATCTAAAAAAGGCAAGTTACCCATATGCCTTCTTAATTACCTTATCTACCTGTAATGCAGTCCTCAAGGATCTATGGACATGCACACCAAGGTGCCTCTGATCCTGTATAGGATTAAAAAACTGGGCACTTCAAAAAAGTGAAATGAATGGAATAAAATCAGTTACAAAAACAAGATTGGATTAAGAGAGAGGTGAAGAAAAAACAGTAAAAATAAAAGTCAAATTTTGACATTTTAAAAATGTTTTATTTCAAATGACTACATAGAAGAATGAGATTGAGCATTTTAAATTGTTCTCATTCTATATCCAAGATATGAATTGGCATTGCACTGGCAATTATGATTTGATTATAGTTTTATGAACAAATTTAACTTTTTCCATGGTGAGTTCATGAGGAATCAATAGTAAGAGTTAGCAAGTTTATAAAGATAACAGAGTGGTTAAAGATTGAACATTATTTGTACAAAGTTTTGCAACTCATATTTTGTAGCTTCATACCCTAAATTGTGGACGATTTGCACTTTGATAATAATGATGTGCATCATTAGCATGTTGTTATTTTTCCAAAGAACTCTGGTTCATTGATTTGGACTGATGAGTTGTCACAATGTGAAAAGCTATGATGAATCCTGAGATATTTCAAAGCTACCATGTTGAGTATAACTTATATTGTTCATGGTACATCATATGTTTGTTTGTTCCTTTACCTGTCCTTCCACTTTGATTGTCCTGCAACACGTAATAAAATTGGAAGACAAAATGCATTTTGAATGTAAAGAAAGGGCACTTAATGTTAAATTTATTATTCAGTAAGACTGTTATACACAGGTTATGTGAAGATTTGTAAGTTTTCCTTACTTCATCTGATGAACAGTAGGGATGAAGCAGCAATAGCTCAGGATCCCACTCAATCACTTTGCTCAGAATTATTTTTCTCATCTTTTTTTTCTATTTCGCTCCTCCTTTCTTGCAAACATTGAGCTTTTGCAGCTGTATAGTTATATAGATGCAAATCAATCAATCTCCAGTACCTCACTAGCAACTTGTATTTCTATAATGTCTCTCACATCTCAGAAAGTGTCTTCCAAAAGCAATTGAGAAAGAGCAGACACTGAGTAAAAGTTAGATTAAAGCTTAAAAGAGTAAAAAGCACTGTAAAAGAGAAGGCAGTTCAAGAATACACAAAGGGAGAAGATGAAGGACGTTCTGAGAATTGGAGATTAAGGGAGCATAGGCATTATACGGTCCTTGTCAAGAGTGTGGTGCTGGAAAAGCACAACAGGTCAGGCAGCATCTGAGGAGCAGGAGAATTGGTGTTTCGGGCATGAGACTGATGATGAAGGGCTCATGTCCAAAACATCAACTCTCCTGCTCCTCCGATGCTGCCTGACCTGCTGTGTTTTTCCAGCACCACACTCTCAACTCTGATCTCCAGTATCTGCAGTCCTCACTTTCTTCCCATTATACAGTCCTTGGCTAACATGCCAGTGCTGTAGAGGAGAGAAGGAGAAGTGACAATTGTGCTATGAAAAGAAGAGGGTGCATTCACCTGCCTCTGTCTGAAAGAGTTGAGAGGGATGAGTCCACAGAATAGCAGAAGGCTATCTCAAGGATTTTCAGATTGATTTATTGAAGAACAGAGATTCGGTAAAATGCTGGAGTTGATGGAACTGCAGACACTGAGGCAGATGAGGACATGGATAACTATGTTCCTTTGTTTGTGAGGGTGAGGTAGTGGTGATTTGAGTTGGAAAATTTATTTTATAGGGGAGGTGATGGCCTAGTGGTATTATTGCTGGACTGTTAATCTAGAATCTGAACTAATGTTCTAAATACCCAGGTTTGACTCCTACCACTCTCAATTCAATAAAAATCTGGAATTAAGAATCTAATGATGACCATGAATCCATTGTCAATTGGTGGAAAAATCAACCTTTCGAGAAGGAAACTGCCATTCTTACCTGGCCTGACCTACATGTGAGTCCAGACTCACAGCAATGCGGTTGACTCTCAACTGTCCTCGGGGCAATTAGGGATGGACAATAAATGCTGGCCCAGACAATGATGCCCACATCCCATGCATAAATATTTTAAAAATTCAGCAGATATATGAAGTAGTCCTTTCTTTATTATTTAACCCTTATGTGACTTTTCTACTGCTCCATTTTTAGGGTTTGATTTCTCAGTGCAGGGTGGCTGCATAAAATTCATGGGGTGCCATTAAATGGGTGTCATTGGAGAAAGGCACTACTGGATCTCAAACTGGATTGTGCAAGTGCACATTAAGTCAGCCTGTCAATTTCATTTCACACCGAACAAGTGGCTTAACAATAGTGACCCAGTTGGCAACAGACTTTGCTGTTTTCATCATATTTGGGAACAAATTTCTGTTTCTGCTCAGAAATAAAATGCTTACCAAAAATCAATACATTTTAAGAAAGGCCAGCTCAGTTCACTTTCTATTTCAAAGTTTTGTTTCAGGTCAGTGAAGCATATTATCTGATGCGGAATGTTGGTAATATTTCAGGTTGTTTTCAATTGACCTGGAGTCTCGCTGCTCCTTTGCTAGTTTCCCTTCTTGCTTTTATGCTGCTGTACTGAAAAGGTTGAAAGTTATTGGTATTAAAATAAGAAGATGAAGATAACCGCATGCACCATGTGGCTAAAAGGAAAAGGGTAGGGAGAGGTGGACATTGTATATATATGAACCTTGCATATTTTCTTGTGAATTGGCAAATTTTAAAAGTGAATTAACAGCTTTGGAGTGTGATATTCTTGTATTCATAGCTCCCATGCCTTATCCTCTTTGAATGTTGTGGGCAATAACATGTGGAAGAAGCTACTATCTTATTGGCTTGTGAAGATCAAAATCAACCAATGAAATAGTGGACCCAAAATATGTGTCTGACCCATGACATTCAAACTCAGTGGTTAGCACTGCTGCCTCACAGCGCCAGGGACCCAGGTTCAATTCCCACCTCGGGCAACTGTCTGTGTGGTGTTTGCACATTCTCCCCGTGTCTGTGTGGGTTTCCTCCGGATGCTCCGGTTTCCTCCCACAATCCAAAGATGTGCAGGTAAGGTGAATTGGCCATGTTAAATTGCCCGTAGTACGAGGTGCATTATTTAGGGGTAAATGTAGGGAAATGGGACCGGGTGGGTTAGTCTTTGGAAGGTCGGTATGGACTTGTTGGGCCGAAGGGCCTGTTTCCACACTGTTGGTAATCTAATCTAAACAGTAGTCGTCAGAAAGAGCAAAGCAATGGAAACAATAACCTCACTATATAACTTTGCTGCTCAGCGGAAAAAAAGGTAGGTTCAGGACAGAGGCCAATCATTTATGTGGGTGTCAATACCAAAGTTTGTGGCATTTGTTTCCTATCTCTAACTGCTCTTAAACTTTCCAGGCCATATCAAAGGGCAGTTAGAGTCAATTACATTGCTGTGGGTCTAAAGTCACATGTAGGTCACACCCAGTAAGGGTGGCAGATTTCCTTCTGTAAAGAATATTAGTGAACCAAATCCAAACCCTATAAAAATAGATTTCTGGTATCTAAGATTAGCTATCAAATAATTTTTATAAAATAATCAGAATTTATCAATTAATTGAATTAAATTCCAATAGCTGCTGTAGTAGAATTTGTGCCTGTGTTCCAAAATAAAGAGCCTGGGCCTCTGGCTTAATAATGCAGTGAAATTACCACTACGCCCCCATGACCCCAAAGTCTTTAGACCTGCTGACCTCAGAGGAGAGTAAAATCAAGGTTCAAAATGGGTAGCTAAGCCAAACATTCGACAATCCCATTAGTTAGGTGAATTTCAAATCAATGTTAAAGTATAAGACAGAACTTTGAATACAGAGGATAATGGTATGATTGAGGAGTCATGAGGCCAAGATTGGACATTCTGAATTGACCCACAGCGGAGAAAACAAGCCTGACAGAAAATTGGTCAAACTAAATTAAACAGCAGCTAGCGGCTATCAGCTACTGAGAACAGTGGAAATCAAGATCAAATAGACTACAAAAGTTCAAGGGGAACCAGTTACAATCAGCCCAAAGGTTATGTTTTGTGTATTGGAGAAGTGTCAAACAGTCATTCTGGCATCTTGTCTGCCTGAGTATGTGCAACATCCTGGCATAAAGAAGGGGGTTGGTCCGATCCCATTGGATGATTTGAACCCAGCTCATGATTTGATTAGCCAAAGGCCATGGGACATTTGGAAGGTCCATTGCGAGGGGGGCCAAACACACATATACACCTAGAAGCCATCCCTCAGTGAAAATTCAGCAAAAAGGTGCAGTAAAGACTTAACCTGGCCCAGCAGCAAATCTCTGACTATCTGGAGAAAGAGAGAAGATCCCCCCTGATCTGTGAGACCTAGCTTTGTGGAAGAAAGCCAGTCCTACACCAAACAGGAAAGAAATTCTAATTAACTCAAACACTTGGATTGTTGCAGGTAATATCCTTTCTCAGATAAATACAGGTAGATAGACAGTAAATATTAAGGGAAAATGCCCATATTGTGTTTTAGATTAGATTAGATTAGATTAGATTACTTTACAGTGTGGAAACAGGCCCTTCGGCCCAACAAGTCCACACCGACCCGCCGAAGCGCAAACCACCCATACCCCTACATTTACCCCTTACCTAACACTACGGACAATTTAACATGGCCAATTCACCTGACCCTGCACATCTTTTGGACTGTGGGAGGAAACCGGAGCACCCGGAGGAAACCCACGCAGACACGGGGAGAATGTGCAAACTCCACATAATCAGTCGCCTGAGGCGGGAATTGAACCTGGGTCTCTGGCGCTGCAAGGCAGCAGTGCTATTTTGTTAATAAAATCGAGTTGAACCCTTTGTGACCCTTTGTGGCCTCCCTGACAAGAGCATTTTGGTAAAGTGTTTTTAATACATAAACTGGTCAAAGTGTCCAAAGCATGGACAACATTGTCATCCCTGGGTGTGCTTCAATTAAGAGTGTTTGTACAACTTGCAATATCAAACCATACGAACCTGAACTCTCAACATTCAGTCTGTGCCTGATTTAAAGAGGTAGTTGCCCCACATGCTGACCAGGATTCAGGTAGGTGAAAGAGGTGAGGGCCATTAGCCAAGTGCTTCCAATATGAGGAGCCAGAGTTAGTGCAAGGTTGGGGACCCATGGAAAAGGATGTCCAGCATAGACTAGCGCAGAGTATGGAACAGGCAGAAAACAAATGCAACGAAGCCAAATTGAGTGTTAGAGGACCGATGTGGTGACAACAAGCCAGATATTACAGTCAGGGACTCACGATGACACAGGGAAGGTAGGATAGAGTCAAGGACACACAAAGTAAGAGATATTGGGAAGGTTTGGAACCCAGTCACTGAGAAGTGAAAAAGCACTTAACATAATGTCAGCAACCTGCAAGAGAGAGCGACAGCAGTAAATTAGAAGGAAACAATAGAAATGGCACAGTGCCCACAATGGGAGAAAATACTACGAAAGTGCCTAAATAAGAAGTGACCCAGATGGGTCCATTACTGTGAGCAAATAATGGGTCTAGGATTTGTAGTACAGAAATTCTGGGAGGCCACATGGAAAGCTGAAGGGAGGTGTGATTTAATCCTCAGCAAGGTCTACAGCAATGGCCCGATAGATGGAGCAGCTGAGGTAGGGAACGGGGGGTGGTAAAGCTAAGTAAGGAGCTGGAGGAAGGGAACCAGGAACTGGGGAAATTAAGAGTCAAAGCAGAAGAGCAGGACCAGGTGAACGTGGTACATTTGAGACAATTTCAGACCCCGTGTGATCAAACATATCAGGAGCCGCAGTACACAGTCAGTGATTGGGACACAACCCAAGCTGATGAGAAATACAAAAATCCACAGGTTGCACTCAGCTTCCTACACCAGGCAAAGGAAACAGAGCCAGCACTGGGGACTATTCAAAATGTCAATGCAAGACATTTAGGCTCAGATCTTATGACGAAGTGTCATTCATCTTTCAATCTGGCCAATTGTTGTATTTGGCAAGTACCCAAGCCTGACGAGACCCAACGGACATTGCAAAAGACAAACACATGCAGAGAATTTGTATCATAGCGGAATTGTGAATTAGACCCGTTGAAGTGACTGAAGATCCAGCAGCACAAACAATTCTCACAGAGCACAAGAGCATTTGCCAGTCACGAATACAACTGCAATCAGATAGAGGGTGAGGTAGTGATAGATGGACTGGACCCAAAGCCACAAAGCATGATGTGGAGGTGCTGGTATTGGACTGGAGTGGACAAAGTCAGAAGTCACAGACCTTCCTTACTCTCCTGTTTTAACGCCATCACCTTGATAACTTATTATGATCTCTCTACCTTAATTAATTTGTACAGTTTTGGATTAGTTGTTACTTTTGTTAGACCCTCAGCAAGCGACTCTAATACCTATCACGTTATTCTAGCTGTTTGGTTTGTCTCCAGCACCATCTTATTTTTATTATTTTGTAATTATCTGTCTGCCTCATTTAATTTGATTATAGGTCATCCCCTTCTCTTACTATTCAGCTATTGACACTTTACTTACACCATCTGACACTTCGATCACCTGCAGAGACTTATTATTGAACTCTTCACTCACACCATTTGTATGATCTTTTGATCTCTCTGTTGGTTGATCTCCCTGTCTATAAATCTGAGCCTATATGCTTTTCTTCACTTCACCTGACAAAGGGGCAGTACTCTGATTTCAAATAACCTGTTGGACTATAATCTAGTGTCTTGTGACTTCTGACCTTTCCCCAAGCAGGCAGAGGGGTGGGAGGTATGTAAACTTGGTCAGATATTATTGCAGGATAATAATAATAATAGATGTCACTTTGATCATCTGTCCAGGGTGATGGCACACAGCCTGTTGATCTAAATCATTGACTGAATTGCCAGGATGCAAATATCAGAAGCACTAATTGGGTAAGAGTACACATATCCCAGCTGTATGTAGTTTTTCCCACCGGAAGCAGACAAATGTGAGGAAGTTGTCTTATGGGTTCACCTCAACAAATCCATGATGTTTAGGTGTAACAACTAGTGGGTTATTGAAAGTAAGACTAAAATGATTATTGCCACCTGAGCACGGACACCACAGGTGACGAGAGGGGTTTTTCACAAACGGAGGTACAGAAATGGGATGTTTGGCCACCACCCGGAGAAGGGCTGGGAGTTAGGCAATGGTGCCCTGTGAAGGTCACGGGGGAAACTATCTCCTGTACGAAATTAGAAATGGGCTAAAACCAGCCAGAAGTGCACCCCTACACATTTGTTTGAGGACTACCCCAGGATCACAAAATGGGTTGTTTTTAAAATAGAGAAAAAACCCTGTATGATAACATATGCCATGAATTGGTACTGGTGAGGGTAGATATATCCAAAACCTAGCTGCCAGAGTGGTGACTTTCCCAACTTCAGAAATTATACTCTTATTTGACTCATCAGCATTTAGGATGGAAAACAGAGATTGACACAGGGAAAGTCAGAGCCAGGCCAGGAGGATGCAGTAAAAGAGACATACTGGATGATTTGGGAACAGCTTACGGAGCAGGAGTGTCCATGATCAATATTCTCAATTTAGCTAATTTAGATAATAAGCCAAGACTTAAAGTTAATCTGATCAATTATCAAGATGCCAAATGAAAGAAAATCAGACAGACCAACACCTGCTAAGGGTGCTGGAAAGACACATCAGGACCATAGATGAGATCATCCGGGTAAAGATAAATAATAACAGCAGGCAGCAGAATAGGATCCTGTGCAGCACCTTTGGCCAGTGGATGATCAAATAATTGAGAGGAATGTCAAGCAAGCTAAGCAAAGATTGGTACAATGTTACATAAGTGATGAGTAGGTATAGTACTTGTTCCCTGAGAAGAAACACCCCAATATTTCAAATGGCCAATATGGCAACTGACCAAGGTGTGGTTTAATGACGATTGTAAGGGGACCCCAGGAAAGGCTGTGGGGATGGTACTAGGGATCCTGATCATAACTCCAAATCAAAAATAGTCACAAGCCTTTGAGATGGAAAATACTAGCACCATCTGAAAGGGAGTGTGGTTAGAAGACAATGGAGGAGAAAGTGAGGTCTGCAGATGCTGGAGATCAAAGTTGAAACTTTATTGCTGGAACAGCACAGCAGGTCAGGCAGCATCCAGGGAACAGGAGATTCGACGTTTCGGGCACAGGCCCTTCTTCAGGAATGAGCAGAGAGTGTTCAGCAGGAGCAAGTGGAAAATGAAGTGTTGTTCTTTGAACTTGCGTTAAGGAACACTGCAACAGATCTGGGACAGAAATGTTGGTGTAGGAACACAGTGGTGTGTTGAAGTGGAGGCAGTGGGAAACTCTGGGTCATGTTTTACAGACAGAGTGTAGGTGTTCAGCAAAGCGGTCATCAAATCTGTGTTTCATCTCCCCCGATATACAGGAGACCACATTCTGAGCAGTGAATGAAATAAATGAGTTGAGAGAAGTGCAGGTAAGCTGCTGCTTCACCTGGAAGGTGTGCCTGAGGCCTTGGATACTGAGGTTGGAGGAAGTAAATCGGCAAGTAAGTCACCTTGTGCAAGACCAACCCCTTCCCACAAACGTCACTTCAATATATTACCACCTTTCCTGAGCTGTTAACAGTTCTGATGAAGAATCGCCAGACTCGAAATATTATCTTGCTTTCAAAGAACACAGAACATTACAGCACAGTCCAGGCTCTCTGACCCTCAATGTTGTGCTGACCTGTGAAACCAGCCTGAAGCTGAACTAACCTGCATTGTTGCATTATCATCCATATGTTTATCCAATGGCCATTTAAAAAGACATTAAAGTCGGTGAGTCTACTACAGTTGCAGGCAGGGAGTTTCACGCCATTACTACTCTCTGAGTAAAGAAACTACCCCTCTGACATCTGTCCTATATCTATCACCGCTCAATTTAAAGCTATGTCCTCTCATGCTAGCCATCACTATCCGAGGAAAACGTCTCTCTCTGCTAACACTATCTAATCCTCTGATCATCTTTCACATCTCTATTAAGTCACCTCTCAACCTCTTCCTTCTAACGAAAACAGCCTCAGGTCACTCAGTCTTTCCTCAGAAGACCTTCCTTCCATACCAGACAATATCCTCATAAATCTCCTCTGCATCTTTTCCAAAACTTACACATCCTTCCTATAATGTGGTAACCAGAACTGTACGCAATACTCCAAGTGCGGCCACACCATAGTTTCCTACAGCTGCAACATAACCCCATGGTTCATATGCCTTCTTAACAATCCTATTAACCTGGGTGGCAACTTTCAGGGATCTATGTACATGGACACGGAGATCTTTCTGCTCATCCACACTGCAAGAACCTTACCATTACCCCAGTACTCTGTATTACTGTTACTTCTTCCAAAATGAATCACCTCACACTTTTCTGCATTAAACTCCATTTGCCACCTTTCAGCCCAACTCTGCAGCTTATCTATGTCCCTCTGTAAGCAGCAATATCCTTCAGCACTGTCCACAGCTCGACCGACCTTAGAGTCATTTGTAAATTTACTAACCCATCCTTCTACGCCATCATCCAGGTCATGTATAAAAATGACAAACAGCAGTGGCCCCTAAACAGATCCTTATGGTATACCACTAATAACTGAACACCAGGATGAACATTTGCCACCACCACTCTCTGTCTTCTTTCAGCTAACCAATTTCTGATTCATACCACTAAATCACCCTCAATCCCATACCTCCATATTTACTGCAACAGCTTACCATGGGGAACCTTATCAAACGCTTTACTGAAATCCATGTACACCACATCAACCACTATACCCTCATTCATCTTCTCAACCATCTCAATAAGCTTTGCGAGGCACGACCTGCCCTTCACAAAACTGTGTTGACTATCCCTAATCAAATTGTTCCTTTCTAGTTAATAATAAATCCTATATCTTATAATTCTTTCCAGCACTTTACCCACAACTGAAGTAAGGCTCACTGCTCTATAATTACCAAAGTTGTCTCTACTCCCCTTCTTGAACAAGGGGACAACATTTGCTATCTTCCAGTCTTCTGGCACAATTTCTGTCGACAATGACGACATAAAGATCAAAGCCAAATGTTCTGCAATCTCCTTCCTGGCTTCCCAGAGAATCTGAGGATAAATCACATCCGGCCCAGGGGACTTATCTATTTTCACACTTTCCAGAATTGCTAACACCTCCTCCTTACGAACCTCAGTCCCATCTCATCTAATAGCCTGTACCTCAGTGTTCTCCTCAACAACATTGTCTCTTTCCAGTGTAAATACTAATGAAAAATATTCATTTAGCACCTCTCCTATCTCCTCGGACTCCAAGCACAAATTCCCACTCCTGTCCTTTCTTCTCACAGATGCTACCATATCAGCAGAGTCTCTGCAGAAATTTCTGTTTTGTTTCCAATCTCCAGCATTCGCTGTTGTGTTTTAATTCCCAAATGAGCCTGACTTTACAAGCAAATGTGACTGACTGAGTTCCAGCTGACAAAGAGGGAAGGAGCAGAAAAGCTGGGTGACTGGTTGGCCAATAAAATCTGAGTGCTTTGCTGAAGCATGCAAATATTTTTCAAAGCACAACATCTGTCAGACAAATAAGTCATTTGTTTAATCTCCGCAAAGAACTATTCAATGCTGATGGCTTGTGAAGGCTTATGATGCTGGGAGCTTAGCTTCAGTAATGTGTGTAAGATCCTTTCATTGTTCTAAATACCTACAGTGTGGCTGTTAGAAGATGCAGCTTGTGGGCTGTTACATCCACATTTCTGTCAAGTCCTAATGATATGTTAAAAGCCAAAAGAACTGCGGCTGCTGTAAATCAGAAACAAAAACAGAAATTGTTGGAGAGACTCTGCTGGTATGGTAGCATCTGTGGGTTCTGAGGCTCAGTCGACCCAAAACGTTTCTCTTCACAGATGCTGCCAGCTCTAATGCTATGTTCTAGGTTCAGTTACAGAAAGCAAGCAAGCAGGCTCTTGCTCAAAGTTTTCTCCGCCTCTCGTTCCTTTACCTCATAAAGGATAAAGCTGGATGGGATGCTGAGACATTTTCTTATTTGGTGAGGGATCCACTGGGAATGATAACTAAGCAGAGATACTTGCCATGTGTTCAGTGTGTCGGTCTCTGCTGTCTGCTTTGCCTGGAGCTGCTGCTTCCATTATGCGCCTGGGACCCATGATTTTCATCGCAACTCACTCTGTGATTATCTATCACATTTCCAACGCCCCTCCTCCAAGTCCCTCCTTCCTACCTTTTATCTTCTCCTGCTGAACACTCTCTGCTCATTCCTGAAGAAGGGCCTGTGCCCGAAACGTCGAATCTCCTGTTCCCTGGATGCTGCCTGACCTGCTGTGCTGTTCCAGCAATAAAGTTTCAACCTAGAAGATAATGGACCCCTCCATACACTGTTGTGAAAGAAGGAATTGTCATATGTACCACTGTGAATAAATATCAGTAAACAAAATAAGTAATTATGTGTTCTACCTCATGTATTCAAAGGAAAATGCCTTGTGTCTTTTTCAGTCACATGTTGTTCTAAATTGTACTGTAGAGATCTGGAGCCTGAACATAGACATCACCAGGTTGGCATATAGTAGGAAAGGACAATACTGCATCACCACATTCTTAAAATACTATCAGTACAGAACCTTCACATGTAACATTCAAACCTCCACCTTTTGTAATAGATCACGTATAATACAATCGGTATCACAGATATCATGAGGTGGACTGAGATTTTTGTCAATGTCAATGACAAACTCAGACAAACTGGTGGTTTATTTGGATAAGTACAACACAGGCATTGAACTTCTACCAGAAAAATTACAGCAGGTCTGGACATAACTGGCACATGCACAAAAATGTTTTTGAGACAGTATTCACCTGACAGAGCAAATTTGAAAGTGTATCAGGAAAATCAAAGTGACTAATTGGTGGGATGACTTCTGGAACTGACCCTCAAATGTGCAATTAGACCCATGGGTATGCTTCCTATCATGCCTGGCTGTGTTGTTCATTGTTTAGTTTGATCTACTCACTGTCCTCATTGTTAAATTCATTCTCTGGAAGGAGGAATTCACCGAGAAACTAACTATGGATTCTGTGTTCCTACAGAAAGAGCTAAGAAGTTAATTAACCCGGATTGTGTCTCAAAAGGACTATGTAAGTTGTTGAGTGGCATAAATTTTACTTTCTCAAATGCTGCCAATTGCCAGAGACTTCAAGGCAAGCCAGTAAATCGTGGCTAGTTTTTAATTTATGTATTAAGTTATTTATATATAGTACTGTTAATCTTATTGATATGCATAAGGAAGGTAGTGTATAGGGTATTATTGTCAATGTATAATGGGGAATCCAGATTCTGAGATTTAGTCTGATACTTGATACATTCCTACATGACAGCGTGGTCTGAGCCTGTGATCTCACTTTCCTAGGCACTTCAACAGATCACAGGAGAGACTGTGGTCAAGTGACTGCAGGTCCAAAATTGGACATTCTAAATTGATCCCCCAGCCGAAGAAATAGAGCCTGACAAAACAATTGCCCAAACTAAATTAAACAGCAGCCAGCAGCTATTGACTACAGAGAACAGTGAAAACCAAGATCAAGGAGGTTACAATATTTCAAGGGGAATCAGTTATAACCAGCCCAAAGGTCATGTATTGGAGAAATGTCAATCAGATGTTCAGCCATCTTGACTAACTTTTATGTGCATTATACACCTCTCATCATGGCAACAGTGAAGGATGTTGGTGCAACCCCATTTGGTGATTTAAAATCAGCTTGTGACCCCATTGGCTAAAAGCCATGGAACACTCTGGAACATCTGGTGCAAGGAGGAATAAAAACACACAAACCTGGAAGCCATCATTCAATGAAAACTCAGCGAAGACTTGCAGCAAAAACTTGACCTGGCTCAGTAGAGGATCTACAATCTGGAGAGAGAGAGAAGATCTGCCGTGATCTTCCAGCTTTGTGCAAGAGAGCTACCCAACACCCAGGAGGAAGAAAATTCTTGTAACCAAACACAAACACGTGAATTGTTGTGGGTAATATACTTTCTCAGATGGATAGAACTAGATAGAGAGTAAATATTGCACAAATTTGGGAAATGCTCACATGGTGTTTTATGAAAGAATATTTTGTTAATAAAATCAAGTTGAACTGCAAACTGAATTCTGTGTCTCTGTCTGCCTCACTGACTAAAGCACTTGGATAAAGTGTTTTGAATGCATAAACTGGTCAAAGTGTCCAAAGCACAGACAACAATGGATTAAGCCAAAGGTACTGGTGAAGTCACAGACACGGTGGTTTGTCAGTGTTTAACAGACCAATAAGCAGCAGTATCCTGAAACACTCAGCAGCTGAGTGGTTAAATGAGTGAGTGAGTGAGTGAGTGAGTGAGTGAGTGAGTGAGTGAGTGAGTGGGTGGGTGGGTGGTGGAACATTATGCCTGAAGCTTCCAACTGGGGGACAAGGAATGTGTCAATTTAATTTTACTTCAGAAAGAGTAGGGCAGCTCTGTGTAGTGAAGCATTCAACAAGTTCTGCTGAATTTTCAACTATCTGTTTTCATTGACACTGAATAGAACTTGAAAGTATTTCAATATTGGTGTTATTCAGATTGGCTTAACAGACCATTCTGATTTGTAATAAATATCAGTGCAAATGACTTTTATACTCTGAATATTCATGGCAATACC
Organism: Chiloscyllium plagiosum; assembly: GCF_004010195.1. Classification (NCBI taxonomy): domain Eukaryota; kingdom Metazoa; phylum Chordata; class Chondrichthyes; order Orectolobiformes; family Hemiscylliidae; genus Chiloscyllium; species Chiloscyllium plagiosum. Next base: position 102,342,093 of record NC_057711.1, on the reverse strand, counting down.
AGGTTTCACTCAACCTCTTTGCTTCTTACTGAGAAATGAAGGAACAAAAATCTATAGGTTAATTTTTTTTGTTTGGAAATCACAAAATTATGGATTTTTAAAGCATAGGCAGAAAGTGATAATAGTGAGAACCTCAGGGATAAAAATGAGGAGGGATAGAGAAGCATTGACACAGAGAAACACAGAGATAGGGATGCAGGAAAAAGTGAGGACCAAGAAATAAGAAAAGAAGCTGAGAAAAGATTTGATAGCAATGTTTGTTGCGTAACAGCTTTAGGACCTTAAAGCAACTTCGTGATGCTATCATGATTCTGTTCCTCACTGGGTAGAAATAGCACAGTGAGGATGGTGCTCTTACAGAAACACAAGGAATGCTAAGACATGGCATAAGTCTTCCTATGTAAATATTAGGAACACATGTAGAGAAGCATGTAGAGACAATAGAGTCTTTCAATAATATAACAGTAAGATTAGAGCCTGATGTATCTATGAATGCCGTGTATTGTAGTAAATAGTATAAATGTATAATAAACAGTATTACAAATAACCCATGTCAGACAGTTTTTCACTCTTTCTTCTCCTTAACCAGTCTGTCTTGAACCCAAACACCTGGGCATAAAACCACACCACAGAAATGTTCAAAATTAGGAAGGGACAGAGTAAATAGGGAGCAACTGTTCCTACTAGTGAAAGGGTTGAGAATAAAAGGATACAGATTGAACATCATTGGCAAAAGAAGCAAAACTGATATTTAAGTTGTTAGCGTCTCAAATGCATGGCCCGAGAATGTGGTGGAGGCAGGTTCAAATTCAAAAGGGAATTAGATTACAAACAAAAAGGAACAATGTGCAGAGTTCTGAGCAGAAGACAAGAGAATGGTATTAAGCGAATTGCTCAGTGAAAGAGCTGGTGCAAACATGATAGGTCAAAAGGCCTCTTTCTGCACGAACATTTGTGAGATTCTTTGCCTTCAAATCATTGAAGTCATTATTCACATGGTAGTGTCAATTTTAAGAACATTTCAGATATAATTTTACAGGATTTCAAAGCTTTTCATCTTATTTATGATTTAACAGATAACTGGCACTCAAGAAATGCAGTTAAAAACAGTTTACAGCAGTCATAATCTAGCAGGTACAGAAAACATCGGAAACACATCAAGCAACAAATGATTTATCCTGAGATTCAAAAAAAAACTGCAACTGGTAGAAATTTGGAAATATAGCAGATCAACCACCTTTCTAAAAAGAAAGACTAATATCTTAGTGGGAGATCATTTTCAAATCAATTCTGATGTTTGAGTCTTTAAATGGAATAACACCCCATAATATTTTAAAGTATAAATGTTATTCAAACCTGACAGAATCTGCCAGCAGTATTATTGATGCTCTACCTGGCCACTAGATGGAATACCTTACAGGAGTAAACAAAGCTTCACTTCATAAACTGAAGAAACATTTATTTGGATGTAATTGGGAGTGTGGGAAGGGAACAGAGGGGTATTGATAAAGATAGGAGTTAGGAGGAAACGAAGGGAATGAGACTTGTTTACCTGGTGCAGGTAGGGTTTACTTTACACTTTTGGAGACATTGGGGGAAGATAATGAGGACATATCTTGCTTAAGGTCTACCTACATTCTTCCATAATGGTGCTTTGTTTCTCCATTTTTGGAAGTTACCCTTTAAGCCCCTTGTACTTTCTGCTTCCTTATGCTGCACCGATACTCTTTTGCTTCTGCTTTCTAGCCTACTCAGCCAGGCTTTTAGGCAGGGAACTTGAAGGGAATAAAGAACACACTGTCGAAGTAAAACGTACAGTATGTGAAAATGAGATTTTCAGCTTTCCTGATCACGTTACCTCTCCCCATCACATTCCAAATGAGGCTGTAGCATTCAATTGTCTTTAGGTCTGTAAAGTCAGTTCAACATTCTTCCTATTCACCAGCATTGATCTCAAGTTTGCATGTCTCACCAATTTTTGTCTGACAACGTACCCAGAGTCATTTTGGTTACAAAAGTTATTCAAGCAGCTATGAGGAGGCATCACCAATAAAGCACGCCAATTGCTGAAACTCCATTCGTCAGCCCACTGCAGAAAACACCGATATTGATCTTACTTCACCGTTTCATGAATTTGTAAATAAAGTGGATGAGGTTCAGCAACATTAAGAACTTTGAATTCTAAACCAATATCAGTGCAGTTCTAACATTATCAGGGATCTGTGCATTTTGGGCAAACTCATGGCAGGAATCAAAAGAATTCATTAAACAACACGCGTGTTCTGCTCTGGATTGCTGTAGATAATAATTCATTCAGCCCTCAGGAAACCTCAAAGAAATTATCTGACAGATGGGATGAGGAGCTGAATACTAGCCAACCCATCAACCGTCATGACTTTTTTTGCCTATTATGGACTTTTTTCTTCTTGGAACGACAGAGAGACAGATATTAAGGGAGATGAAAGTGGGTGGTGCAGTTGTTATGTTTAGTCAGGTGGGGAGGTGTCCTGAGTGACTGAGTTGGCAGTGTAGAGGGCATGTGGTGTTAATATTGTCAGTTAGTTTGGGTGAGTGGGTGAGTAAAGGCAGATGTTGCAGTCAACAGTGAGAGAATAAAACATGAGTCTTGGTGAGAAATGGATAGAGTAGCAAAGACAGAGTAAGCATGACGTATTGGAGAGAATACAGTGACATTTAAACTAGAGGAGTGGAGAAGGTGATTGACCAGATTCCTACAATCTGGTTGGCAACCTTGGACCAAGTTGGCATGGATTTCTTGTCATTGCCTTCTCTGAGGGAACTCATCTCTACATCATTCCATCCAGCAGGACCTCCAGGTCACTGCCCACAAAGTAGGACACCTATTACCCCCTGTCCATCATGTTCTGGGCAAATGTCAGGTAGTGTCTGCACTGACAGTGCTTGTCTGAATGCTCTTAAGCTTTCAAGGTTTTACAGATGGCCCACGTGCAAAGAATTCTGGTGAATTATAGGATATCTAAGCCCAGCAATAAGAGAGAGAAAGTAATTTTTAAAAAGAAAGCGTATAAGACATGTGTCAGGTAGTAAATAAAGTTGAGAACTAAGCTGAAGACAGTAAGTTCAGAAGGGAGGTGAAAATGTAAATGAAAAAGAGAGGCATCTAACAGGAAAGGATATCCCAAACACATCAAGAATAAAAGGATGATAAGGGAAATAGGGCTGATTAGGGACCACAAATGGGATTTGCACTTTGAGGTAAGGAGCATGGCTGAAATGTTTCATGAATACTTTGGATCTGTCTCTATCTACAAGGCTGCTGGTGATACAGGAGAAAATTCATTTACTAGTAGGGATTAAAATTGATAAAGAAGACCTGTTGGATCAGTCTTCTGTACTTGAGGTTGATAAGACACTGGGACCTAATGGGATTCCATTCAAGGAAATTGAAGGAAGTGAGAATGGAATTGCAGATGCAATGACAATGACCTTTAAATCTTTTGTGGATATAAGCATGGTGTTGGAGGAGTGGAGCATTGAAAACGTTATACCCTTGGCCAAAAATAGGTTTTAAGGATAAGCCTAGCAACTATAGGTGAGGCAAGTTAATTTCCAAAAACAATTCTTTGAGGTAGAATTAATATTTGTGCAGGAATATGTGGATTGATTTGGAAGAATCAGCATGGATTTGTTCAGGGATATCGTGTCTAACTTGCTGGTATTTTTGAAGAGGAAATAGAGGCATTGAAGAGGGGCAGATATTGATGTGGTATGCACTGATTTCAAGAAGGTGTTCGATACAATGCCTCACAATAGACTTGTGAGGAAAGTGATGTCATGGAATAAAAGGAACAATAGCAATGTGGATACAAAACTCGCTGAGTGATTGAAAGAGAGTTGTGGTTATTTATTGGGCTGGATGAAACGTTTGTGGTTGAGTTCCCCAGGATTAGTTTTGAATTTCTTGCTTTTCCTGATATACAGTAAACCTTTTATTATCTGGCTGCTATTGGACCCAGAGTGTGTTGATTGATCAAATGTTCAGGATAATCAAGAGGTCTACATAACTAGTGTAAATAAACATGGTTAAATAATAGAAATGTAATGCAGGGGTATACACCTCACTGTTATATTTCATTTACAGCAGAAATCACTTAAGTATAATATAACTTTATCTTAAATGAAACTTACAGACAGAGAGCCTTCTCATTTGCAACCTCAACTGACTACTCAGACATCACGGTTGTTCATGGTATTTGAGGAGAAATTGACTTAAAATTGAATCAACCGTTGATAATTTGTGTGGCCATTCAGTTGGACAACAAGTGTATATACATTGCAGTCAACAAATTTAAACACGATAATTGAACAGGGTAATACAGCAATTTTTGCCACATTTGATGCATATCACTTTTGATGGTTTGTCAAGAGTGCTGGTTCATAAGGTACTGGTTCAAATACAGTTTGCTGTATGTAAATCAACTAAGTTTTATCTTACAGGGGACAGTGTCAAACTTTATGAACACCACAAATCTTAGAAAATCTTGGAGGATGTGTGGGAGCAGAGAGATCCAAATGTATATGTCCATAAGTCATTAAAGGTGGCAGGAGAGGTAGACAGAGCTATTAATAAAGGATATAGTGTTCTGGGCTGCATGATGGGGGTGGCATGGTGGCACAGTGGTTAGCACTGCTGCCTCATAGCCCCAGGGACCTGAGTTGATTCCAGCCTTGGGTGACTGTGTGAAGTTTGCATATTCTCTCTGTGTCTTCTTATGTTTCTACAGGGTGCTCTGGTTTCCTCCCATGGTCCAAAGATGTGCAGGTTAGGTGATTTGGTCATGATAAATTGCCTTACAGTTTTCAGGGATGTGCAGGCTAGGTGGATTAGCCATAATAAACATGGGATATAGGAGAGAGGGTGTGGGAGTGGGCCTGGGTGGGATGCTCTTTGGAGGGTTGGTGCAAACTTGATGGGCCAAATAGCCTCTTTCTGCACTGTAGAAATTCAATGAATAGGGGCAAAGAGCATAAAGAAAGTAGGTTATGGTTAATTTATATATGATACTGGTTAGATCTCAGCTGAAGTATTGTGTGCATTTCTGCTTGCCACACTATAGGAAGGCAATGAATGCATCTGATAGAGAACTAAAGTAGTTTACAAGAATGGTCCCAGGAATGAGATGCCAAGCTAAAATGCTCAGAGAGCTAATGGAAATGAACTGAATCACCTCATTCTGCACTAACATTTCTATGATTCTGTGGATGCAATAGGTATGGCAAGGTTCTTCCCTGTCATCACAGAGGAGAGGAATGATGTAGGCACTCTAGTTAATGAAGAGGAGTGTGAAACATTCATTAAGTAAATATAATGAGAAGAGACTGGAGGCACTGATCTTTTTGAAGGTGGATAAAACACCAAAGCCAAATGAATTCTATCATAGGTTGTTAAAGGAAGCCAGGCAGAAAATAATGGATTATCTGAGGATCATCTTCAAACCACATCAGTCATAGGTGAGGTACCCCAGGAACGGAGATCTGTGAACATTGTACCATTATACAAAATGAGTGTGATGTCGAAGCCAAATAATTATCGCTGGGCAGTCTGACCCCAGTGGTGGGCATATTACCAGAATCAATGTTGAGTGATAGGATTAATTGTTACTTGGTAAGGCACAGATTCA